>NC_048306.1:92680468-92980468 GCF_013100865.1 Trachemys scripta elegans
TGTACCGATAGGATGAATCGATATAGTAGACCATAACCTTTACGGAGATATATTATATGGCACAGGCAGCACAAAACATATTCCAGTTATGTCATACATACATTTATAAGCACCCACCCCATAAAGCCTTATGGGGTACACTGTCACAAGGGTAGCAATAGCATACCATGCCACTCTTACTTCTGCGCTGCTGCCTTCAGAGCTGGGCGGCCAGAGCGTGGTGCTGCTGACTGACGGCCTAGCTCTGCAAGCAGCAATGCAGAAGTGAGGGTGGCAATACCATACCATGACATCCTTAATTCTGCACTGCTGCTGGCGGTGGCTCTGCCTTCAGAGCTGGGCTCCCAGCCAGCAGCTGCCGCTTTCCAGCTGTCCAGCTCTGAAGGCAGCTCTGCCAGCACCAGTCCAGAAACAAGGGTAGTAATACTGCAACCCCCCCCCCCCACACACACACACAATAACCTTGTGATTCCCCCACACACACACAACACCTTTTTGGATCAGGACCCCTACAATTATAACATAGTGAAATTTCAAATTTAAATAGCTGAAATCATTACATTTATGATTTTTAAAATCCTATAACCGTGCAATTGACCAAAATGGACCATGAATTTGGTAGGGTTCTAGTCATTAGGTATTGTTGGTAGACAAATCTGGACCAATGGGACATCAAGTGATGGCAGTAGAGTGCTAGAGATGTAACTCCACTACTTCACTGATGAAGTGGGCTGTAGCCCACGAAAGCTTATGCTCAAATAAATTTGTTAGTCTCTAAGGTGCCACAAGTACTCCTGTTCTTTTTACTTCACCTCAGTGAATGTGAGAGGAATCTACCCCCGAATATGTGAGATGAGAATCAGTCACAGTAGCAAGACTCCCATTGACTTCATAGGGAGCAGAATCAGTCCCCTACAGACCCATCTTTTGGAGGAGACATTAAACTATCAAATATTTATTGACTATGTCCAAGCCCACCTGACCTACTGCTTTCCCTGTATCCTGTCTTCTCCATTCAGTCCCAGATGCATGGAATAGTCTGTCTTCTAACATAGAGAGACAAGGTAGGTGATCTCTTATTGGACCAACTTTTGCTGGTGAAAGAGATAAGCTTTCAAGCCACACAGAGCTCATCTAACATGTCTTGTAATATTGCAGTCACACCCTTTCTTCACTCAAATCCCTGCTTCAAACTCACTTCTGCTGTGATAATCCACCAAGAAGGAGAATGGGAGAAAATTATTTTAAAAGCTTTACCTAGTTTTGAGATGGGATCTTATTGGTCCACCACTTTGTGTCTGATCAGTATAGTTTGTTTAACTTAGGCCCCATCCAGCAAATTTCTTAAGCACCTGCTTAACTTCATGCACCTGAGTAGTCATAAGTGTAGCCAGTGGATAAAGGTAAGCAGGTGCTCATATGTTTTGCTGGATCATGGATTTAGACTGAAAGCACTTTGGCTTCCTTATTTATTTAGAGTGTGCATAGTCGTCTAGCCAAGTGATGGCATCTTCAGTGGTGTGATGCAGTTCTAGGCCACCGCTGAACCTAGTCAGCAGGCATTCCTCGACAATGTGCATCATCATCTGTGTCGTGCCACAGCTGTACAAAGGGCTGTCACGAAGGCCCCAGCGATACTGGTTGGCTGCACAGAGAGCTTGCCCGGTCCAGAAGCTGTTCAACAGGGACCATTGGAAACTGGGCAGGTCAAAACCAGGTGGGCAAATTGTGGGGTCGGTGATGAGGGACTGGTTGGGGATTATAACAAATATCCATTCCTGTCGCCAGAGTGTTTCCACCTGAACATCCTGGCGTGGCGGATGAGACCATAATGGGCGACGTGACAGCAAACATGCAGCTGGTGGTTTAAAAAGGTCATTGTGCAGCGACAGGCTTGAGTTGGCTCATACTTTCTCCAGTAACTTGCCAGTGGCAACCTCTCGTCTGATATGAGAAGGAGCAACATTGCTCAGAACTGGAAGCCATGGGAGTGGAGTTGGACGCAGGGAGACGGAGATGATACGCATGGCGGCATGTAACTGCGTATCCACGAGTTTGGTGTGTGACGATCAACTCCAAACTGGTGCACAGTACTCCGCCACCGAATATGAGGTGGCAAGAGCTGGCGTCCGCAAAGTTGGAGCATCAACACCCCGTGATGAACCTGCCAGTTTTCTAAGAAGATTATTGCGCATCTTAACTTTAGCTGCTGTCTTCTTCAGGTGGGCATGGTAGCTCACTGTGCGGTCTAAGGTCACACCTAGATAGACTGGTTCTACTTCATGCTTCACCTTCTGACCATTCTGATCAACATTCAGTTCTCGGGTTGTGCTGGCGTGATGAAGATGGAACAAACTGGAGACTGTTTTTATGACGCTCGGCTGGAGGCGCCAAGTCTTACAGTAGTCAGCCAACTTTGTCATGTCCAGGTTTAAGGTGGCATCAAGCTCGTGAAACAGCTGGGCCTGGGCACCGCAACAGATATCGTCGGCATAAATTAATTTTCGTGACTCCGTTGTTAGCAGGTCATTGATGTAAAGGTTGAACAAAGTTGGTGAAAGCACAGAGTAAACCATTGCTCTGTCATTCCAAGCACTTGTCTTCTCCCCTATATGGACTCTGAACTGCCTATCGCAGAGGAACAGTTCAACGACGCCTGTGACCCAAGGTAGCAGGACCCGTGATACTTTCACAAGCAGGCCAGTGTGCCAGCCATACTGTACGCTGCTGTTAGTTCGATGAGAACAGCGCCTGTTTTTAAGTTTCTCTGGAAGCCATTTTCAACAAATGTGGTCAGCGCGAGTACTTGGTTGCATGTGCTATGGCCTTGGCGAAAGCCGGCTTGGTCAGGGCTCAAAATTCTCTCCAGGTCGGTTAATAGGCGCTGTAGGACCAAGTGCTCCAGTGTCTTGAAGCACACCAACAATAATGATATGGGACGATAGCTTGATGCTTGACTTGTCTTCCTTAATGAATTGTGTAATGATAAACAACTTTCAGTGCTTAATGAAAAAATAACAATAATAATAATAGTAACACCGAGAACCAAAGGCAACTTCTACAAGTCAGAACATTTTACAGGGGGAAGAATCAGGGATAAACCTGATGCTTTGGCCAACACTCCCTCAGTCAAAACTGGCTCTAATAAGAACTGGTCAGCATTTTGTTTGTGGAAAGTTTTCCCCACAGAAATAGATAATTTTGTAGAAACCAAATTTCTTGGCAGCAAAATTAGAGAGACAGGGTAGGTGAAGTAATATCTTTTATTGGACCAACTTCTGTTGGTGAGAGAGACAAGCTTTCGAGCTTACACAGAGCTCTTCTTCAGAGACTGACACAGCTACAATAACATTGGCAGAAACATGTCAGTTCTGATGGAAAATTTCAGTTTTCCCATGGGAAATTTCTAAATGAACATTTCTGTTTCAAATCGACATTTTGAAATGAAACCTTTTGTTCCATTTTGATTTCAAACATTGTTTCATTTGAGCCCCGGGTTGTTTTGTTTCAGAATGTTGGTTTGAAATAAAAATCATTTGAATTGATTCAAAACGTCCCATGGGAAAACTAATATTTTTCAACAGAAAGTTTTCAAATAAAGGTTTTTTTGAACAAAAGTTTCTTGGGGTGAAAAATTTTGGTTTTCTGACCAGTTCTAGTTCTGATATAAAGACTCTGTCTAGGACATTGCTGAGTGGTTAACAAATGCCATGGGGACCTATAGAATGCCTATGTTATGATCTAATGCAGTTTTACCAAATATGTGAGGTTCTATGTGCAAATATTAGCCAAGGGTGGGGGCGGGGAATAGACATATGTCTCAGTTGTTCTTCAGTCTCAGCTTCCCTTCAGACAAAAGCATCCCTGGCTGTTATGGACATAGAAAAAAAAATCAAAGCATAGTGAATGTAAACAATGAAAAGACTTCTGCCTGAGGTTGCAGAGAGCCTAAAACTCTGAGGGGTGAAAAGGTTCATTCATCTGAATGGCTGCTAACTCAGATCCCAATGATATTTTAAATGACTCAGCATTGCCAACTATTTCACTTTTCATTGAAACATAAGAAAGGAGGGGGGAAGTATCATTGTTGTCCCTTTGCTAACTCAGTGGCTAGTCAAAGTGCAGGACCTTGAGGGGCTGTTCCAGTTGGGAGTAAAAACCAACGATAGAGTCGGGTATTCTCTGTGATACAAAGTCCTGCTTCTCTGAACTCAGCAGGAACCAAAAACAAAAGGAGCAGTTTCTTTGCTGATAAGCTTCTCTCATCCCGGAACCCAGAATCTCTCTCTAGGTTTCTTTCAGGGTCACACAGGCCGCTGCTTTGCTTTCTTGCTCTGCCCCAAATCTCTCCTTTTTTTGCGTGCACACCAACCCTCCACCCATTTGGTGCTAGTTTGGGGCAGACTCCATTAGGCCTTGTTTGATTTTAGATTCTAAAGGATTGGCAACAGCGAGATTTGTGGGTAAGATCTGATTTGTATATTGACCTGAGTCTGGGGCTTGGTCCTTTGGGATCAGGAGAACCCTTTTTCTTTTATTAGGGCATTGGTTTTCATAACCATTTGTCCCCATAACGAGTGGCACTGGTGGTGATACTGGGAAACTGCAGTGTCTAAGGGAATTGCTTGTGTGACTTGTGGTTAGCCAGTGAGGCAAAACCAAAGTCCTCTCTGTCTGGCTGGTTTGGTTTGCCTTAGAGGTGGAAAAACCCCAGCCTTGGGCTGTAACTACCCCGCTTTAAGCAATTTCTCCTGAATGGGCACTGTCAGTTGAGTCCTGTCAGAACCAGCATCGTTACACAAGGTTGACCACTAGCCCCTCCATGCAGACCCGGAGGTGCTGCAGGCGGCCCAGCACAGCCTCGGCTACCCCCAGCACCTCAGGCCGTAGGGTGGGGGAGAACAGGATGGCACCTCAGCCAAATTGGTGGTGAGGTGGCTAAAGTAAACCCTGTCCCCCCACTCCAGCCGCCAGCTAGCTTCGGCAGCCGGATCCGTATGGGTCTCCTGCAGAAAAACCACAGAGTACCCCCACTCCTGAAGGAAGGAGAGCACCTGGCACCCGCAGAGACCCATCCTACAGCCCCGGGTGTTCAATGTTGCGAAGATGACAGGTGCCATGAGGAGGGGGCGATCCTCGCTGGCAGGGACGCTCACTGCCCTCATTAGGCTGTGCAGCAAACCATGACCTACCCCGTAGGTGAACAAGGAGTCACGGAAGCCGCGGACCCGCTGGTTGAAGTGAAGCCCCTTTGCAGTTCCTTATAGCAAACATGAGTGAAGACACATTCACACCCATCAGTTTCAACTCAGCCCATGACAAGGTTTAACCAAGCTCGTAACAATGCTATGAAGATTGACACCAACAGTTTCCTAAGTGGGGGAAAAGAAAGTAGAAAACATATAACTGAAGATGTGTAGGCCTTTAACAACACTTGGCAGAGTTACACTGGGTGGGGAGGCCAAAATGGGGGTATCATTTGGCTGAATTGGAGGGTCAGCCTTCCACAGTTTGGACAACGCTGATCTAATTAATCGATTTGAATCGTGTCTTGAGACAGCTCGCTGATGGAAGGTCGTGTATAAAATCAAAGTCTAGTCTGACTTCTACTCTACAGCTTTCCCAAAGAGCAAGCAAGGGTCTAACTGAAATATCTGACCCTCTTCTCTCCACCACCCCACACCCCATATTACTTTGGGAGGGATTCAGGGTTAATTAAACTTTCCTTCCTGTTCTTCATCCATTGTCCAGCAACGACCCTTTGAACAAATGTCATTTTGAAAAACAAATATCTTTAGCGCAGAAAGCTTTGCTTTGGCTAGGGCTGGGCAAATACTTCAAAAAAATTACTGCAAATATTAACTCAAGGTGAAATTCATCCCAAGGTATAACTTAGATACAATTTAAGTCCTAATTTGCACCTACTTAGGTTGATCCTCTATAGAGGAGTGAATTGCATCCTAAATGTTTTTCAGCAGATTGATGCTAATAATAGTTTTGCCCCTTTTGTGATAACTGTCCGAAAACATTCACCTGGTGGCTTCACTAGCATAGTTACTCGAAAGAAAGCCACATTTAAGCTTGCGCTCATGACTAATTGTGAAACGTGAATCTTAACCAGCTAAAAACCTCACTTCTCCTTGAAAATACTTTACAGCTACTACTGCTTTGTAACTTGTACTTGTGTAACACCCTAGCTAACTATAACTGAAAGCAATTAGAGAAAAATATCTCTTTTTTTCTTTTTCACTTTATTTACTTTGGGTAACATTTTCAAGAGCTCCTGAAAGCCTAAGGGTTAGTCTATACTGAAAACTTCTATCAGCAGGGCTATGTCTCTCAGGGATGTGAACAATCCGCACCCCAGAGGGACATTGCTATGCCACGCTAGCCCGCAGTGTAGACAGAGCTAAATCAATGGAAGAATTGTTCCATCAGCCCAGCTAGTGCCTCTCAGGGAGGTGGGTTAACTACTGCAATGGCTGTGCCGCTGTAGCATTTGAAGTGGAGATATAGCCTAAATCTCACTGATTTTCAGTGATTTCTGTTCCTAGGTCCTTACAGTGCTTTTGAAAATGTCACCCTTTGTGCATTTGACTGCATTTTGAGTATAGTCGTTTTCACCCCTTGTCACATCAACTCGGGTTCTCTGTTGTGTGTGTCCTTCACACTGCAGCAGGGAGTAATTTAAAAATAGGAGAATCTCACCAAAAAACCCACAAAGGATTGGAGGCAGATATAGTATGAGACACTATTTTTAATTAGAGCTCATTGAAATATTTTCCATCAATGTTTTTTTTTTTTTTTACGGAGGCGGTGTTTGTTTATTTTTAATGGACGATGGCTTTTCAGCTAAACTGAAACTTAAGAACAAATTGCAATTGTTTTCTTGAAAACTGAAATCTAAAATTTTGGGGTAAGCTGAAAACCTAACACATTTAACATTTTCAGGTTTTTTGTAATGAAAATCGAAAACATATTGAAGAAAAACTTTGACAAAAGGGGGGGGAAACTGGTTTTGTCTACATTTTTCATGGGAGAGAAAAAATAATTTCCTGACCAACTTTATTTTTAACTAATTTTTTTAGACTGACTGTAGTTTAAGTTCCCGTATTCCTTTAAACTCTTTGAGAGCATTCACAGAAGAAAACGAATTTCAAGCATTATGCTTATTCAAAAGGGAACAGAAAGAACACCCTTGGCCAAGTCTTCATAAGTGCTCAGTGCTTACAAACAGGCTTTTCCAGATTTTTTTAAGCACTTAGCTACTATTTAGGTAGCAAAATAAGTAGTTAAATTTTCAAAAGAGCTCAGTATGGTGGCTGTTGAGGTCATCTAAAATCTGCCCCTAATTGTGCATGCTGAAAATCTGCCCTGAGCTCTTAAAAATATGCCCCATGAGATTTATGTGACCAGTCACAACTGAGCAAACGCAGCTTGAATTTCAAATTTTAAGGACCAAGATATAAATTAAATTCATGGCAAAGTTCATTGAACAATTTCAAGTAGTGAATAAGTTCAAGCAAAATGACCTGTTTGTGGACTCCATGAACAGAGGCAAGATTATTCATTATAAATTATGTGCACATCTCTAGCTTTTACCCTCTATCTCCAACACGAAATGCTCTGAGAATAGTTGAAGTCCTGCCTAATGCAAGGGCTTAAACGTCTTAGTTTTGTGTTTGTTTTGTAAACATAGTCGGTTTCAGTTTCACTGAATCCCTACTGCACATGCATTAAGTGCTTTGTAGAGTACAATTAAAATAATGAGAAACTGGAGGTTAGATATGACGAGCTGCGTATCACAGAGAAAATCTTCTTGACAATATGCCAGTATTTGAGCAAAAATAGTCAAGTCCTCCTTTGGTGAGAGACTTCCCCAGAAGTCTGTCTGCAGACCTACAATTCTCCCCATACACATGGGAGACTTATAATTTTTCTAACTCATAAAATGCCTGGATTTTGGTTCCCTCCCTGCTAAACAATATACAATTGTTTCCATTATTTCAAGGGATATTTTATCAGACCCATGTGCCTTCCTTGCTTTTAAAAAATTCCTAAAGGCTGTTTATTGTTTGAGTAGAAATGAGCGGGAACCAAGCCCCCCCAGATACGAACACGCCCAAATCCAAATCCACATTTGCTTGTTGTGCCACAGGGTCATTACTAGGCGAATTATATCCTGATAGGCGTGATGATTGATAATAGCTTTAGCAAGATCCTCTTCCCCATTCTGTGCTCATAAGCAAATGGTATTTTCTCACACTGCTACCACAAAGGTTGGGGTCATCTGAGGATCTCATTAGCCATCCTTCAATTAGGAGGGGGTGGGGGGGTGAGGCTAGACTCTGGAATGTACTAATCCCAGCTGGTCTGACAGAACCCAAGTCTGTTGCCCTGTTCTTTTCTCCCAGGTATTTGCCTGAGGAGTGTGTGTGGCATTGAGTTCATTAGGAGAGGCAGTATTTCTGTTCACTCACAAGATGTCAGACGTTTTTAAAACATGTCCAAATACCCAGCGAAAAGAGAGCTGTGAGAACTGTGGCCCTAGTTACCCAATTTCATGCACAAATGGTGGTTTGTGATCACAAACCTTGTAATTAAACACATAATGTGAAAGGCCACTTTTTGAAAGAAAAAAAACCAGCAGTGTTTCTCGGAGCACATGAGATTAAATTTCACATGCTAGCAAAGGGCTGTGTGCTGGTGGCATATGAAATCTCACCCTCAATTGTCTTGTGTGTACTGTAGCTAATTGCTGCATGTTTGAAGGCTGTCAGACTGCACCTAGCCACACTTCAGATTTGTTTTCACAGGTAGGAGAAGGTAAGCAGGGAGGCTGGTCTTATAGTTAAGGCAGACTAGGTTATAGACTTCCTGTGTAACCTTGAGCTAGCTAGTTCCCCATGTGTGAAAAAAGCCATGTGGTGCCCAGGAACCCTGAAACAAGGGACTTGGGCTGTGAGGTAGAGTCCTGTTAAACAACTATTCACTATTAGGGTAAGACAGTACTCCAGCTAATATCAGTGCTAGGCACTGTACAAACACATAGTAAGATAGTCTGTTCCCCGAAGAGTTTACAGTCTAACTAGACAAGATAGGTTGGAAGAAAGGAAGAGTTACTATCCCCAGTTTCATGCTGTTATCCATTCATAGTAAAGGCTGCACATGGCAGAGAATTTGCACTTAAACCAACTGAACAAAGCAGAATGGATGGTTTATGTACTTTGACCCACCATAAACCCCAGATGATAAAGTACTCTGAGATGAGTTATAAACGGGAAATTCACCTTTGGCTCTTTGTAGGATTTTGAAAGGCTCACTCATTTGTTTTGTTTTTGTTTTCTTGCTGTTATACCAATGCAGTTAGTTTTTTAAATCAATGTTAATATGTTGTGGGTTACCATTAAATTGTTGAATGATGCTCTTAACCCCTTAAGTGCCATATTGGATGTGTTCGTTGGAGTCTTATACTTCAGACAATACTAGTCAGTTCATATGAAAATGAATGGTGGACTGGTTCAGACTAAATAAATAAAACCCCATGAACCTTCACCCTATTCCAGACCCAAGTCAGTGGTATAGGAACAGCCTGATCCAGTGGATAGGCTATGGGCCTGATATTCTGGAGACCTCAGTTCTAATCACAGCTTCCCCACTGACCTATTATGGGCCACTCACTGGCCCTCTGTTTTCCAACCGCCATTTGCCTGTTTTATCTATATAGACTGTAAATTCTCTGGGGCTTATACTGCGGCTTACTATGTATTTGTACAGCCCATAGTACAATGGGGCCCTGATCTTGATATCAGGGCTTCTAGGATCTATACTGTAATACTAATGATACTATAGAGATTAAGAAATACTCAAATAAAACAGGTTTCAGAGTAGCAGCAAGTAAAACAATTTGCTGTTTTCAAAGCCCTTTGCACTTCCAGGTTCTAGTCAGGAAAATGTGTTGAGCAACCACTTCAAATCCTATCCCAGACCAAGTTCGCAGACTCTGAACATTCAGATAAACATCTTTTGTTGATTCGCCCCAGTCCTCCGCTCTGAACCATTGGTGTTCAGCCGTCATTACAGAGAAGTCTATCGAATCTAGATACATATGGCAAATGGCCATAGAGCTGTTCACATGTCACTTTGATGGTTGCATAGGAATGCCCTTTGGGCAGAAAAGGGATTAATGATACCAATTTGAAGCCCCAAGTGCATCATTTTAGAGCAGAGCTTGCTATGATAGCAGATTTCTACCTTCAGTTTTCACTTTGTTCTTAAAGATTGACTGTTCACTTATATCCTATGGAAGCTCCTAGCAAGATGGATGTATCATCACACTTTCAGAAGAAAAGGAACTGTGCACCTCCGTTTAAAAAAAAAAGTTGAATCCCATTCAATAATCCCCCAAATTTATATCCCTCAGTAGCATCTCCGTAATCTCTCCCAACATTAGTTCAGAAAACAGCTTTTCATTTATAGCTATATCACTGCAGTAATCCAGATAGCATGGGCTTTATTTCTGCTGTGATGTTCTAACACTAATTTGCAGGAGTGGAAGGCAATTTGCTATCCTAACCAATTACTTTTGTCCTTGGATGAAGCAGACAGCGAAGACCGTGCCTCTGGTTAATTGGAAACACCAGAAAGATATCCCTGATGCTCTGTATATTTCTCTATGAAGTATAGTACTAAGGACGTTGTTAACATTCAATTTAACTTGCTCAGAATTAAAACAAAGGCAGTACACTGAGATCTAAGCATGCGGCTTCTGTTTTGATGTTATGTTTTGAATGGTGGCAAAAGATAATCTGTGTTCTTATCAGGGAGGTGCACATCCAAATAATGACTTCTAGATGTTTATATAACTGAGCTTCAGAACCTTTTTCAGGATTGCCCTTCACTACTAGCTATTGGTGTTGCACACCCAGTGTGAAAAGTCAAACAATATTCCATCCGATTGTGCATCCCAAAGACTGTGTCTTTAGAATATGAAGATAAATATGAACTGTCAGCAAAAGTACTTCTGCTAATACTCTGTATACTGACCTTTCAACGTCTGTTTCCACCTACTTTTCAGAGAACAGCCTGAGACCCCATGTTGTTAAAGTCACTAGAGCAGCCCATTCAACTACTACTACCACCACATTCACCCCTTCCCAAGGAAGGATGGTTTTGGGATTAGGTTTTAGGAGTGGGACTCAGAAGGTCTGGGTTCAATTCCTGACTCAGATACAGATCTCCTGCATGACTGGGGCTATGTCACCTTAAGACTAGATTTCAATACCCTTATTCATGCTGAGTTGAACCTAATTCTGGGGGTAGCCCTATTGATTCCAATCTCTACTGACACTTATACATTAAGCTATAGATATGCTGTCTCACAGGGGTGTGGTGTGGCTTTATTCAGTAATACATGTTGATGCACACAGATAATACAGTGATGGATGCTTTCTCTAAGAAACTACACAGAGAGTCCTTGAGAGAAAAAAGTGAGACAGTCAGAAGGGAGGGGAAAACGTAGAAAGGGTCTCTCTAGAGCTTGACAAGGAGATTTATCTTCAAATCATGTCTGATGTGAGTGCTATTGAAGCAGTCCTGTCAAATAATGATCAGGTGGGGGGATGGGACCTCAAGAACTGCTGCTGGTTCTGCCAAGGTTTTTAACAATTGCTCGTGGCATTCCAGCCAAAACAAACAAACAATTCACCCTGCCTTTTGCTTTCGCTGCTGGGAATCTCATCGCATGTCCGGCAGCGAACAGGACTGCAGTCAGCTCTAGGCCAAAGCGGGGAAGGAGTGTCTGCCAGCATTTCTGTGGTTCTCAAAATGGCCACAACCAGGGCTGTGTTGGGCACAAACAGTATTTGTGGGGGAACAACTAAAATGATGCGAATGTAACAACCGGAGTCACCTTCAGACTAGACAGGCACATTCCTAGCTAATCTGACTACCTCCACTTCCAGTGCACTGATCACCACAGGTATCATCACATACACCAGTTTCTCATTTGAATACTGCCAACAATCTTGTGACTAGCACGGACCCCTCCCTCGCTCTCCTTCCACCTCTTGTTCTACAGTTGCTAGCAAAGAGAAGAAAAGTGGCCGTGTCGTTAGCAGAACTGGCAGCATAATCATTGCTGGGCCTTCCCCTTTCCTACCTCTCACCCGCTTCTCTTTGAGTCCTTTCTGGCAAATGGCCTATAAATATACAATAATGTCCAGTCAGGCAAAAATATAGTTCACTTACCAGCAGGCCACGATGCTTTCAATATCCTAAACACCCAGAGGCACACTGTTCCCTTTTAGGAGACTTGTGGGTGCTACCAACAGGGTTAGACCCATCAGCACCATACACACAACTCCCTTTGATCAACAGGAGTAGCTCTATGAGCTGAGTGCGACAGTAGCGGGCTGTTATCCTTTAGTCAGACCAACCAGTAAAGAGAACATGCCAGTCCCTTGAAAAGTGTATGAAATGCAGATGAAATCACTTGGAAGACGGGGCACTTTGTGAGACTTTTCCATGACAGAGGGCAACTGTATAAAATGTGGGAAGAAGAAATCCATGTTGAAAAGTTGTCCAGATCTTTGGAATCTTGGGACACAATTAACTAATAATCATCATCCCTAATCTTCCTTCCCCCACCCCGGTTAAGATTTATCTTTTCAATTAAAAACATGCCAACCTCCACTCGAGGTCTTTGCCGTGATCAGTCCTCTCCTCTCCAGTCTGGCACGCAGCAAGGCAGTAGCTAGGAGAAAGCAAGGAGCAGCACAATCTGCAGAGCCGAGCTGAGACACAGATTCCATTTCATCATGTGAAATTAAGGGGATTCTCTGTGACATGCGATCCTCCTGGACTCCAGGTGCCACATTAAGACAGTAAGACTTGGCAGGCAGGCAGGGATACTGGCGGGGTACAGAGCAGCAGCTGCCTTTTGTCATCATCAGGACTTTGGTGGGAAATGAAATAAAATTAAAAACACTTCCCTCCCCCCTTGTCTTTTGCTAATACAATTTACAAGTGATTTTTTTGAAAAAATCAATTTCAGAAAACTGGATCACTTTTTCAATTACTCAGGCAGACATGCTAATTTGTGACTTGCCATGTCTGATGGATTAGGTCAGTCAGATTGCAGTAGATTATAAATTTCACATAACAGAGCATTAATAATGTAATTAGCGAGGACGCAAACTGGCAATGATTGATATGCTTGGAAAACTGGATCTCAAAAAAGTTTCAGCATCCAGAATCTTCCAACTCTGTCTCCTTGTTTCTCTCCGTGTGTACATGTGTCCTAATGTCTCACTATATGTCTCTCTCTGAGTATATAATATTGTGGAGCTTTGGGTGACACAGATGGCTTTCCTTGTCTCTCTCCCTGTTTGCAAAGTAAAGCAAACTGCATTGTATACAGGCTTCCCTAAGACTTAGCGTCAGAAAGAGGTTTGTTCTTCCTCCCTCATACAAAAATACTAAAAGGTTACTGAGCATTTCAGGAGGAACAATTCCACCTACTCAATATTCTGACCTGAACTGGTTCTGAGAGCAGGGTATTTAGCATCTGTAGATTCTACACTGATATGAAACTAATCAACTCTCCAGCTCTGTTTTCCAATCTCATTGGAAACCATATCTTGTCTTCCAGTTTAATTTTCCTCTCCAACTCAGCTATTATTTAATTCTCCGATGGTATATAACACTGAGAGGCATATAGACTAGGAGACTAAATTGGGACTGGGAGCTAGATTTCTGAGTTCTAATCTCAATACTCACAATGACCTGCAGGGCAAGCATGACCTTGGACAGGTCTCTGCCTCAGTTTCCCCATCTTTAATGGGGATAATTTTACCTCCTTGTGTGTGGGAAGGATTATGCTTTGAAAATAATAAATTCTAAGTATTTTACCTGTCTAATTGTATTTAATGCTGTTAAGAGTTTTGGGGAAGCTGTTTTTATAGAAAGGATTCTACACAAAATTAATGTGTTAGAGGGCAGTGGTGTGGTCAGCACATCGGATGGGAACTCAGAGTCCTACTTCAGTTCTGGCTCTGTCACAGACTTGCCAAGTGACCTTGGGCAAATTACTTTCTATCTCTCAGTGCTTCAGTTCTCCATGCGTGCAATCGGATTAATGATACTTCTCTACCCCAAGGGGTTTGGTGAGGGGAAATTCATTGTTTGTGAGGTGTTCAGACTCTCCAGCGACCAGGAGCTATATAAGCTGATAGAAAGCATTGTATTATATTGTTATACTAGGCTAAGAAAGTAATGGCTGATATTATCATGCAATATGCAGTCAGCAGGTTTTCTGTATTCCTGTGTTTCATTAAGAAATCTGGTACACAAACGTGAATACAATGATGTAAGTAGCTCTACCTGCAGATGCTACCACCCTGAATTTGATCTCACTTGCATCACTGATTTCAGTAGTGTTACTCATGATATAGGGCCAGATTGATGAGTGTGTGTAACTACACTATGAGTAAGGAGATCGCCATCTGACCCATAAGGACTGTAAGATCCAAACCAGGTCTTCTGACACTCTCAGTACTTCTTGTTCTTCCTGGAAAAGCAGCATTAAAACATTTCAAAGTGAAGACTGTGCATGATTTTAACAGCATTCCCTGCAGAACTTTTTTAAAGGAGCATGCAGAATTTCAACAAGTGTCATTAACATCAAGTAACGAGTGTAGCAATAGCCACTCATGATTGCCTCCCGCTGCCCTGCCCACCTGCTGGCCACCAGCTGCTCTTCTTCTGCTACCTTATCTACTGTGCTTATTTACAATGGTGCCCAAAATTCTCCACTTTGTTTCTTTCAATGTTTTCCCAGGGGATCATTCCATTCCAACAGCTTATCTGTGTCCCAGCTTTCAAACTCCGTTGTGATGCTCCTGTTTCTATGCAATTTATGGGCTTTGTGACAGAATCACTGGCTGGAACGCTATATGGCCCTTTTTATGCAGAAGGGCAGCTGTCACAATGGTCCCTTCTGGCCTCAGAATCTGATGTGTCAGATCCTCAGCTGTACTGTAAATCAGCTACACTTACACCAAGCTATGAAACTACGTCAGGCCTGATTCTCATCCATGATCGGTTTAAACTGGTATAAGTTGATTAGCACCAGTAGAGTTGCTCCAGATTTACACCAATGTACGTGAGAGTCGAACCAGGCCCACGAAGAACCTATTTTTACTGCAGTTACCCTTTCCCCCCACTCCCCATAATCCCCCACCAGCCATCTAAATCCAAACTCTAGAGGTTCTTTAAAAGGTTTAGAACAACTGCACTGCTCACCCCCAAAAGCACAGATTAGTGCGTTGAACGGCTCTGAAATACCAGCTGTGTATCTGCAGTGGAGGTACAGTTGGAAGCGGGGTGTCTGGGTGGAAATCTTTCTTAATGCTCTAGACTTTATTTTTTGGGGTGGGAGTGAGAAGCCTCTTCATGAAGGGCCACCTGTTTTCCTCTCTTCAACCCGCACCACGCTATTCCCTCAGGAGCCCCCACCGCTGACAAGTCTCTTTCCGGAGCAGCACTTGGACAAAGGGGTCACTGAGCAAGCCACAGTATGGCGCCTGGTTCCTCACTTGCTCCAAGGGGGAAGTAATCAGCACCAGCCCTATCCCTGGGCTGGATCACTTCCCCTCCACGCTGGCTCAGCTAGTATGTGCATTGGGTGGAGAAGTGGAGCCCAGGCTGTGCAGCGTGCTCGCCCATTCCCCACCACAGGAAGGAGAGCAGTTGCCCTGCAGAAGCTGCTCTCCCTGTGCTCCACACCACCGCTTACAACCTAGGTAGCCCATGCAGGGGAATAAGGATGCTCCTTATATCCCTGAACAGGGAAATACAGGGTGAGTGACAACCTCACTCAGTTGTACTTTCTCTCATTCACATCCCCCTTCGCACACAGTGTCTTACTCATTATTATTATTAGTGATATGTTGGCCCACTGAACTGTTTTAATTACTCTGTTAATCCTGTTCAGTTCCACATGCTGCTTTCTGTTGGCAAATCAGCTTTGAACTAAGTCAAGATGTATTTGTAGATTTACATGCCGTTTCCACTCATCAGATCAGAGTGCAGCGAGTTGCTAGGAGATAGCATTGATACATAATACCCCAGCGACTTAAGCCAGAGGAGTGGCTTAGTGGGCTAAGATTCAGGACTGAAGCACCTACGCTCCCTCAAGTCACTGATTCAACTCCCAGCTGTGTCAATTTAGCCTTTCATTCCTTCCAAGGTAGATCAATGTGCGTTAGTGTGTGGGAGTCTTTCTGACAAGACCTTAAAAACTGACCTCCTCTAACTGAAAGTTCTGATGGTGCTGCTTGTAAGAACAGGGGGGTTTCCTGGTGTCCTTGCCCAAAGTTCCCCTCTCTTTACTGTGGTACAGGGAGCTGATCTCTGCCTCTCTCCCACCCCCAGCCATGGCTGTGTTACAGTGGGGCTGATTAGCTGTGGTTTGAGGCCCTTTAGGATCCTCCAGGATGAAATGGGCCCTTGGAGTTTAGTTTAGTTTTATTGTTTATCCTTTGTGTCTCCCAATTTAGGGCCAGATTATGGCAATGAGACAATGGCCCTCGCTGTGGGGAGGGGCAGTGCAGAGCCACACCGCCCCTGTGGGAACTCCAGCGGGGGACTGTGCGTCAGGCAGAGAGTCCCTCCCAGAGCTCAGGAAAGCATGCGGGATGGCAGGAGCAACCTGCCCCTGCTCGTCTGGCTCAATGGACCAGAGTGGAGGGGGAGAGTGGCCAGAGTCCCACCTATTTCTTCCCTTTTGAGGGGGGATTTGAATCCCTCAGGGCGTTGTGGGAGAGCAGTCCCTTGCCAGGAGGGAGGAAGGCTGCTTCTGTGGTAGGGTCAGAGACAAGTGGACCCTTTGATAATGGACCAGGGTGTACCATCTTCTAACTGCTCAGGTGTGAAAACACAACAGCAGCATGTGAAAGTTCCAAAGGCTTGTCATTCTCTGCCAGCATCTAACGTTGAACATTTTTAACTTTAGTGAAGAAATAAGAAGTCCAAGTTCCAGGTCTGTTTGTAAGAGTCACTTTATGCTGAGAGACGTTGCAGCAGAGACTTTTCATCCTCAGCCTTTGGGAATGATGCCCTGGGCCCACTCAGAGAGCTGCTCCATTCATCACTGAAGTCTATCGCAAGTCTCTGGCTTCCAGTTGGCAGACACAATAATTACATCTTCATCTTCCTGTCTGTCTTTGCTTTCCAAGCATTTCCTAATTCTGCAGTGGAACCTGGTCACAGACCGTGTGGCCCCACAGGCCATTGTGTGAGTGAGAGTTTCCAACACAGAGCAGCCTAAGGCATTAGAGGAGGTCGTTTTATCATTCAGGGCTAGCTGCTGAAGCTAGAAATGGCTTGTGCTTATTCTGGAGTTAGTGACCAGCAAAGTTATGAATCAATCTGACACCTTTGAACATACAGCCACCTTTATGAGCACAAACATCTAGAGGGCTGGACCTTGTGACCTTTCTGGACATGAGAAGAATAATGATGCACTTGTTTGCTATTGAGCTGATAAATAAGATTGCAAGCACACATAAAAATATAAGGTTTTGGTGATTTCAGCATAGCATAAAAGCTTTACTACAGGGCCAATAACTCATTGAGAGGCATTTTGACTGATAAGGGAGTTTTAGGCCAGAAAGAGGATGAAACATCCAGTTTGATGAACAACGGATATGAAACAGTGAAGAATAGACAATAGACATTGACTGGTTAGGGCACAACACTGGGAGTCAGGAGAGATCAAGGTGCTAGTCTTGGCTCTGCCACATATCTACTCTGTGACCCGGGACAAGTTACTTTACCTCTCTCTGCTTCCCAGTTGTCTGCCTTGTTTAGTTAGTCTGCATGCTCTTCAGGGAAAGGACTGTGTCTTACTATGTATTTGTACCATGCCTAACAATGGGACCTTGCTCTCCATTGGCGCTTCTACGTGTTACCGTAATATCCAATTTACAAGCTGGGGCTCTGATCCCATGGGTCTACTCATGTAAAGTTAGTCATGTTTAAGAGTTTGCAGGATTGGGTCTAATTTAAAATAGCATGCAACAAATGGATGTGACAATAGCATACCAGCCAATATTTGCATACAAAAACCCTGTGGGTTTTAATTTTCATCAGTTCCCAAACACATTGCCTATTGGTACTATTCAGACCTACTCCATCTATTCATTTTATATATTGCACCTAACATTCATTCCGCACCCATTTTCATTCCATCCCACCTTTCCATCCACACGTTCACAACACACATAGGCCTTTTACTCCATCACCTTCCCCCATTCAGTCCTCATTCACCCAGACACTCATTCTGCATATACACAGAGAGAGAGAGAGAGAGAGAGAGAGAGAGAGAGAGAGAGAGAAAATACATACAGCCACCCATTCAGTACACCCATCTCCATGCTACATGCACTCATAACCACCCCCCACACCCATTCTGAACCCATCTCACCATTCATTATATGCACACATCCCATCAACCCCAGGAGCTGTTCAAGCTACAGGAGGAGAGGGAAAGCCCAGCCATAGGCCCTACAAGTTACAGGCAAAACCCAGGATAAGGTTGGGGTTCCTTCGTGTTCAGTGGAAGTCTCCTCCATCCCAGTGAACACTCAGCTCCATGCTCCCCATTCTTATTCCTGTCTCCACTTTCCCTGAGGAAGGGAGTGCTGTAGTCCTAATCTCCATGCAATCAGCGTACCCCGATATCTGTTCTCCTAATGCTAATGTTTGGCTCTTCTTTCCTGTGACAGTGATGGAGAATCCACCACAACCCTTAATATGTTGTTCCAATGATTAATTACCCTCGCTATTAAAAATGTATGCCTTATTTCCAGTCTGAATTTGTATAGCTTCAGCTGCCAGCCACTGGATCGTGTTATGCTTTTCACTGCTAGACTGAAGAGCCCATTATCAAATACTTGTTCCCAATGTAGATACTTATAGACTGTAACCAAGTCATTCCTCGTCAACTTTCTCCTTGTTAAGCTGAATAGATTGAGCTCCTTCAGTCTATCACTATAAGGCACGTTTTCTAACTCTGTAATCATTCTCATGGCTCTTCTCTGAACCCTCTCCAATTTATCAACATCCTGTTTGAATTGTGGACACTAGAATTGGACACAGTATTCCAGCAATGGTCACCACAGTGCCGAATACTGAGGTAAAATAATCTCCTTACTCCTACTCCAGGTTTCCCTGTTTATGCATCCAAGGACTGCATTAGCCCTTTTGGCCAAGTGTCACACTGAGAGCCCACGTTCAACTAACTATCCCTCACAAGCCCCCGCCCCCCCAAATTTTGTCAGAATCACTGCTTCCCAAAATAGGGTCCCTCATGCTGTATGGATAGTCAACATTCTTTGTTCCTAGACTTATATGTTTCCATTGAGCTATATTAAAACACATTATTTACTATTGCCCAGCTTACTTGATTGGTATGGAAAGACAGCGCCTCCATTAGCGCTGGGTTCTCCAGCCCAATACAGGGATATTTGATCAGAACAGACACAAAGGGCATGGAAAAGGTGTCTTTTCAATGGTTAGCTACCTCAAGGTAACTTGAGATAACATGATTGTAAAGGAGTTAATGGGCCTAGCTAGTCAGAAATGACCCTAGGAGAGGACCTTTTTTCCTAGTCTAGATGCGACTAATGGAAAAAGTACCTCCTACTGACGCTACAATGCCACAGTCTACAGTACCACTCTCCGCGTAGTTGGTTAGCACAGAGTCACAGTGCCAGGTGGCATGGATTCAGGGTCTACACTACACTCCACGGTAAGACTGAGTAATTGCGTCATCGTGGTCTGATTTTAAAACCTATTAGCTCAACCAAAATAAGATGATTCGTCAGGGAAAATGGCAGCAACAGCATACAGAGCATCAATGCTTGAAGGTGAGGTTGAATGCCTGAGGCATTATTAAATTAACATAATACATAATTAGATATTGATTGATACCACAAAGCATGGACTACAGTTTACACAGACATGACCAACCACATCAATTTACCACTATGCTCTAACTGATGTAGCAAAGCTAGAACGTGTACCTGAAATTATAGTAATTGCTTTTCTTCTAGAAACTGCCCTACAGACTTTTAGCAAATCTATGTGTCTAATCCTGCTCCCGCTGAAATCAATGGCAAATAGCCTTGTCTCAACTGGGGACAATAGCACAGTCTTTGTTTAACCTTATGATGAATTTTTAGCTTACTTTTAGATAACATACTATTTATGTACTGGAACCAGACAATATCTTCCTTCCTCCCCCTTTATGAGCTGAAACCTAAAGGCACCCACTACCCAACTTATTCTGGAGCACTGGGGAAGATACCTTGACTCAGGCCTTGGGAAAAGATGCTGTAAAATACTGACTAGCTTGTGTATGCATTCCACAGCCCATTGCTGCATAGGATCTGACCTCTTCTGTTGCCTTTTAGTGGCTACATCTGAAGAGGATATAAGCCTTGATTCTACAAAGAGTTGATGGAGATTTGCTGTTAGCTAAATTGATATATGACAATAAGTCCCAACTTCTGTTCCCCATAACATGTGGTTAGTGGGTGATCATAGCATCTGTATATAATATATGCAGCCCTGGGATTATGACTATATATGTGTCCAAGAGAGAGACAAAGAGAAGTGGGAAAATCTATACACAGTAATTAGTTCCACTGTTTTAGCTGAGTCACATGGCCCCTCTCTCATTAAGTGGCCATAGAGACTGTTTTTCTTTTGAAATGTTAATGCAGCTCTGAGAAGGAATGGTGGATGATCAAGCGCCCATTCTCGGAAAGAATGGTTCTTTAATTGTCCCCATCTGGGAATGCACACTTGACAAAAGTATCTAAGGCACATACGTGATCTCCTGGTTGCTGTCACATGCCATGCTGCCCTGTGCTGATTGGTTGTTTCCACCAACCCTCCCCCTCGCACTCTCTTCATCCCACACTTACCCCTCCTGACTCTCTTCTTCCCTGCCCTATCCCCTTCATCCTGCCTTTGCTTCCCTTTTCTTGCCATTTAGCTGCCCCCCAAGTAAACCCACCCCTACAAAAAAAAATCATGGAAGTAACATGATGTTGGCTGCCATCACACCATTCACTCTGCTTATGCCTTGTCTGTTTAGAGTGTGAGCTGTCTGTCCAGCGCCTAGCACAATGGGGTCCCACCCTTGGTTGTCCCTTAGGCACTACCATAATACATGATGCCTATTCATGGAATGGTTGGGCTCTTGTCATGGGTTTGGAAGGTATAGTGTAGAGCAAGGGAAGTGCCAGCTCTTCTGCAGGATAGCCCTCTTCTCCAGTGATCCCGCTGCACAGAACTCAGATGCCTCTTTAACCTTGGTCAGTCTGGCCGCCTTTGGGGAAAAAATCTGAACAGCAGAAGGAGGTGCAGAGTGCCTGGACACTTCTAAAGGGCAAGAGCTTGGGCTGCAACTGGAGCCCTCTAGCACACCCTTGAAGACCAGCTAGCGTATCTCAGTGTAGATAAGAACACCTGAGCGATTAACGACAATGACACCCAGATAGACACTAAACCACAAAGGCAGGGGATCCATCTGAGGCTGCAGAACATTGAGCAACTCACTGAATGGCAATGACTCTCTTTGGGGAAGCAGCCGGGATTTGAGATACTGGATGCCACATAGCAAAGGCAAAAAGAGAGACTGCCCGAGAAGTGTTTCATTGTGAAAGCTAAGAGCACAGAGGAGGTATCTCGACTCAGCCCACAGAGCCACATTCAACCATCCTGAGCAAGGGCCAATAAATACTTCTTAGTGGAACACACAGTCTGTTGCTCCCTTTAACAGCAAACTGCTGCAGGGGACAAGCCTGGCCTTAGGTTTCTATGGGTCCTACACAAGTAGCATTCATAGAATCATAGAATATCAGGGTTGGAAGGGACCTCAGGAGGTCATCTAGTCCAACCCCCTGCTCAAAGCAGGGCCAATCCCCAGACAGATTTTTGCCCCAAATCCCTAAATGGCCCCCTCAAGGATTGAACTCACAACCCTGAGTTTCGGAGGCCAATGCTCAAACCACTGAGCTATCCCTCTCCCCATTGGCGTAGCCCAGTGCACCTTCTCTCCAAGCTGAGACTGTTTCCCTATTGTTAGCCCTCCCGCCGATGATGCACACAGGCTGCAGCATGCTATGTAGCCTCTGGACAAGCAAGTCAGCAGGTGGAGCCTAAGAACAGGTTTCCTCTTGGGAAGCAGAAAAGGCAGTTAGAGAACCTAATCTCGGTGCCAGCCTGTGTGCAGCGACCCACGGCTGCCATTGGAAGTCCGGCCATCTGATCAGGTGGATATTGCTGTTCTCCCTGAGCACGGTGAGTCATTCTGCTGCCATCGCCCTCAGGGCAGAAAGCAGAGTACAGTAGACAGACAGACAAAGCACCACTTGTCAAAAACACTTTGACCTTTCGCTTCTCCAAAGGTGGTGTGGAATACAACCAGTTTTGACGGTGTATTTATTCTCCAACCCCATACACCTCCCCCACTTCTCATTCTTGCCCGGAGAACCCCTTGTCTGAACTTTCCAGAGCACTCTTTGATGCTGTCCATTCTGTACCAAACGTGCCTTGACAATGTGCAGGCAGGGAGGGGGCAATTTATAAATTAAACGGGGATTATTTTAGCACACAGGGTGGGGGGAGGGAGATATTCTGGGCCCAGCATTGCACCATTGATGTCAATAGGAATTTTGCCGCGGAGCAGGAGCAGGCCCTATATTTTCTGTGCCTTGAGAGCTGGAGGAGTAATTTCTTGCAGTAGCTAGATTTTGTGCTAGAGCTGAGAATTTAGTCTCTGCGTAGGAAATGCCTGAGTGGATTTTGGCTAAAGATTGAGGATTAGAAGCTGTGGGAGTCAAGGCAGGGCTTACAGCAGAAACGCGGATTGAATTTTTCACTGAATTGTATCATAACTAATGATGGGAAATATCAGGGAGTGTGATAATTACCTGTTGGACAGGATATTTTTATCCATCATGTAATTCGTTTCAAAACAGTGTTGCTAGCAATTTTCCGTGGATTTGTTCATGACGACACAGTGTTACCCCTCTTAGACAAGGGTTCTCCCCCGCAACCTTCACTGTGGGGGAAATGAACTCATGTGCGCTACAGTAGAAGTCCAATAAAGTCTCTGCACCATTAAAGCCCCAGGCTGGGGTTATTGGGTGGAACCCTGTATGGGCTGGTGTGGAAGGATGTGAGCAGAGGCCTGGGGGGGCCACGGGCAGCTCAGAAGGGGGGAAATGGATCCACCCTTAGGCAGATACAATGGCTGTGACACCCTGGACCAGTGGCACAGAGGGTCTGCAGCCACTGTTCCATCTCGTAGGCTGGCATGGCAGCTCAGAATCCTGGCTCCAGTGTGGGAGGAAAGGGTTCTGTTCACCGGTGTTTCTCACGCTTCACAGGAGGTGCCTTTCCCCTTGTGAGCACAGTTTCACTAACAGTAAGGATTCTCTATGTCTTTACCCAAGAGTGGCAGTGTGGGCTTCACCCCTTGTAGCTGTAGGAGCATCACCATGAAGGGCCAGGGTATACTTTATAGAGGCCACAGCTTCTCACCCAGTCGGGAGCAGCTGCAGCAAGCACAGGAGACATAACTTCCTCCTTACCACTCTTCAGTGCTGTTACAGCACCCCTCTTTAACTCTCCTCTTCTGGTACAGCCTGATGGCCGCTGGGGATAACTGTTGAATTCCAAAGGCATTAGCGGACTGCAACCTGCTTCGAGGGGGGTGGAAGTTTGCTGTCATTGGAGCTAAGCTTCCATATTAAAAGAAAATTAACTGAAAAGAATTGACCCAATCCAGGACTTTCACTTCACATCACTACAGGTAGAGCCTTCAAAGAACTTTCTACCCTTTTGTCTGGAACTTCTCTGCCATGTGCTGATTGTCTGTTTCCTCCAAACTCCTCCTTCACAATTCCTTCACCTCCAGTTTCACACCTGCTCCACTCACCCTCTTCTCCCTGCCCTGTTCCCCTCAGTCACCTCCCCTCCAATGTCCCTCTCCCTTCCCCTTTCTTTCCATTTAGCTTATCCTCTCCTAAGAAACACCCACCCCAAAAATGGAACTAACATGATGTTTGCTACCATCCCATTGTTCACTCTAGACGGACCATTGGTCTCACCAGTATGGCCTTTTTTATGTTCTTACACCCACAATTTGCCAGTTCAGTCCATAGTCTAGGAGTGCTCCTGGATTCCTCGCTGCCACCGAGTCCTCACATAGCAGCATCCATGAATAATATTTTCTATCATCTCTGGTTGGTTAGGAAACTTTGTCCCACCCTGATGGACTATGACCAGGTCTCAGTTATTTACCTGTTGGCTGAGCTGCAGCAATGCAACATACCTAGGCTTGAAACCTTCAGCACTTAGGAGACTCTGGCTTTTATATGCAGAAAACCAGTTGTTGTGGCACAAGGGGGCCGTGGAGTTTTTATAGGATGTTTGGGGCAGGGAGGGGGCTCAGAAAGAAAAAGGTTGAGAATCCCTGATATAAAGCCCTGTCATGATACCGCGTTGGCTGGGGTGCTGGCCTAATCTGCCAAGGCAATTCTTATAAGACTGACCTAATGGGAAGACCGTGTCACCCACTGAATCATTGTCATCTTCAGCACCTGAGATTAATATCTAATTAGTATTTGGGGTGATTAGACTCAGGCATGTTCTACAATGTAGTATTTCTAAGAAATAAAGTGGTAAAATATAGGCACGCTAATAAAATGCGAAGGAGCAATGACAATTCCATTGTGTGTATCTAGTCCCATAACACACTGGAATAGACAAGGTAATGAGAGTATAAAATGGATAAGCATCAGCATCCCTAATAGCCAAAATAAATTCTAAAACAGTGGAAAGACACAGCAACATCAACAATCAAAGAACAGCTCATAACTCTAATGGAAACTGCCTCATACAAAAGCTAATATTCAGAAGAGAGAAAAAAAAATCCTAAAATATGGAAACCATCTGGGGACCAAATAAAATCAATAGATTCAACAAATAAAAACATGAAAACAATCAGAACAAATCTCCTCCAGCTTTCCCTCCTACACTTCTCAGCCTATGTTGTCTATCCCTTGAATAGCATCCTTTGCTCTCCTAATTTCACCGTGGTATGTGAAACAAGAATTACATATGGTTCACGATAAGGGCCTTTTATACCTATTGGTTGGCAAATGCTGTGCAGACTTCCCCAGTAATGACTGGGAGGGGAAGCTTTAACAGCAGCGTACAATATAAAACATATCTAATAGATCGTCTTGTTCATAGTAGCCAAAAGATGTAACTAATCATTGTATTAAGGGTGGTCACTCAGCACTCGTGCCCCTGTTCCTGGATATGATCAGAAGCATCAACTCGCATGCCAGTACTAGTTTCACGCCACCTTATGCCCCATCTCCTGACATAGACATGTTCAGTGACTATAATATGACAGCAAGGGTGAGCGGGGACAGCAAATTTGATAGGAGTGTCTAATGGGATATAATATCAAAAGATAACCAGTGCAATTGAGGCTACATATGCAGAGGCATCCCGTCCCAGAGCAGGGAAGTAATAGTCATGCGCCGCAAAGCTGTTTTGTGAACGCTTCAGGAACATCGTGCCATTCAGCCCTGATTCTGCATTCATCGACGTCAAAGGGAAGTGAAGAGAATGGAGCAATGCCATTTTTTTTTTAACCAAATTAATCCCATTTGGCCAAATTTTACCCCCAAACACAAAACTCTACAGGAGGTGTCTGACACAATATTAGGAATATTTTGCAAAAGCAGTGCAATATTTTTGCCTACCTGTAGTTACTCTTGTGTTGTATATGGAGACAAAGGAATGGACCCAGAAATCTACCTGCTGTTTCCTAACAGTACTAATAGTATGACAGCAGGTGCACATGTGCAACATATATGGAGCACTCCTGGTGCTTAGATAGCCCCTCTCCCTGTATGTTCTGTCTCATCCCCATTTTACAGATTGGGAACAGTGAGATTAGGTGGCTTCCCCAAGGGCTATGGGAGAGCTGGGAAATGAAACCCTGGCCCAATGCCTTAGCCAAAAGACCATCCTTGGTGCAGCAGCTGTCTCGTATACAAAGAAGCCACTTACACCAGTGCTACCATAACACCATTAAAAGAGACACAGCCTTAAAAACAATCATAATCCTAAAACCTCCAATGAACATACTCCAATGCTGCATACAGCCTCCTTTCTGCATGTTTGCCAGTGAGTTTGCATTCCCAGCCATTGTTTTTCATTGACTGAAATTAATTTCTTAGCTAAAAATAATCAACATTCCGTTCTATTTGCCATGAAGTTGGAAAGCCCCCACCCTCCAAAATAGGCAGAATGATGGTGCCTGCCAGGAAAACAATTCATGAATTATCTTATAATTTCATTTACAATATCATTTTTCCAAGACAGCCACAGAAACATAAACACCCACATTTCTCTTCTTTTTCAAGTTGACTGCAGCAGATTGTGTAAGTTTGGGGAAATTGATTTTTATCATTTTAATCATCTAATCTTCATCAACCTTTTAGCACAAAATTAAACTTCTTAAAGTGCTGTGAGATAATTAATATAGAAAATAGACTCTGCGGGGGAACTGTAATACCTGCTGCCTATATGAGACTGCCGGAGAAATGAACTAGCTGGGAGCTTTAAATAAGTTCATGGGAATGATAATGCTGAAGTTACTTCAGTTTCCCTCAAGTATACTACATGACTTGATTAACATAATAGGTCAGACTTTAATTATTGTCTTGGGAAGAGCAGTTTCACTCAGATCCCCACTCAAATGTTGATTATTTTTATTTTTATTTTTTGAGGAAATGGTCTTCGCTTTCAAAATTGCTGTTTGATGATTTGCCAGTGAAAAGCTTAAATGTCTTAACTGGCCTGGCCAAAGGGATCCTGCCCCCTTTTTAAAGACTCCAAGGGCCAGCAGCTAGGCCCGGCACTAACTTTTTTGCCGCCCCAGGCAAAAAAAAAGAGCACTGCCCTGCCGTAACCCCCCCCCCCCCCCAACACCCCCCCCGGGCGCCCCCTCTCCCCCCCCCCCCTCCGAGTGCCATGCCGGGCCGCCCAAACCCCCACCCAAACCCCAAGCGCCAGACCACCCAAACCCCCGCCATCCCCACCAAGCACCGGGACGCCCAAGCCCTGAGCACCGGGCCATCCAAACCCCCGCCGCCCCCCGAGTGCCGGGCCTCGCCGGGCCGCCCAAACCCTGAGCGCCGCACTGCCCAAACCCCCGCACCCTCCCCAAGCGCCGGGCCGCCCAAACTCTGAACGCCACGCCATGCTAACCCCCGCCCCCCAGTGCTGCGCCACTGAAACAAAAACAAACAAACAAACAAAAAGCCTCGAGCCAAAAAAACCCCCAACAAACAAAAAAAAAACCCAAAAAATACAAAAAACCCTGACTGCTCCCCCGCCACCGCAAGATTGGCTGCCCCTTCCAAGGTGCCACCCCAAGTACATGCTTGGTCAGCTGGTGCCTGGAGCTGGCCCTGCCAGCAGCTGTGGCTTGTTAGGGGGGCAGCCATACTAAGGGTGGGAGTCATCTAGGTTGCAGCTATTTTCTTACTTTCAGGATGGAAGTGTTTAACTGGACTTTGGGGTGGGAAAGGCAGAAATAGAATTGCTTAATTGCCCACCAAGAAGGGAAGTGCTCGAGAATCACTGCATGATGAGGGGAGTGAGTGACCCTTCTCTAGTGAGTTTATTCTCTGGTAGCAGTGCCTCATAACTTATTAATGCTGAGAGCTATGTAAGTGCCCATGGAGGGCTGACCAGACCCCTTAATACAGAAAATATGTGCACTCACATAGCACTTGACATTTTTAAAGCACTGTCAAATATTAACTAGTTAAACAACTAATTAATGATGGAAAGATACCCACTGCTTGTGCTACTCATGAGCATAGGTGCTAGGCATATGCTATGTATGCTTTTTTACTTCCTGGGGGCAATATTTCTTAGGAGGAAGTGGAGGCTGGTTTTGTACACCCTTAATCTGTTTTATTAACTTGT
Organism: Trachemys scripta elegans; assembly: GCF_013100865.1. Lineage (NCBI taxonomy): Eukaryota > Metazoa > Chordata > Testudines > Emydidae > Trachemys > Trachemys scripta. The sequence goes on from NC_048306.1 coordinate 92,708,564, forward strand.
GCTGAACCTCTCTCTTCAGCTGCACCCCCTGGGCTAGTGATCAGATTGCACCCTATTCTGCTCCTAGCTGTGCCCATGCAAGTCCCAGTGGGCTCTTTCCAGATTTGCACCCTGCAGATTTCTACTGAAGTCATGTACGAATAAATTTGCATGACTAATAAGCATGCATGAATAAGTTTGTTATATGCAGCAATTACAGTGACTGCACAAGGGACTGCTCAAAGATCTGACGTCTAAAAAAAACCCTGGATTGGAACTGGACAATGGGGGGAAAGAAATCAAAGAATGCCAAATCATTTAACGCTCAGCAGGGAATGGATAAGAGTAGCAAAAATTTCAGTTAGTTAATGCTGCCAAAGGAGCTAAAGGGAATAAGAAGGGCACTTATGAGTATATCGGGGGAAAGGAAGTAAAAGTATTAGAGAGAAAATATGTCCATTAATTAATAAAGAGGATGGGCATGAAAATAATGATGACCCAGAATCTGTCTTTAATGAAACAGATAAAGAAAGGAAGTTGGAACCTTTAAGAAATGAGGAAAAAGCCAGTAAAAGTAATTTCTGCTAGGCGCATGTGAGGAAATAGTTGGGGGAAATGAGTGCATATAAATTAGTTGGCCCCGATCATCCTGGGATAATTAAGGGAACCAGTGAACTCATTTCTCTGCTTACAATTATTTCCGATCAGGCATGGACCCCTGAGGACTTCTCAGCTGATTGAAGAAAAGCAAATGTAGTGCCAATATTCAAAAAAGGAAAGACACATGATCCTGCCAATCATGCACCCAGAAATCTACCTTTTACCCGAAGAAAAATAAAGGACCATAAAGTGGGGTGGGGGGATTATTAAGGGTCACATCATGGTTTTGTTCCTGTGAGGAGCACTGGAAGGGGATTGGGAGGAGTGCTCAGGTGAGGTGATGCAAAATGGCTCAGGGGATGCATGCTGCTACAGAATGGTGCTTCATGAATTCTCTCACGTACCTGCCTTCAGAGAGTCCTTTCAGACCATGCTGTCAAAACACAAGAAGCCAGCTGTCCTGGTCATTTGCTTGATGCCTTTCCACACTAACAGGCACCTAGAGGGAGAATGAACATTGACCACAATGCCTTTGGGCCAAGTAGAACCGCTACGCATGCTAGCTAGCACCCCCTTGTGAATAGGGACCCCGGACTTGCAAAGGTGCATTGGTAGCAAAGAAAGAAGCACCTTGTGTCGTCTTTCCTGCCCAGCATCCAATGTGGGACTAACCCAGCTGTGACCCTAAACATCAGTTTATAGAGGTGTTGAACACCCACATTTCCCACTGAATTCAACTGGAGCTCTGAGCGCTCAGCACGTCTGACAGCCCAGTCCCTGGAGCTCTGCAGGCTAGTCATGAGCAATAAGCAGCATGGGTCTATAAAGGATAAATCTTGCCAGACAAACTTGATTGCTTTTTTTTGCTAGAAATAGAAAATTAGTGGGTGAGGAGAACGCAGCAGGTGTAATATATTTGCATTTGAGTAAAGCATTTAATACTGTGTCTCAGGAAATCTTGCTTGAAAAATTAATTGGAATTGACTCTGTAGGAACACTGTCTTGTTGACTGAAAACAGGCTGAAAGGCTATAAACAAAGATTAATGGTGAACTGCAAAGTTATCAAGTTCAAGGGTAGAGTTGTCTACTGGGTACTACAAGGTTCAGTGTTAGAATAGGTCTCATTTAACATCACTACGGATCTGGAAGAGAAGGAGGAAACAGCATGTCAATGAAATATGCACACGATTCTAAATTGGAAGGAGTTGGAAACACCCCGGACAGACAATACAAAGGGCCCTAAAGAGAAAAGACAACTGCAAACTGAGGGTCAGGTTGGCAAAATTCAACCTCTGATGTATCTGGAGAAATACAGGGCTACGTTCTCTTCTGACAAAACTCCATTTAAGTCAACAGAGTTACAATAGTAATAATAAATCTTAGAACATAAATATCAATGGAAGGTAAAAACTGGGGAGCAGTAATGCTCAAAGACACATGGACTGGGGAAAGACAGCTGAGCAATTAGAAAGGAAAAGATCCACAAATATTCATTTAAACTGGAAAGTGAGTTCCAATTTGACCACATTCACAACCCTTTCATGTTCACTTTCCCCAAACACGAGAGCACTCAAGGTTTACTAGCCTGAGTACTTGTGAAAAGCCGAGGGTAGCTGGGAATATTTGCTAAATGTGTATTTTGAATTATGCTTCCAATTGGAGAATTTGGAATTTTGCCTAAGCTGTGAATTTGCATAAGTCATAGCATCATTTTTGATCCCTGGCTGGACCACTAAGGTTGCTAAACAACAGAGTGATAATTGGGTGTGTTCCTAACCAATGCATAGACCAGAAATAATTTGCTGAAGAAATTCAGTTGAGTGTTTTGTGATCTATTCGCCAACAATTTTCAACCAGAATAATAGGTGAAATGCCATCTAAATATTAGCTGTAAATTTATTCTCTCAGCTCTCTGGGCAGTGAACTAGACAGGTGTTTGCCAGGTGATATGGCAGCAAAAAGGCCAATGCAGTTTTTGGCAGCATATGCAGAGGTGCCATGTCCCAGACCATGGGATGAAATTGCCCATCTCTGTTGAACTCTGCTGTTCCTGCACCTGGAACATTATGTTCAGTTCTGGGAAGCTCATTAGCAAGGAGATATTGAAAAATTGTAGGGAGTTCAGAAAAGAGCAACACAAATTATCAGGGGGCTGGAAGGATTCATTTATAATGAAAGATTAAAAGAGCTAAATCTGTACTGTAAGAACTAAGTAGGTAATACACTGTTGCTTGGTGCAGAGATGACTAAGGAGAGACATAACAATCAATGGAGTTTTGAAAGGTGTAAACACCAAAGACAGAGAAGAATTATTTAGCGTTCAAGGGGGTAAAACAGAGCATAATGGGATGGAATTGAGAGAGGGCAAATTTAGACTGACTATAAAGGCACATTTCCTGACGCTGGAAGTCTCAAGGATTGCAACATTTAAACACAAAGCCAGAAAATGTAGTATAAGATTAATCCCATATTGCCAAAGAGATCAGGTAGATGACCTAAGAGATCACTACGGTATCATACTGTTTGCTTCAGGAATAACACAGATTTCTAACTGTGGGTTTATATGGCACCCAAGAAAAAGTTAAAATGTGTAAGGCGTCTAACCACAAGCTGGTAGTGACAATCATCCAATGAGAATTTGTTCTGATGAAGCAATGCCTGAAACATGTTTTTCTATGGATTCGTTTTTATGGGTGTCTCTACTGCAGAGCCAGACAAACTTGGAATTTTCCCTTTCCAGTTTGCTGGTGCCATTGGAATTACGCTTTCCTCAGTCTCTTACACTTAAAGTCAGGTGTTTTTTTCCAACTGACACTCACCTTCACAGTCTTAAATACGTGTACCCCAATCACAATAGCCACACGCTGAGATCAGGCAATCCTTAGACCTTTCCCAAGCAGAATCCCACTTGGCTTCCATAGGAATTTTGCCCAAGTAACGACTTCAGGATTTGAATCTCTGTCACTAACAATCTGACTGTCGCTTGAAAGTACCCGCGTGATGGCATCCCAGGCTGCTTTATATACTGGAAACTGGGACTAGTCCAGAGTGAAAGCATTCTTGACTGGGTTCTTCCATTCCTGGAACTTGTTGGTACTGCACCTTTGCTAATAAAATCCCCCAACCCCTCTAGTTTTCAGGTTACTTGGTGATCCATGTGAAGCAACATGGTATGTGGGTTTCCCCATTTATTTTGTTTTACTTAAAAATAACTTACATAGTGTCAATTTCGCCTCTTGACTATTGACAACACACTGTACTTTGAGCCAGACAGCTGACAAACTGCCTTACAGAAAATCGCTTCCAGAAGTGGCTGGCAGAGACCTGTTTAGCCCTGTTCAGCATTCAGGCATCCAGTGTTGCCTAAGTTTTGTTCAACTCACGTCATTATTGTAGTAATTTCCTGTGCATTAAAATCATGGGGATTGGTTCTCCTCTCTCTTTCATTGGTGTTAATTAGAACAATTCTGTTGAAGTCAATAGAGTTACCCGGGTGCTTAAAAAATAATCAGGCCCCTAGTATCTACATCAGAGACAGGCCCATGTCATAAAGGTCAGAGCAGGATCTGAACTTCCTCAGCGCTAAGGAGTATTTGAATCCAGAGTGCTGGGTCAGGCCTACCTCTAATTCACACTCCATTATACATTTAGCAGAGTTAAAATGACCATGAAAAATATAATAGACCAGAATAATCAGAAAAAAGGTGAAAAGTAAAGCCATCAAACATCCATACTATGGTACTGCATTCAAGGAGTAACGATGCTACATCAGGTGAGCATTTCCCTTATCTTGAGGGCTAAATCCTGCTTTCATTTGGACCCAGTACAACTTCTTCACAGTGAACAGGGATTGCAAAGAGCTTAACAAGGCAGAATGTGGATCTTTCTCTCCAAGTTGCTGCCCTTGGAGAGGCAAGTTCTTTTCATATTGTCCATGGTGGTTGCTGAATGTGAAGCAATGCAGTCAAAGAATGACTTTGTATCACTATGAGATGCTTTCAATTTGTATTCTACCTTCAGATAGTTTCATTTCTTTTGCTTGTAAGTAATTTTTTTAGGTTTATGTATATATATATATATGCATCCTTGTCTTCTCATTAAAATTTCCTCTTCATTATAATGCATTTCAATAACATTTTCTCCGTACGGGAGCTCACAGAGTACATCCCAACTAATAAGAATTGCACACTCTGCACACGTAACCAATTATAATTGAATCTTATTAAGTTTTAATTGCATATGTTGACAAACGTTGCATTTGCCACAACAGATTATGTATTTTAGTCTGATTGTATCATTAATTAATGAAAAGCTGGTACCATGTTGCATGAAATCCATTTTTGGTTTGCATAACAACGATTGACATAACATAAAACTGTTATGGGGAGTCACAAGATAAAACTTCTTACTTTCTTTTTGTTTCTTTTTACCTGTTTAGAAAAGTTATATATATTATTGTCACAGTAAAATGGCTGACCAAGTATTATTATTTTATCCACTACAATTGGTTAATAACATAGTAAAAGCATCCTGATTGGTTAATAACTTAGATTGGTTAATAATTAAGACAGATGGTGTTTTAATATCATGTGCTGGAAAGAGCTGCAGGAGACACTTAAAGAACCACTTGCAGCTCACGAGACAGTCTGAGTATCTATCACTGGGCTACAGTTTGATTTGATACAGAACTTTTCTAAACATATTTATATATATAAACTAAATATTTCCCATCATACTATTTAAATATGAATATATAGTACTGTAGTAAATGAAACAATGAATTCACACTATTGTGGCTCTTTTGGGTAATGTTGATCGCTAATGTGGCTCCTGAACTACTGAGGTCGGACTATCACTGCTCTAGCCTCTTCTGCAGTCGGATGCCTGTGACAGGGAACAAGTCTCAAAGCTACCACAGGGTGGCAGTCTTTTAGACTAGCACAGTGGTTCTCAAACTGTGGGTTGGGACCCCAAAGTGGGTCGTGAATGGTGTTGCCAGGGCTGGCTTAGACTTGCTGCGGCCTGGGGCTGAAGCCTGAGCCCCACTGCCCAGGGCCGAAACCAAAGCCCGAGGGCTTCAACCCTGGGCGGTAGGGCTCAGGTTGCAGGCCCCCTGCCTGGGGCTGAAGACTTTGAGCTTCAGCTTTGGCCCCCCTGCCCAGAGCAGTGGGGATCGGGCTTTGGGCCCCACACCCAGGGAAGTGGGGCTTGGGCAGGCTCAGGCTTCAGTCCCCCCTCCTGGGGTCATGAAGTATTTTTTGTTGTCAGAAGGGGTCGCGGTGCAATGAAGTCTGAGAACCCCTGGACTAGCACTATGCTCTTAGCTAAACTTTCCAGGCCAAATTAATTTCAGTGGTCAACACCAATGTTATGCCTCCAAATTTTCTGCCCAGTTCCCGTGTAAACCAGTGTTTGCATTCACGAAGGAGTACTTATGAATTTGACTACCCCTTTTGTGCATATGCTTAGGTGCCTACCATTGGCTATGTGGCCACTTTAGTTCCTGGGCAATTAGATGAGATCAGCAGATGCTAAATAATTTGACGAATGGAGCTTCTGGGACTTGGGGTATTACAGGGGACTGGAAAATCTGGCAGCACATTGCATTGTTTTGGTGCAATGTCATTTGGGCAATAAGTGTTAAATCTAGCAGCTGCCTCGTTTGTCATCCGGTGTTATAACAGAAACAAGAGAGTCTAAATACTATAAAAACAGTATATTCCCCCAAAAATTATAGAAATTTTAAATCATTTTACTTGCCTATCCAGTAGCTGAATATATTTACCCTACGTAGTGATAGCTGATAGAGGTTTTTTCCACATAATATAGATACATACTGTGTTTAGGGCTTTATTCTGCTTTTTCTTGACATGTATTCAACTTGCAGCCCCTAAGCAGCTAGGCAGGGTATACGGTTACCCTAAAATGTTGTCCTTCAGAATCAGTATTGTACTGGGACATATACTGACAAAGCCACAGATCACGTGTGTCAGTCGAAAGATCCTCAAGCTGTTTATGCTTTGTTCTCCCACAAGGTGAGGGGTTTCCCCAACATAGAAGTCTCACATACTGTGGAGGCCCATCCATTTACAGATGACCCCACAATATGCATTTTGCCTCAACAAATACAATTTTCCTTGGCTCTGAATCCAGAGTGCAGCCACACTCTGGATCTGGTGAAGGGGAAGGAAAGGATTTGTGACAAAGAGGCTTTGTCAGACAAATCAAAGTGCAGGTGATGTGTCCAGTTGGTGGGGGGAATTGCTCATAGCTTTGATAATAAATAATACAGCACAAGCATTGACAAGCCTCGCAGTAACCCTGTGAATTAAGTCAGTACTGTTATCCAGAACAGATGCAAAAATTAAGGCACAGCAAGGTAAAGCCCCTTTCCCAAGAAAGCCTGTGGTGAAGCCAGGAATAGAATACATATCTCCTGACACCCAGGCTTGTGCTTTTAGCCACAAAACTATGCTCCATCCCTTCAGGCCTCCGGAAGAGAACTTTAGCTTTTATCAGCAGTCAAAAAGGGGCCTTGGTAATGGACTTAGATACCAAGTTATTGGACGATCCTGGAGCCAGCTGATAGATTAATGGCTTTTATGTTCTCTGACGGATTTACAGAGAATCTCAGAGGACAAAATTTGAACAGTCTGGGTTCCTCCATGCCATTTTGGTCTGATACATTGAATTTTTGATAACTATAAAACTCTCCAATGGGAATGAGGATCTGTGGTGTTGTTGTGTGGAATTAAGCACTTCCGCCTGGTTTTCTGTTTACAGCAGGAAGATTTATGTTTTTATGCTTCAAGGATTTGTGTAGGGATTTTATTCCCGTTATTAATTATTGTTGTTCGTGATGACTCATGGTAAATGTATTTTAAAGTGTTCTATGCTTTCTGGGAATAATAAATGGTTGAGATGCGTCTTACCTTTTGAACCCAGAAGGGCTTAAGGTTTACTCTAGCCTTACCTTACCTCTAAGGGATGGTTGTAAGACTATATATCTAATAGGGCTGCTGATAATGTGGAGGTGGTTATGCTGGATTTTACATTTACTGTGATTTATGGCAATTGCCTGTGACTTGAAACCAATTTTGACTGAACTATTTTGATGTGCACAGGTCTAAACCGAGGAACGGTGCGATATCATTCCTGTAACTCTCAACTCTCCCCTCACATCTTTTCCCTGCTAAGTGTTACCCCCACTTATCATGTCTAAAACTAGGCCCTGATCCTGTAACTGGATCAGCACGGGCAGACCCCTGCAGCTGCAGGCAGCTGTATTCAACGTTTACCAGAGGGAGAGCTGGTACAAAGTCAGGTCCTGTAGAAAGGGCAAAGAGGAAACAAGAGCATGTGGGTGTGGGTGTGTTTGGGGGCATATTGACTCCTGGGTTCCTGGCAGGATTTGAAGAGAACAAAAAAAAAAACCAAACCAGAAGTCGCACAGAATCTGCATTAACCTTAAAGGAAGAAGAGGGAGGGTTTCAGACCAGTGCAAGCAATGAGATTGTTAATGAACCCCTTGCCAAATGTCTTGTTTTAAATCAAAGCCGTTTTAATTAAATAAGCTCATAAAGCTCCTAAATCCAACAAACTACAATTTTTGCATCTGCACCATTGAAAAATGGCCAAACATATTATCTTTTTTTTTTTTTTTTTTCTGTATGTTGTATATTTGTTCCTGGCCTGAGACCTTGTCTGCCAAGCTTCAGGGCTGAAGCAAATTTTTATGTTTGAAGCTTAGTAGACACAAACCGCAGAAAAGAGAGGAGTTTATCGCTGAGGTGCTGGCACAACCTTAACTAGTGCCGAACAGCTGGAGAATCTGGAAAACACATCTGCCTTGGAGGCAGCGGGGAGAAGAGGGAATGCTGCGAAGAGCCAACAGAACCTTGCAACAGAAAGGAACAAACTGAAATTGGATGGACCAATTTAACGGCAGGAGATCTGTTAGTTTAAAGGCAGGAGAACACAAAGCACATAGATGGCAAACAGGATTGTTGGCAGGACTGTGTGATGCTTGCTTGCAAAGGGATTAATGAACTGGAACAGCAGTTTGGTTCTCAGGAACTGAAAGCCAATCACATCCAGAAGGGTCACTTGAACATTTGAGTCCATGAGTCAAGCCTCCATTGAAACCCATTCTGCAGCCAGTCCTTTCTTCCCTTCCCTCCCAGCCACCTCCTCTCCCAACAAGCACTGAGGATCCCATGGATACCAGGAGGCTTTATTGGATTTCTGGAGAGATGGCGGGAAGGAGCAAATCAGTTGGGATGGGGAGTTAGGAAGGTTGCCTGTTTGGAGGAACTTTCATCTGGTTCCCAGCCCTGACGGCACCTTAGCTCATATTCACTGAAATTTCATGAACCTGGGCCGAGGTTAGGGGAATGCTTGGAATCTTAAATCCCAGGCTCATTTCTGGGAGGTCTGGAACTTGGTTTGAATGTTTTATACTAGTTGTAATAGTCTACTGTACCAGGAGACTCTGGTTATTGAGTGGTTTGCTGCTTTTATCCACAGTTCTGTGATAATCTTCTGGTCTTTCAAATGGCAGAAATCCCAGAAGATTATCACAGAACTGTGGATAAAACAAAATAAGTGTTCTGCATGGAAGAATATTTGGCATATTTCCAGACCTTAATAAATACAAAGCCCCATCAGCCTAAAGAAGCATTAGGAGTTTATGATGCAGAAATAACTGGCTGCATGTGACGCATTTCCAGCTGATGGTAGCCATCCATTAGAAGAGAATATTTCAGATATTATGTGGCTGGATTTGATTTCATTGCTGCAGGCCAAATGCCATGGACATGAGGCAAGTGCTTCAGAAGCATAACTGTGCCACATGCAAACAGGACAGATATCAGAAAGCAGTAGGAATAATTATCCCTCAGCCATTTAGTAGACAAATGGGGTGATGGAAAATATCTTCTGTAATAGCTGAGTTTGTGTAGCTTGTATGTGCTATGGTGTCATCTCTGCTCTGGCTTCATCGAGCTCCAAGGCATCTCCCCAAATGGATGTAAATCTTTTATGAGCTGACTGTTTGATTTGAAACAGTCTCTCGGAGGTCAAGTGAATCAGTTGAAAGGCAAGAGAGGATGAAACATTTTCATAGCCATTTTAACAAAAGGGGAAGGAAGCTTTCTCATTCTCCAGCAAACAAAGTGGGCACACCAGGGTTTAGAATGGCAGCATTTGACCCAGTCATTCTGGAGTCATTCTACAGGGTCAAGGGTATCAAAGCACTTTACAGATACTAATCCCCCGAACTCATTCTGAGATAGCTAAGCATTTATTTTACAGATGGACAAACAGGCGCAGAGAAGTTAACTTGCCCAAGGCTAACACAAGGAGTCATTGGCAGACCCAGTGATAGAGCCCAAGAATCAGCACTCCTAGCCCCTCATTTTAATCACTAGCCACACTCCCACCCTGAAGTTAATTAATCCAAGAAAAGGAAAATATTGTTCTCCACATCCATGTGTGTGGTGCAGATGACAATACATTATTGTACCATGAGATTGGTTCCCGAATACACTTTATTCACACGATCATTATTCATTCATATTGTGGCCCAGTGGATTTGAAGAGAGTTTATTTTCTCTGTAAACTTTAAGGTACCCCACCATTCGGATGGACACCCTGAATAGTTTGAATATAGTGAGCAGGTTTCATCCCAAGCTCCATCCTATCCCATGCTGTTACTTCCCAGAAAAGGCTTCACCTTGACTGGATGAGAAATGCACCAGCCACTCCTCTAATTCTGAAAGTTCCTGGCATTTGTCAGATTGTAAGTAAGGGTGAGCCAAAAGCCAATCAAACTGAATAAAGGGCCCTATGGCCTTAGATACTGAATTTCCTATCCTCAGGGTTCCATTCATTCTTCTGTTTACTACTTTTGGTGAAACAGAAGTGTCGAGCCCTTACTGACATAGACTTTTAGATTTCTCTGATAAAGCAAATCTGTAGAAATGTCAACGCCAGTTGTGGAGGACTTAAACCCATTTGAAGGAGCAGTTCACTGCTGAGATCTCTTTGCTGGAGAGGCTCTAATGGGCTTGTGCCAACACGAAATTGAAAGGAGGTTTGTGGTGATCTCTACTCCCCTCATTAACTACTACAGACAGGATAGAATTCCCATCTTTGTCCCTGCGGCACATTGAAATACCTTTGGAGAGCAATTTGTTTGCCTTTAGGATGCATCAGAATTCATTCAAGTGTCAGGTATTTTCCAAACGCTTTCTGCGTGAGGGATATTTCTGGACCCTTCTGCAGGGTCTTCACAGCTCCATCCCACCCCTATCCTTATTTCAAATGCTACCAGTTGAATACTATGCTATATTGCCAATATACTCTACATGTTCTTCATGGACAAACCATAAACATTTCCAGAAAATTGCGCATGTTTGCCAAGCCTCTTTGCTTCCTTCCTTGGTTGTGCTCATGGTCCTCGGATGTAGGATCTGTTGCTGGCTAAAGTGGCAGGGTTATTTTGGGAGACCCATGCTCAATTGTGGACAGCTCATCACTGAGTGACATTGTTGGCATGGCGATCATTCCCATCAGAGTGAGCCAAGAAATACTTCAGCTGGATGTGACATTTCAGCCAAGCCGTTACTCTTGGCTGGGACTTCTTACATGAGAAAATGGGGTGTCCAGGATGATACTTGATGCCTGTGGAATTGCACGGTGTCCTTGCTGCAGTCCAAGAAAATTATGCCACTCTTCTAATGCTGTCACCTCAGCCCCAGCATGCCCCTCTGAGAAGAACAACTTTAGGAGTCGAATGCTGCAGCAGAACTACAGCCTTCTCTGGAGCAGTGCTTCCTTCTGCTCTGGAATGTCAGGGTCTTTGTTTATTGCTGATTCTTCTGTAAAGCTGGGGTTGGCTGGAGATCAAGCACCCTCATGTAATTGAAGACAGGAGTCTGGGAAGTGAAACAGAAAAAGGGGCTGCTGTTGAGGTTAGGCTCATGGCCTGCTGCTCCCTCCCCCTGCTGTTTTCTATTGTTTTCCCAAGAGTTTAGGATCAGATCAGTTATATTTTATGAGAGTTGGATGACGGGATTTGTCAATCATAGATTGAGTCCCTCGTTTGTGAAATACCAAGCCCCTTTTCTGTGAGGTGTAGGTTATAATACAAGAGCCTTTTTGCTGTGGCTGCCAAACCAAAAACGGTTTGGACGGAGTGCTGCGTTCTGTAAAGGCTGATTCTTTCATTCTCAGGTCACAAAGTTGCTGACACCCTCTAACATGCACACCCGGGATATTCAGACACACACTGTTGGAGCTGACCTTGAGCTGATGTTTTCTATTATATTGAATGATGATAAGACTTCCTCACCGGGTCTCTTCAAGTGCTAAACTGCAAGGGAAGAACTTTACAAAATCCAGGCTAATCCAAAAGATGACACTATGCCCAATCATGGGAGGGACAACAGAAACAGAGACCCTTCTGCAGATAGATTCCCTGCTCATGTGCTCCAACAAAGTCAACAACAGACAAGCCAGCTAACCTCTATTCTCTACCTTTTCTTGTTCTCTACATGCTTAAAAAGAGATGGAGTGTGCCACAGTCTTTTGTTTAGAAGGTCCCTATGGTCTGGCATTTGTGGTTACAGAGTATATAGTCAGGATCTAGTGTAATCTGTTTCAGAAAACTGTTTTAGGACAATAACATAAGGAACATGTTTGTTTCCAGATGAAAAAAGCTGGAGATGTATTAGGAAAGAAAATGCTGCATCCATTTCCTTTAGGTATTCACAGCACCATCTCCCAGCTCTTTCAATGCCTGGCCAAAATCAACAGATGGATAAAGAGCAGCTGGCTAAAGCTGAACCCAGACAGGACTGCAGCAATGCTAATGGAAAGAGGAGAGTGCTTGAAAGAACTTGCTTCCTCTGTGACACAACTCAGTATCATGGGCATCTGTCCTTAGGTGGTTACATTGGCCTGCAGCCCTGAGTACTCCTCAGTACTGTTAGCTGTCCAAATACCCAGGACAGTCAGAAAGCCACTCACTTTCTTCAGGTATTGACCAGAAGATGGTGCTCTATCCTATCAGACACAGCGATTCACACTTCAGCCCTCACCCTATTGACCATGTTGATTCATGCATTCCGGGCCTCCTGGACTGATTTTTGCAACTCTTCATATCTAAGAATGAAGCCCATCTCCTGAGAAAGTTCCAGCTGATCTTCCACTTCCTGAACTGCTAGAACATCGCTCTCCCCCTCCCACTCTTAGTAGACGATTCTGGTGATATTCCCAATCTACTGTTCCTGACTTGACTACGAGGGAGATCGCAGTTGCCCTTGCCCATAAAAATGCCCACAGGACAGTATCCTAAACTCTGTTAGGTTCCCCTCATGATGCTTCCTTGAAATCTTCCATTGGATGGCTGCTGCAAAGCCCTTTTGAATCCCCAAGATGCATGTTCATCCCAGGGACCTGCTGGAGGTACAGGGCTGTTGGGACTGAGGCCTCTGTATTGACCCTAACACACCTTCCACTCCTCTTCCCACTCCATTTCCTGGGCAGTGTGATTCCAACAGAGCTGCACTGCCAGGAAATTCTGCTGTGGCATCTGCCTCTAAGGCCCAATAGTGTATTACCTTGTGCACACAGAGCAACTGTGGGTTTGTATGCGACTCATACACTAGCATTTACTCTTTCTGCCCTTAGCTCGCTCCTTCCCTGCCCACCCCCTGCCCCATCCTGCACCCAGGGGAGAACTATCGGTGGGGTTCCTCAGGAGCCAGGGACAGTGCAGCAAAGACAGCTGACTCCTTCCCCTATCTCCCACCCATGCAGACCAGGAAAATTCCTTCATGAATTTGGGGAAACGCTCAAGCCTGTCACATTACATCTCCAGTGGATTTCTCTGGCCTGAGAGCTGTGCATGTGTATCGGTACGGTGTACAGTTACTTAAAATACAAGGGAGTGGGAAGCAGAAAGTACCTTCATAAAACCATGTATTTGTTTAACAAGTGGGGATCACACACTTCCTAGCATGTGTAAGCTGAGCTTGGTGCATGCCAGGGGCCCTTGACTTCCCTCCATTCCCCCTCACAAACTCGCTGTGTGTCACCCACACCTTGGCAAGGGCCCTCTGGGCCTCACATTCCCCCCACCTCCAATACCAGGGTCCCCTATCCTCCCCCTGCCAGTGGTTCGGTGTACCCCCTTTCCCACTTCCCCCATGGCAGGGACTATGTGTGCCCCTTCTTCCCCCACATCAGGATCCCCCAAATTTCTCCTCACCAGGGGTTCTGTGGGCTTCCCTGTACCCCTCCATTCCATGGTCTCCCAATCTTCTCCCCACCATGGCAGGGGTTCTGTCTGAGCCCCCATTCCTGTGTCTCCCATTCCCCCTCTCCCATTTCAGGGTCCCCCCAATCTCTCCCCACTATGGCATGGGCTCTCTATGTGCCCCTATTCTTCTTGTCTCCTATTCCAGCATCCCCCATTCACCTCCCCGCCCCATGGCAGGAGCTGTGTGCCCCCTTCCTCCCTGCAGGGTTCTCCATTCTTATCCGCATGCCAGGGGCTGTGTGCATTCTCCCAGTCTCCCCTTTTCTCCCTATGCCTTCCCCCACACCATTCTTCTTCTTTATGTCTGGGTGATACAATATTCAGGGTGTCAACTAATTAAACTCTGTTGGGAGGATGAGCAGAGATAATGTAGATGTATTGTTATGCTGGGTGATCTTACTGGATGCCATCAAGCAGATGTTTGATCACTAAACCATTACAGAGGTACTTAAAGCTGTGGCTGTGCTAAAGAGCTGGCAGGAGCTTTGTGTGTCCCCCTATTTCTCCATTTTGATTTTCCAATTTCCCCCCAAATCAATAGGATTCTTGCCCTTGATGCCTAGAAAATTCCATGAAGTTTTGGAATTGATCGGATGTGGCATTCAAAAGTTACCATGTGACAGACAGACAAACAAACAGAGAAATGCCTTAGAGTTTGTGTAAAGTCTTTGCAAGCTGGGCTTAAAAAATGGACTGTCCTGGCCAAAATAGGACATATGGTCACCCTACCACTGCAGGATTTAATAGTTATATGTGACAACTGTCAGGGCAGCGACTGGTCATACATACCACTTGAGTAAAACACCCCATCGGGATGGAATATGTCCTTCTTAGAAATCAGTAACCAAGTCTGAACCACTCTGAATTAGCTCAAGATGACTGGATATGTCTACACTGCAATGTAAGGTTAGTGGGACTGGAGTCAGCTGTCCGGTATTAGGGAATCCTGGGCTTGAGCATGTACTCCATTTTTTAAACCCAACGTTAAGACTATTCTAACCCATGCTCAAACTTGGAGCTCTGGTGTCCACACTGCAGCATCGAGACCTGAGCCAAACCAACCATATCCCAGAGTCCCTAGTGCCCTCCTAAAATGTGGCCTCTCTAGCCCTATGACCATGATGCACTGTGGGAAAACTTTACTGCCTGCCCTGCACATTGCAGGAAGTTTGAACAGCCCGCCAACACAGCCTGGTGAGAAGTCATTTTGGTCTGTGCAATCCCAGCTACTGCAGCCAGCAATATAGAGAAGGTATCTTTTTTGAAGAACTTCTCTTGCTTGTGCTTTCACGCCTGTGTCAGGAAACTGGCAGAGCATCCATGAGGCACTGGTGGACATCTCGGTGGCATTTTCTGTCCCAAGGACCTGATGGATTTCCTGATAGAGCAGCAGCAAGAGGAGGAGGAGTACCCTAGCATGGGAGACTCGCACTGGCAAATGCTGCTTAGTACAGTTGGCATAGCTGCTGATGCCCCCTATGTAAACCAGCCTTTCTGGTGTAAGGCCAGAAGCACAGACTGGTGGGATCACAGCATCATGCAGACCTGGCCCAGAACTTTCACATGAGGAAAGCTACATTTCTGTAGCTTTGTGAGCAGCTTGCCCTCACCCTCCAGTGTAAAGAGACACAATTGAGGTCACCCTTGCCGGTCCAGAAGTGGGTTGCTATAACTGTCTGGCAGTTGGCTACCCCAGACTGCTACAGGTCCATTGCCAACCAGTTTGGGGTTGGAAAGTCAACTGTGGGTAAAGTGATGGTGGAGGCATCGGAGGCGGTCAGGTGTTTGGTTTGCCCCAAGGTGGCAGGCATTAAAGATATTCCAGGAGTAATTGCTGGCTTTGGGAGAAGGGTGTTTCCTAATAGTGCCAGAGACATTGATGGGATTCAAGAGCCCATAGTTTGCCCTCCTCAAGAAGCACACGAGTACATCAACTGGAAAGGGTACTACTCCATTGTTATTCAGGCCCTCGTGGACCATAGAAGCCGATTTATGAATGTCAGTGTGGGCTGTATTGGAAAAGTTCAAAATGCCAGAGTTTTTCACCACCCAGGAGTCTATATTCATGGACAGGTTGGGACACTATTCCCACCAAATGACATTTAAAAAACAGAGGTGTTATTCTGTGGGACCTCATGTACCCGCTTTTGCCTTGGTTTATGAAACTGTACCCTGATTTCAGAGTCCTGGCAAAAGACAGTTTAATTGGACTCTCAGCAGGTGTAGAATGGTTGTTGAATGTGCTTTTGGCAGATTAAAATTACGTTGGAGATGTCTACAGAACCATTTTGATGCCAGTGTCAGCAATGCTGTCCGTGTTACAGTGGCTTGCTGTGCTCCTTACAACCTTTGTGAAGCCAGAGGTCAGCCAATTGCCCCCAATTCTGCCCAGTACACAGGTGTAACTCTGTGGACTTTGTTGGTGTTAAATCTGGATTTATGCTGGTGTAACTGAGAGCTCAGTTTAGTCCTCACTGTCTTTATCAAGTTGAGAAATGAAATTTGGATTTCCCCTACCTTGAGAGTTGATCTTGACAAATATGCTTGAGTTTCTCATTACTGACCTCATCTAAGAAAGCAGCAGCCGTCTTGGCTTTCCTGGGATTTCCTGAAGAAGAAGGATGGAAGCTATAGGTTGTGCATTAATTTTAGAGGAGCCACTGCAAATGCTCACTGCTGTTCATCTCTTTTGCAACATAGAGACCAAACATTACAGTACACACCAGGGGCCAAATTCCACTGCCAGCTGGGGACGGGGGGGCACGTTGGTTCATTTCTAACTGGCTGACTGATATCTACCTGCAGATATTTTTAAAAACTGTTGTCCATGTGTCAAGCAGTCACCCATTTATAAGCCAGGAATTAAAGCCTCAAGCATAGGTAGAGTATTAGAGCAAAGGTTTTAGTGTATTGTTGCTTTAAGTGTAAGTCTTGGGATGGGATGCTGCTTTCGTGTCAGAGCGAGTACTGGAGGAACAAAGCAGCAGCGGAGTATGAGTCTCTGATTTGATTCTGCATTCTGCTGTAAAGGTTTGTCACAGTGCCGCCCAGCAATCTCAAGAAGACAAACTTCAACAGCAAACTTATATACTATCATAAGCTGGCTTTCCAGACGTATGTTAAAGGTGAGCTGGTTTTCCTTAAATAAGCTAGCCGAAATGTGGACTAAATTAGCTCCTATTTGAAAAAGGACAACATCATTCCTAAGGCAACTGATAAAGACAGGGAACCTAGAAAATCAAAGCTCCACTGTGTGCTGCCTGAGAGAGATCTTCACGCACTAAGTCCAGGATAGCATTCACAAGGCACTGCCTTAATAATTCCCTTGCCTCACTAGCAGCAGTCCCCTCCACATTGATTGTGGCTTGTGAGTAATGTTATGGAGTCCAAGCTGCAGTGAGCATCAGACAGAAGAGACTAGAACTTGATTTGATTTTATCCAGGGTAGCACCTTTCACACTTGACAAATCCCAGAGCGCTTTACAGATTAAGAGACCTTTCTGCCCACAAGGACTTTGTGCTATTTTAATACAGGCCAGCAATTAAACCTGATTATAGTACAGGCTTTGCGTTTGGCCCAGAGGGATAGAGATGTTGTATTGTATGTTAGAATCACTACTGCTAATATTAGTGAGACAGCTGAATGCCCGTTGTTCTATTATAGTTATTTATTGCCTTGGTCTGCAGAGTGTGTGATATTTCTAGGGAATCAAGCAATCGCTGTGATGAGTTGTGTTGCCGTTGCTGAGGGATTACATTATGGCATAGCGTTAGGGGGTGAGAGCTGTTTAAGCACACTGTGCCTTTAAGAGTTAATTGAGCTATTTGACCATAATGCCTGTCAAGGAGAGTAGAAAGAGGGTGAGCAACAGTGGCAAAGAGGGGACACAACAATTCTAGTCCTCTGTGCAGAAATAATGGCAACACTGTTGAAAGAGAAAATAAGTAAATAGACGTGCTGTGCGAGATAAATGGTGCCCTGGGGATATTTGTTCCTGCACTCTCAGATCCCTCTCACTTTGCCCAAAGGGTAGAGCATTGGGTTTTTACTGGCTTACTTTACCAAGGGCTATATGGAGCATAAACAAGGGAACTAAATAAAGAAAATACCTCTTTCTTTGGATGACCATGGGGGGTTCAGGGGAGTGAGTCAAGGGTTAGAAATGAAATTTTGTGTATGTGTGTGTGGCACTGTGTGTTTATTTATACCTTGGAACCCAGACAGCTGTGTACTGAGATAAGAACCAGTTCCATAGAGCCTGGTCCTGCCACCCCTAACTCAGGCAACACGTAGAGTGACCAGATGTGCACATTTTATAGGGACAGTCCCAATATTCAGGGCTCTGTCTTATATAGGCGACTATTACCTCTGACCCCCATCCTGATTTTTCACACTTGCTATCTGGTCACATTAGCAACATGTCGCACTGAAGTCAAAGGCATGACTTGCCGTGTTCACAACTAGTTGCACTGAGATGGGTTTTGCGGGATTGGTTCCTTGGATTGTTTTGTTTTATTTACTCAACATTTTTAAAAAGTGCAATTGTTTAAGGACTAAACCCCATCCTGGGAAACTTCACAATGGATCAGTAGTATTTGTGTGCTCAAGGACTACACGCATGAGCAAAGGTTTCCAGGATCAGGGCCCTAATTCAGATCTCAGATGTACTACATAAATTGCAGTCCAGCTTCTAAACTCCATTCCCATACTACAATCCAGAACTGGGAAGCATTGAGATAAAAACCAGAGCAGAATGGAGACAAGTTCAGACTGGGCTGGAGAACCCCCGGGATAATGTTTTTATATTTTCTTTCATTTTTAGAAAAAAAAGGGCCACTGTGTATACAGTTATTTTTAAATGGGGGAAAACTTATTTTGTTTAAAATAAAAGGAACTCTTAGTCACAAAAATTGAAATACAAAATAAAAAAATATTTAAAATAAATACAACTTCACAGTGTTATATAAATTAAGATACAGCTACCTAAATAGATAGGTTCATATATGTCCCCCTTCACGGTGGTATTAGATGGTGTTTTTCATATTTTTGTATAGGATAGCTTTGTAAAGCTATCATTGTAAATGGATATATAGAGAGAGGGATTTTTCAACAGGAACTGTCTGTATGGGCCCACTGTGGGTCCATCTAGTCTGGGCTAAGTGCAGGATCTTGTCATTCTGCCTTCTGTTGAAGGTTCCTCTTTGAAAATGTCCACCAGAGTTGCGTTCCTTTGTGCCTGTTTCCAAACTCCTCTTTTCTTTTTCTTTTTTTTGCTTGAGTCATTTACCCATAACTCCCTCTGTTCTCACTTGCACTGTCTGGTAGGTGTGTTTGTGTTTGGGGGTGGTAGCAAAGCAGCTGGCACTTTATAGCTGGGCTATTGGGACACATTTTTGATGAATTAATATTCTGTACAGCACCAGATGTCTTTTGAAGGTAGGTGCTTAGGACTACGTACTGCTTTCAGTTACACCAGTATAAATCCTGTATTACACTATTGTAGTAAGGGGTCACTTCAGCTTTACATCAGTATAACTGAAAGTAGAATTGGAACCTTGATAAATGCTTTACATAAATGTTTCATAAATCCGTTGCAGCTCTGCCATTCATGTGAAGGGCTAAATTCTGCCCTGTCTCCCATTGATTTCAATGGAGGCCATGAACCCACATTCCTCAGAAGAATCACAGGTGAGAGTTTGACCTCTCCTTAGCATCTTGTTGCACACTAAAGATGCCAGCTCTGTAAAATTACAAATCAAGGATTATTTAAAATGTGACATCATTTGTGTGGGCTCCTCTTGCAGTGGCAACTCCTCCTTTTCTTTCCTGAGACCTGCTCCGGGGTTAGTCAACTTGCCAGACCTCTGACTACCCAGCTACCAGGAACCCACAAGTGAAGTCTTGCTCTAGTTGTTGTCCAGTGGTGCACTGTCATCAACAGACCAGACAGGAAACTTGAGATCATTCTGGAAACAAGATAAGAGTTAAGATCGTGTTGGGGACAGAAGTATTGGTATGTCACACTGAGCTATCCCAACAGAGTCTGCTCTCTGCGGTTCAGCTCTCTTCCACTTCCCGAGCCCAGTGCTGCAGTCCTCAGTCAGAATTCCCAAAGACTTCCATGGGAGTTTTGCCCAAGTGATTTTTCTGTGTAAATATAGTGCCAATGGCTCCACCGCTAAAGCTACTCTAGTTTTCAGAACTCCCCTATAGACCCCTTCCGTAGGGCAAGTGGTGCAGAAGGCCCCATGCATGCCCGCTCCAACTGCACCCTGTTCCATTTTTCCCCCTGGACACTGCTACCAAAGGACAAATGTTCCATTGCAGAGAATCTCACTGTTTCAGGGCAGCTACCTCCTGAGCGACCCCTTGTGGCCAGAATGGTTTTGCAGCACCCTGTCTGCTTTCTTTCCTCTGGGTCTCTTAAGAACTCCATACAGTCCTTCTTGTGAATAACACCTCCCCACCCACCCCCCATCCTGGGGCTAGTTAAAGAACAGAAACAGTTCAAAACAGTCCTCCAGGTCCCAAAATAAAGTCCATCACTGCAATACAAAAGTTGATACTCAGCTCTGGCTCTTCAATCATGCTTGCAGCTCTTCTGCCCAGTCTGCGCCTCATGAAGTCACCACCACCCCCAGCCCTTTCTAGCTGGAACTCTGGCTTTCTTCTCCTGTCAGCCTGCCCCTGTTCTGAGTGGGAAAGACAGCACCTATATATATACTGTCCTCCTGGTTGGCTGGGAGAGAGAGGAACCCTGCCACACCGCACACTACCGGACTCCTGGTCCTGGGCCCTTAAAGGGATAGTGTCCTAGGTTTTTCCCATCTCACTGTTAATTCCCTGGCACTGCTGTAGCTCTTCTAGCTTCAGCCATTTCCTGAGCTTTGTTCATTCCAATGTTCCTGGAACGGTGTCTTCTGGCCCCACTCTAGGCTTAAAGGTCCGGCATATCGCATTATATTTACCCCATGTGCACAGATTCTACATTTCATTCAAACAAACCAAAAAGGAAATTAACATTAGGTAAAATCCAATTTATATTCAGGCTGAGACAGATATATTCCTTATTTTAAAGTATTAACCACTTTCCACCCAAGAATCTCCGTTTAATTACTCACACCTATAAACTGTAGTCTGTCAAACGCATCTCACGCAAATATTATTATTAGCTATGTTTATTACAATGGTGATTAGGGACGAACCAAATTCAGGGCTTCATCGTGCCAGGTGCTGTACAAACACACAGTCCCTGCCCTGAAGAGCTTACAATCTAAATAGACAGGATAGACATGGGGTAGGGAAAAGGGATAGGACACAGGGTCGGCTCCAGGCACCAGCCCAGCAAGCAGGGGCGTGGGGCGGCCAAGGGGAAGGGGCGGCACATCGGGCTTTTCGGCGGCAATTCGGCGGCAGGTCCTTCCCTCAGAGAGGGACCGAGGGACCCGCCACCGAATTGCCGCCGAAGAAGAAAGCAGAGCGGTGGAGCTCCCGCCGATCACGATCGCGGCTTTTTTTTTTTTTTTCCGCCGCTTGGGGCGGCAAAAACCCTGGAGCCAGCCCTGATAGGACATAAAAGAACCTATTCTTCAAGAAAAGCTATTAAAAGGGGAACCTAAAGTCAGTACTTTCCTCTAACTGGATTAAAGGTCTTTCTTCTCAATCATTTTAATATGTCTGGTGAGCACATAGGAGAATTCTGGGAATTTTTTAGTCAGACTGGCCCAATAGAAGCCATCAAAATAAATAATAAATTGTGTGTTTTCCTATTTGGCGGGACTGATGGATTTTAAGAGAGAATTTAAATGTGGTTCTTTCTCTGAATGCTGGATCCTTCAAGGTGCTGAGCACCTCCTGCTGATGCCAGCAAGATTCACCGCTGCTTGGCACACTCCCAACTTCTACCCGCCCCCCCATGCATTTACTCATCGCCAAAGGCAGGTGCCACAATGTGCACCTCTCAAGTCCCCTTGTTCAGGCAGGGCACATCAAAGCATCACCACTGGGGCAAAATGGCTCCACACATTGTGAACCCTCAGAGATCCAGAGGAAAGAAAAAGCACAAAGTGACCCGGTGCGTGCTATTCCCTCCTTCCAACAAATCTAATTACTACAATGCACAGGGTTTGAGTCTGACATTATTGTGAACTTATGAAATCTTCTTGGTATTACACCATTCAAAAAAGCAGCAACCAAATACCTTTACCCATCAAAAACAACAAGGAGTCTGGTGGCACCTTGTTGTTTTTGTAGATACAGACTAACGCGGCTACCCCCCGATACTTTACCCATCAAGACACTCAGGCTGCTAACAACATTTGTTTATAAGGCCATGGTTTATAAGGCCATGGCAGGGCACCTGGTATGACCTTATTAACTTCAGCCTTTGACAATATAGTGCCATGTCCTGAATTGATATGAGACTTAAAGCTTTACCCTCCTTTGTCAACCACAGACACAGGCTGATGCAAATTCATTGCTATGGTTTGGGGGCCTGTTTTAGGCATCTGTGTCTTAACTATGTTGAACATGCACCTGTGTGCTTAAAGAGGTGGCTGTGCCCAGGGCCGCCAAGAGCGGGTTCGGGCCCCGGTGAAAAAAATTTTTCGGGACCCCTAGCAAGGGCGGACTGGCTAAACAGGGCCGACGAGAGGGGGTGGAGCCGGGGAAGCTGGGCCCTGGGCCCCCTTCCGGACCACCGGGCCCCAGTAATTTGTACCGGCTTCCCCCCCTCTCGTCAGCCCTGGTTGTGTCCACAGGGCCAGCTGCCCATTTATTTCTATGCTCTCCTTCACCCGGTTGAGATCTTTAGGTTGCCATGACACTTTTTATGCCCTCTAGCCCCACCTGCTGAATGTGGCAGCATGTGTGCCCAGTTATTGCTCAATTGCCAGATTAAAGTTTGTGGCAAAGGTGCCTTTTTTCAGACTTAGTCCCAGATAGTCAGAAATAAAAACTGGCTCTGAGCAGGGCAGCCCCACAGGGTGGAATCCTTTACTCCTTGGCTGTGAAGTGCCCGCACTGCTGCATTGTGACCAGTATTGCAGCCAATGAAGTACAATAACCTCCAAGACCAGCTGTTTGGCCAGTGGGTCTGTTTTCTTATGGATTCAATGGTCTATCCCCAGCTCTTTCCTGGCCTGCACATGTTGGCTAATGTCAACGGACATAGAGAAATCAGTGGAACTCTATCAATTTACACAGGCGGAACCTGTGGCCTTGTATGCTTTTCCCATACAAAGAATAAAATTGCTCCTGCTCTCTGGATGTCCCTTATTTTAGACGAAGGAAAAGAGCCAAAGTAAAACATCTGAGAGAGAGAGCGCACTCTTTGTGTGTGTGTGCATGCACTCTGTAATATGCTGCATCAGTTTTACCTCAAAAACTGGGAGCTACCTTTGCAGATGGCAGAGCCTTAGAAATCTCAGGTTTCAGAGTAGCAGCCGTGTTAGTCTGTATCCGCAAAAAGAACAGGAGTACTTGTGGCACCTTAGAGACAATACATTTATTAGAGCATAAGCACTTCTGATGGGCTGTAGTCCACGAAAGCTTATGCTCTAATAAATGTGTTAGTCTCTAAGGTGCCACAAGTACTCCTGTTCTTTTTTTAGAAATCTCAGTTACGGTACACAGAAAGCAAAATCATAACTGTTGCGTGGCTGCTGTAGGTCAGCTCTCTTTATCCATAAATCTCAAAGCACTTTACGAAGGTAGGTATCATTATCCCTTTTTACAGACGAGGAAACTGAGGCACGGCACTGTGAAATGACATCTCCAAGATCACAGAGCAGGTCAGAGGCAGAGACAGGACTAGAACCTAGGTAGCTTGACTCTCAATTCAATTACTGTTCCACTCCCCACTGATATCACCTCACCTTAATTCCCTCTCAGTAAGCTAGCTGCAAAGGTCACTGCAGTCCTGTGCTCTTTAGCAAGGAGCTCCTTCCTCTCTTTTCAGCCTGACCTCCTTACAACCTGAACTTCCACATTCAGTAATACCATGCTAGCATCACCACACTCAAGGCATCTTTCATGGCCCCTTCTCAGGCTCAAAGCTTTAGTCCAAGATGACCAAGCTCCCAAATAGACAAAACAGAGCAGCCATTTTAGGTATGCAAAAGGTATTAAAAAGAGAATAGAAAACAAAAAAAGAATGAGCTTCATCAAAGAGTGAGAGTTCCACTAAAGCAAAGCAACAGCTGAGTAAAGAATAAAAGGAAAAATACATGAATGGAGATACCTGAGTCCCGCAGAAAGGAGGGCATTGTACATCAAGTGATTTGGGGAAGAAAGAAGAGGACACAATTAGCTAGCAATATCTCCATAAGGGTTGCTAGGTGAAATGCAATTAATGTAGGAATAAGAGGAAATGGATTGAAAAAGATGTCAGACCTGATTGAGAAAACAATTAAAACACCATGTACAAAATCAGAAAGCATCTAAATAACCAATTTGGCTTCCGGGAAAGGTGAATCGTAATATGCATTATCCATCACAAAGAAAAGAATCACAATAGCAATGATTGGGACAGCACTTCAGAGAATTATTGAACAAGCAAGAAGCACCTCTGATCACGGCATTCCAATATGACAGTAAATATGAGGAATTGCCTGCAGAGTTTAGGCTAACCTGGTTGCAAATGTTTGAACAGTAATCCATTGCTTAACAAACGGGGAAGAACCAGGCAGCAGAAATGTTCAGAGTAGGAAACAGTGGACTCTTTGCACAGTGGTCACACACAATCAAGCTTCGAAAGCACCTGTATTAAGACCCAAATGAAGGAAAGTGGAAGCACAAAACTCCAGTGGGATTATCCAACACAAGCTTTTAGGCTACCAGCAGCAAGCGGGGAGTCATCCGTACTACTAACATACTTTGCATAGTCATTAAACAGAGAAATGTAGAGGAGCAGGCAATAAACAATTATGAGAATAGTTTTGTTTACTTGGGATTCTTTTTGTTGTTCAAACGTATCTGCAGTGTTCAATGATTTACTGAGCAGTGTCCGTCACACCAGAACTCATTTAATTTCATCATCTCTGCCCCAGAAGTCAATAGTTTGCACTACCCATCATTGTGAAAGCGGCTGTATGAGTTTGGATTTCCCCTACAGCTAATCAAAAATAATATATGACCTATACCCAGGCTAAAGATATTATGAAGTAAGCGAAGTGGCACCTCCATATACCACTGGTGAATTTTGAGCAAATGAATAGAAGGGATTTGGAGGTTCATTTGAAATCTTTGCTGCTATCTGTCTAGGCTATTTCTTGTCAGGGCTCTCTTCAGTATAAATAAAGGCTTGATATTGTTGAAATATGTGGAAGTTCTGAGACTTCTGGAAATTAACTGTGCTTTGTGATGTATACACTTTTGCTCAACAATGCCACTGGTAAGCAGAGCTACATTAATTAACTGAGCTATCCATAAGTGTACTAAATTAGTCAGAACTTGGAATGTGATTGTAAGGAGAAGAAAGAGATAACTGATCTTTACTTTTGCAAACATGTGTATATAGTCTGCAGGGCCAGCTCCAGCTTTTTTGCCCATCAGCGGTACTTTGGCAGCAGCTCAGTTGCGCCGCTTGATTCTTTGCCGGCAATTCAGCGGCCACTCAAAGAGGAAGAGAGGGACTGAGGGACCTGCCGCTGAAGACCCAGACGTGCCGCC
Source organism: Trachemys scripta elegans (assembly GCF_013100865.1). Lineage (NCBI taxonomy): Eukaryota > Metazoa > Chordata > Testudines > Emydidae > Trachemys > Trachemys scripta. Next base: position 92,734,139 of record NC_048306.1, read on the forward strand.
CCTTCCTATTGGCCACTCCAAGCACCTGCTTCCTTCGCTAGTGCCTGGAGCCAGCCCTGAGAGTCTGTTTCCCATCCACCACCATAAAGTACAAAATATAGCAGATGTTTGGAGAACAGCTAGCCAAATCCATGAGACTGTATATAAATAAAGGTTAGGTTAGTAGAGAAGAAGACAGAATAATGTTTACAGGAGACGAGTGAGAAGATTTCTGACACCTGGGCAATTTAAGGAAGGTTAAAAACGGAAGGAAAAGAGACAGAGCAACATAGTCTAGAAACTGGTGAAGAAATGGGGCAGTAGAAAGACCTCCATTAAAACTGCTCAAGACCAATTTAGTCTAGACATTTCTAGAGAGATACTAGCTTAAAGAGAGGAAACTGCTGCTTTGTAACTCTACAGACAACTATTGTCTAAAGTACCTAATGAGTTGTCAACCAAGAAGATTTTCACAGCAAGCAACTATCCATTTGCATCAAATATTGGTTTGGGACTTCTGGGTCACTTAACAAGGATCTAAATACAATTGTTTTCTCTCAGACAAGTGGGTCAAAAAGGGAGAGGTGAGGAAAAAGGCAGAAGAGTGACATAGGGAGGACAATCAGGCAGAAAGTGGAAGAGATTAGCAGCTCACCCAGTGGAATACAAATCAGTTGCACGAACACATCTGTGAGCGTTTGGGTGTCTCATTAGTCTGAAGACAAAAGAGACTTTTAGACTAAATCCAAACCCGGGTGCCTTCCACCATCAATGCATGGAATTCTTTTGGACATGGATAACTTCCGTTGGTGTCAATGAGAGTTGCATATGTAATTCCCTCTCCCCCACCCTCCATAGAACATAGACCACTAACGATGTAGTTTATGACTATTCACCCATCACACCATAGCTTTGTCTTCACTGTGAAAAACTGGTGTGTTTTTACCATGGAATAACTAATGCATGTTAGCTATCCTGCTGTGAAACCCTAGTGGAGACAAGGCACTGTAGCTTTACCATGAGGTAAACTAGGCATGATCAGCCACCGAGTGGGGGGGAGGGGGAAGACTGGAGTGGGAGGAGGTTATAGGACTAGCCCCTGAAGGGAACCAGATCTCAGCCTACCTATGATTCTCACACCTTCTTGTCAACTGTTGGGAATGGGCCACATCCACTGATTGAATTGGCCTCATTAGCACTGCCCCCCCCCACACACTTGGTATGGCAACTCCCATCTTTTCATGTGCTGTATATTTATACCTGCTTACTGTATTTTTCACTCCATACATCTGATGAAGTGGGTTATAGCCCATGAAAGCTTATGCCCAAATAAATTTGGTAGCCTCTAAGGTGCCACAAGGACTCCTAGTTGTTTTTGCTGATACAGACTAACACGGCTACCCCTCTGAAACCAGCCTACCTGTGACAGGCTCCACCAAAGGAAATGAGCCAACCCAGGTCCACCTGGGCGTAGTTAACAGCCTAAGTAGCTGGAAGGCAGTTAGCTGAGTAAGGAACACCTGGGTCCAATAAAAGCTTAGGTGATCTCAGTTGCTAAAAAGCTCTAGAGGAGAAAAGAAGCTGTAGAGGAGGGGGAGTGCCTAGGGAGCCTGAACTAGGGAAAAAAAGCTCTCCAGGCAGGGAGGCCTGGGAGAGACTCAGAGCAAACCAGGGGAAGAGCGTAGTACTCTTCAGAGACCGGAGAAGACTTACAGCAGAAAGACCTGTGGCTAGAACCTTGAGACTTTTGGTTTGGGGTTTCTAAGTTTTATCTGGGCTCTGAGGTAAAAGCCTTTAAACCCTCTGCAAATGCTCCTTTTAGAAGGCTTTATCAAAGGGAGAGAGATAATGCTGTAAAATAGAGTATATGGCCTCTCCTTGTCTGGGCTTAGTGACCCCCTTGTTATCTCATTAAGGAGAGGAAACTGAGTCACGCCACAGCAGAGTCACACTCAGTCACACAGGGGTGTTTGGGAAGTGATAGTGTTCCATTTGCCATGGGTATAATTGTACCTGGTTATCTCATGGTAAAAACTACAGATGCATTGTCTCTAGTAGGATTTTACAGTGGAATAGTTAATGTGCATGAGTTACTTTGTTGTAACTTTAAAAAACAAAACAAAACTTTCTGGCAGTGAAGGCTTAGCTGTATTAGTTTCCTGTAATATTCAAGTCTGAGTTCAGGTCATGTTCTAGTTTCAACATTCATAGAAATTGAACCTAATTTTCTGTCATGCAAAGGAGTTTGTTGCAACATTAAGACACACCATGAGAATGTAAATGTTCCTACATCATGAAGCCAGCCCAGGAAAGCCTATATTCCAGGAATGGAACATAGAGAGGCACAAGGCCAGATAGTTCTGCCCTTACTCTATAGATGGACAGCTATGTCCACAGACCTCTCTCTCAGCTGTGGGAGTTATGTTTGATACAGAAGTAATGTATATGTTATCACCATGAGGTTCCTGCAAGGCTCTTCTACCTCCCTGTGTGGTCAGATCACTCTTGTCAGTGATACTCTATTATTATTGAGGTAGCACCTAGGAATCTCAGTCATGCACCAATGTGCTAGTTGCTGTACAAACATATAACAAAAAGACAGTCCCTGCCTGAAAAAGGTTACAATCCAGGTATGCCCCTGAAAGACTCCTGGAAAGTTTGCTCTTCTGGCCAGGTGTCATGATCATTTGAGTCTGCTAAAGCTCATGCTCTTGATGTTCAAGTTTGGTGCAAAAGACTCAAACTGGGCTTGGTCAAATAAACTCAGATTATTTTCTGAACTTTTTATCCTGCTTTCAGTAATATCCCATACAGAAATGGAAAATTAAATCCTAAATAAGTAGAGATGGGGCCAAACCACCATATTGAGATCTCAATCCAGAGTCAAACTTCTTGTGTTTGAACATGGGGTTTCACATTAGTCAATCACAGGAACAGGTGCTAAACAAAACATTCAGTTCTGGATTTCGGTTCAAATTTCCTCAAAATCCAGATTGGGATTAGGTTTGGACCAGTCTCCTTTAAGGATCCCACTGACTATTTAAATCTAATTCTCTTTTACAATTAATTTCACAGTCTTGATACAACATGCAGCGGTACTTGCAAGTACGTAATGTCTGTACCCAGACTGTAGCTACTTTATATACTGTTAGTCTCAGTTGCTGAACAGATCCAACCTTGACTGGCTATCAGTGGATTATTTCTGCACTCTCTTTCATAGCTGATTCACGCCAGGCCACCTACTGGATTACTGAAAAGCTCCCCACTGCTGGTTCAGATGTGGATACCCTTTGAAAGTGACACAGCATGGGAGTGGAAAGAATAGTTTACTAATAAATATATAACTTCAAACCAAATTCCTATAGCTCCTAGAGAATTTTGTCCCCAAAGGAGAAGAAGAGGTTACAGTGTGCATAACCTGCAACATTAATTATATTGTGTACTTCCATATTCAATTAGCATATGTATTTGTATCATATATAACTAGAAAGTATAACTATCAAATTTTCATTATAATTAGGATGACTCATAACGAAATTATGCATAAATTGTTCCATTCATTACACTGTTTAACTGACAGTCAGCATGCAAACTACAGATCCTCTGAATTCCTTATCTCCATCTCTCCTAGACCATTTCCCAAGCTAATATTGGTCAAAAACTAATATTGATCAAAGAAAGAAGAGTCAAAACCAATTTACATTGGTGCATCCCCATTGTATCTCAATAAGATATCTCATTAAGATATTACTCTTGCAAGATGCTGAGTAACCTCCACTCCCATTAAAATCAATGTGACTTTACTGATGGTACCAAACTGAGAGCACAAGTAAGCAATTACTGGGGGGAGGGGACATTCAGAAAGCATATGCATTACCTAGAAACATAGGAATTGCCAAGTTAGGTCAGATCAATGGTCCATGTAGTCTAGCTCTTGAATATGTATTATCAGGAAGGAGAAACAGGGGCTAATTATTTCTAATTAAGGAGTTGTTGGGTTTTTAAATAATTTTCTAGCATCAACAGAAAATGTTAGTTGTGTATTGAGGTTGTTCCTTTCTTCTTTAGGGCCCTGGGGATGAGTTTAGGAGTCTTGGCTCTCCACTGAGGCACCCAAGATGAGAAGACTTATTTTCAGTCCCACATCCTTTTCATTCCCTTCTGCCTCCTCCCTCAGCAAGACCTCCTCCTCATGCCTGATTTATCGCTCTGTGACCAAAGGAGATCCTACTCACCTCATTACAACTCCTCGAGCTACCTACTGCCAGGAGTATCCCCAGTCCCCATAGATAGAGGTATCTCCCAACTTCACTTTCCACCTGCATGTCAGATCAGCCTCCACACATAGGCCCACTCTTGGCTTTTTTCCACTTGTTCACCCCTATCCTGCCTTGGCAATGTGTGCCACTTCCTCTTACTGGCCCCTGACCCCAAAGAGTGGTCAGGAACCAGCACACAATAAGAAGAGAGCCCCGGTCATGGGACTGGGGGTTCCTCTATGGTGGAACAGGGGAGGAAATGACTCATTCTAAAGAATCCCTTTGGAGGGCTTGTCTATACAAACGATTCGCAGCCAGGCCCTGGATAATATCTACCAAACTTCTGAATAGTAATTACAGTGTTAACTCCTATGTAGGCTGAGTGTCATCCACTCTGAATAGGTTCCTGGATAGTTCATGATGTTTCTCTGCAGACAATCAGTCAAGGAAGTGTGTCTGTGTCTTCCATTTGAATCTGCCTGATGCCTCTAGAGCTGTTATCACATCCCATATACAAATCATTTCTACATTGAGCCTTTAGTGAATCGGGAATATATTGCTCAGGACAAGAAGCTCTTTTTTTCGTTAAGGTGAATTTAGTGCTCATGAAAGATGCTGGATGGACAGTACAAAAGGAAGTTCTTAAATTATCCATCAAACAGGTATTGCACTGGCACTTGCTTCTCTTCATTCTGAACTCCTTAAGGAGAAATCTGTGCTGTCTCTCAGTGCAGTCGTTGGGTATACTCTCAGTACTGATTTTCATGATCTCTCTGTTCTTATTATTTAAAAGAAATTGGTTTACTTGCATCCTCCACTGTTATAAGTTATGAAATGGCTTTCCCTCTTCTGAAAGGTGTGTTTGTGATCACCAAGACCAGTGCCAGACAAGTCTGTAGGACCATTTCCCTCTTGGCATTTCTGGTTCCAATGCCGGTGCCCTCAATGGACAGCTTTCACAGTTCCAACATGTGCATTTAAATCTGTTCTGATCATTACTTGCTCATTGAGTGGTTGATTCCAGTAAGTCACAACAACTTATCAAAAAACTCCTCTTTTACTTTTTGATCCTCTCCTAATTGTGGTGCATACCCACTTACCTCTGTTACCTCTTCCCAACACAGTTTAACACTTGTCAGACAGTCCAACCTTCTGGTAACCTCTATCCCATGCCTCTACATGGTTTTATCCAGAATACCTCCAACGTCATTTCAGGAGGTTGAACTCCCTGATAAAGAGATTTTGTTACTCTCCACCAGCATTTGGCTTTACAACTTTCCATCTGGTCCCTTGTACACAAGCTATATTTACTATTCTCCTTTTTAAGGCCTGACATAGCTCCAAACTTCTTTCAGTCAGCGTTCCGACATTCCAGCTTGCACATTTCAGTTTCTTCACTCATTTGAGAATGGGAATGAAAGATGAGAATGAAAAAAAAAATTAAAACAAAGAGTAATCCATAAACATCCTGACTATACTCAGGGGCGTATAGAGGACAACTGGTTCAAACTAAAGCAACATTGCTAGAAACAGCACATGAAGTCCTAGGAGTGATGAAACTAGTGCTGAAAAGGATAAGAAGGGAGACTTGGGGGTGGAATGCAGAAGTTAAATAATCCGTTGGGAAACTTGAAGACTGATAAGATGGCATACATGGAGGATAAAAAGGAGGCCAAAAAAAGAGTTACAACAACTAAAAATAGGGCGTGTAACAAGCTATATAACCAATTAGGAGGACATGAGGTACAGTAGACCAACTATAGACTTGCCAAGGCAAGTGAGACAATGCCAACAAACTTGCTTACATTGAAAATGAAGATGGTATATTGCCAATAAATGGTGAATCAATTAACAATGTTTAGGGTGATTGTTTTGAAGGAGAAATAAATGAGGAGAACCCAGGGGAGGAATTAAGAACATGTAAGACCAACTAGGGCATGATAGATTACATATAGAAGAAGGAGGCTGTAGGGGCGCTTAGGAAAATGAAAAAGGAGAAAGCACCTGGACTAGATGAAGTCATTGGGAATGGAAGGCATAAAGTATTTTACAAATTTGTTCAGTGATATTCTTAAAATAGAAAAAATGCTGGATGAATGGTATAAAAGCTTTGTAGTGCCTATTTTTAAGCATAAAATAGACATTACACTGTGTGCTAGTTATCATTCAATTAAGCTAATATCACATGCTGTGAAAGTATAGGAGAAGATTATTTAAAAGCATCTCCATGGAATGGTGGAAATTTGGAAGGGTCATTTTGGATACATACCAGGAAGGAGAAGTTAATGCCATATTTGTGCTACAAACTTTCAAGGCAAATTTAGAGGTATGGTCTTTGTGAATCTGGGAAAAGCATATGATCGTGTACCAAGAAGAGATTAAGGGAGGACATGATAGCAGTTTTCAACTACTTGAAAGGCTGCCATAAAAAAGATGGAGAAAAGTTGTTCTCTCTTGCCAGAGGGCAGGACAAGAGGCAATGGGTTCAAACTACAGTATAGCAGATTTAGATTATCTCAGGAAAAACTTCCTACTGAAAGAACAGTAGGGCAATAGAACATATGGCCAAGAGAGGTTGTAGAAGTTCCTTCACTGGAGGTTTTCAAAAGGAGGCTGGATGGCCATCTGTCTTGGATGGTTTAGACACAACAAATCCTGCATCCTGGCAGGGGATTAGACTAGATGACCCTTGCAGTCCCTTCTAACCCATATTCTATTATTCTAACTAGTTTGGTGGAGTTTGTAATAGAGAAGTGTGCCAGAAGAATATGTCTGTCTTATTCAGGAGATATGTATGATGGAGACTCTACCATAGTGAAATCCAATGGGGCTACAATAGAGAACTTCCAGTAAGCATTGGCCTGCATCAGGAGTCAGCATTGAGCCTCTTTTTTGTCTGCAGTCCTCATAGATGTGATACATGAGAATATACAAAGGAAGCCACCTTGAAGCATGCTGTTCGGTGAAGACTTAGTGATTTGTGAAGAAGATTATGAGATCTTGCCAGCCAACCTGGAACAGTGGCAACATAGTTTTGTGCAGGCTGAACTTAGAGGGTATGTCTACACTGCACACTAAGCCCAAGCACTAACTCAAGTTGGAGCCCAAGCCCCACTTCCAGCCACACACACACACATCAGTCTGACTCAGGTCTGTAAGCAAAATCAGGACCCAGGTCACAGGATCCTGCTAGGGGGTGGAGGGTCAGGGCCCAAGTCCTGCTGTAACTGAGGTCCAAGCCCTGTCATTTTGCAGAGTGGATGCAAATCAAACCACAGACCTGAGTCAGAAGGTCTGCATAATGCAGGATGGATGCATTAGCACAGCTGTGAGACATGGTCCAGTAACTATAAACCCAGGTTTACAATGCAGCGTGGATGTTCAAGCACAGGCTTGGAAACACTGAGTCTACAAGCCTGAGTGTGCAGTGTAGACATACTGTCAGGAATCAGGACTTGAGCAGAGCCAGTCGGGTTCAAGATCAGAAACAACATACCCTGCTTCCCAAGTCTGGGAGTCCCCAGAAAGCTTCCACATCCTGGCGTCCACCTAATGGCTTCTGAAACCTGATGGGCTGGAAGCTACTAGGGTTATTGCCCCAGTCAAGCACCACCCAGGGCGGATCTGACTGGAGGATTGCCCAGCTCCACCAATTGGTCCAACAACACTATTTAAATCAGGAGGAGGAACAGGAAGTTTGTCTGAGCAAAAAGGTGGCTTTGGACCCTGCTTGTGCCTGCCTCCTGCACCCAGCCCTATTCCAGCAATGTTCCTAGCTACTGCCTTGCCCCTGCCTTCACTCTTGTTCCAATTATGCTCCTGCTCCGTGCTTGAGTCTTGCTTCTCCTCCTGCCCTTACACCTCGCCTTCAATCCTCCGTGACCAGTCCTGGCTCTCACCCCAGCCCACGACTTCTGACCCTTACTCCAGCTTGACCCTTGGCTCTGCCATCTGACCTTGGTTCTGACCCTCAGCTTGCTGGATGCCTGCTCCACCCACTAGACCTGACTCTGGCTCTGACTACTAGGGCAGACTATCTATATCTCGGTCCCTAACACAGGGGCCATAGCAGAGTCAGTCTCTGGGCAACCATATATCATGCCACCAGCTCTCACCCACTTCCCCCCCCCCCATCCACTAGCCAGTAACCCTGTCAAAGAAGGATATTAGGTTGGTTTGGCATGATTTGTTCTTGACAAATCCATGTTGGCGATTCCTTATCATCCTGTTATCTTCCAGGTGCTTACAAATTGATTGTTTAATCATTTGTTCCAGTACATTTCCAGGTATCGAAGATAGGCTGACTGGTCTATAATTCCCTGTGTCCTTTGTTCCCCTTTTTTTAAAAGATAAATACTATGTTTGCCCTTCTCCAGTCCTCTGGGACTTCACCCATCCTCCATGAATTCTCATGATGGTATACAATGAGGGGGTTGTTTTAAAAACCTAGATAAATTAGATGGATATTGGACCAAATTCTGCACTCCACAAATCTGGAGTAACTCCATCAATTTCAGTAAATTTACACTGGTGCAAATGAGCTCAGAATTTCACCCAGTGTATGCTTAAAAGGCCAGTCTCTGAGGGGAGAAAATAATTCACCTCTAAATGCCCACTTAGTCCTTGGCTCTCTGGCAAAAATCTCAGCAAAGTAGGCAACTGGTGCTAAATGTGGTAGTGGCTTTTGCAGCATGGACACGTGCTCCCTAGGAATTGGACTGAAGCTATGTATTGTTTTAACATAGGCCCATGATCTCCTCTCCAACAATATTGAGCTTCAGCTATACAGAAGTGACTCACCAGTCCAAATTCAAACCAATGACGCTAAAGGAAAAGTTTCACATCCCATAACCAATCCCCTGTGCCACCTAGTACCCATTAATGATAACAACGAATACACATTTTCTCTTTGTTACTGGTTTATTAACCTCTTCATTGCGGATTTTTTTTTTTCAGGAATGAAGGAGGATGGGTTATTATGCCATCAAATCCCACCCTTTAATACAGCTGAATCTATTTTTTAACCATCGCTACATTGATCCGCCTTGCTCCCTAATTGCTCGGATCATGATTCATTTCCCTGCTTGCTCACTGTGATTTTTTTCATTGTAAATTAATGCTTGTGAAATGTGCTGGATTGCGAGCCCTGGACACTGTAGTCCACTTTTTAACCATTGAAGTGGGGGGAGGGATAGCTCAGTGGTTTGAGCATTGGCCTGCTAAACCCAGGGTTGTGAGTTCAATCCTTGAGGGGGCCACTTGGGGATCTGGGGCAAAATCAGTACTTGGTCCTGCTAGTGAAGGCAGGGGGCTGGACTCAATGACCTTTCAAGGTCCCTTCCAGTTCTAGGAGATGGGATATCTCCAATTTTAACTGTACTGTGTGGACACCAGAAGTAGTAGCTTCCCCACCCATTCCTACCAGTCTGTCTCGGCATTGATCTGCACATTCAGTCCTTTGGCCTCTCGGCTGCTACTGCCAGCAAAGATGTTTTTGTGCTGGTGGCTTTTGAAAAGTGGATGTTTATATGCTCGGAACCAGACCAGCAACACTGAATAGCCAACCTTTGATCTTCACTGACTTGGGCTTATATTGAACCAGTCACTTAGAAGTGAAAGTCTCCAGAGTCTAATATTCTACATTTAATCATTTGAAGTTTTGGATTTATATTTACACATAAATCATATCTAAAACAGATGTAGGAAAGAACTCTCCCCAAACCCCACCTTTTCTACAAATCATTGAGACTATAAAGACCATAAAGGCACTCTGTTTATTCTGCTCATTATCATTCTGTTTGTTCTGTAGTGTAGCAACTCGTGCATTAAGACTGTAAACTGAGATGCTGCTATCTGTGAATCATCTTCTAATTTTGGTTAAACCTCACACACACCTATGGCACTAAATAAGCAACTGAAAATAAGATAGTGTAGATGCTTCATCCTTACTGACTTAATACTACATCTGCCTCAGAGAACATTGGGAAGTTTCAGATTTTGATCAATACTTTCACTAACTCTGTAGCACAGGATTGGGGTGGATGGGGATTTTGTGGCATGAAGATGAATCTTTTCATTTACATTAGTCCTGGGAGCTACTGTACCTTCCATTTCAAGAAGTGAATTTCTCTTTAGTTTCAAAATAATGTGTGAAACTCCTTTCTGCAGAAACGGTACCCTTAGTAAGTTTAAGGATGTCTGATTTTTTTTCTCCTCTAACATGAGGATTTAAAAGCAGTGGGGGGAAAGGGGTTAGACCTATCGCTGCATTTCTAACAGACATCCTGCTACAGCGTTTAATGAAAACAGAAATAGCATGCCTATGATAGGTTAATAAATCCTACCTAATGCATGCTTTAAAACACTACGAAACAGCCTTAGCAGAGCTTCAGATAACTAATTTCAAGCATGGCTGTCTAGTGTGCCTGTCATTTCTATTGTCCTTCCAAACTATTTCAGACATTTTGAGCAGGGAGTCTTAAGCTATGAGTTAGCAGGGGTTGTGACATTAATGGTCCAAAAAGGCTCAGGCTCCAGGAGGTAATGATGACAGCGTTTAACAACTGGTGGCAGTTTGGAGGATTCCACTGGATCTCTGTTTGCTAATAATTAGGCTTTGCTCCTGAGGAAGATGTGACAACTACCAGAGGTAGGATTTGCATGTAAAACAAAGGAATCTGTTGCTGTTTGATGCTTATTGTTTATGCTTTGCTCTGTGGGTTTCCAAATGCAGCCAGGTGCAGAGTGAGAAGCAGTAAGCAGAGAGGGGGTGGGGGTAAGGGAAGCCAGGCTGCTTATAATAAAAATACTGTTGATAGGACTATGTTTTATGGCAGAAATGCCTTGAGGACAAGCTGGTTCGAATCTCATAGCCTGCTGACTGTGCATTCCACGTTGCTTTTCCCATGGAGTATGATGCATAGAGGTCATGAAGAAAACACTTTACCTCTTATCTACCATGCCAGCTGGGTTGTTTCTAAGGTTGGGTGGGGAGTTGGGGGGGGTGTCCTAAAATAGGAGGGGGAAGATGTGAGAGTCTTGAAACCTGTTTGATAAGGAATATATGCTATTAACATGTAAAATGTGCCTGGAGTGTCCCTGCTGTCATGTGAAAAGGGGAAGTGAAGCATTAAGGGGTGATTTTCCTGATAAAGAAGTATTTAAAATATAACCTATTGCCATGGACAGCATAATGTGTCCATCCATTTTGCATAATGAAAGCCTCAACTGCACTGTTTACATTTAATTGTTTTGCTAGACAAGAACTCTAGTTTCAGACAGAAAAGGTTCTGCCTCTTCCCACCCCCACCCCTCCAACTGTTGTGGCTAGAGATGGAAATGATGTTTAGTTAGTTCGATGTTGAATGATTTGGGAGGGGGTAGGAGGGGAATTAAAAATAAGCAGCATAAAAAGAAATATTCTCCTTGAAAGGGCTTTTTTTTTTCTTTGAGAGAGAGAGTCCAGAGGAATATGAGGTGATATGCAAAGTTATAAGCCTTATACACTTCATTATGTGCTTGGTTTAGCATAACTAGACAGGGATATGTCAGAAAATCACAAGTTGGGGTTTTTGAGGCAAAACAAGGCAATGTGGCTTATGCATCTTCCTTGTTTGGAGACAGGTTGCAAGTTTGGGTATTTGTCATTGCATATGACCCTCACCAAGATAAGTAGCAGGAACTTAATGAATGAATACCTTATGTACATGCATATGCAGCATCATTATCACTGGATCTTTCAGTGTGTTTGATCTAAAGATATTGCTTCCTATTTTGATAAATTGCTCTTGCTAATGCATTAAAGTTTCATATCCAAACAATAATGCAGAGACTTTGGAATGAGGAGTAGTTAGTGACAATAGATATTCTGTTTGTGGAAATGCTTCTCAAGGGGCTATTAAAAATGCACTTAAAGGAACAGAGAGTCGCATTTTGCAGTGAGAGGTACAGTACCACTTCCTCTGCTAAATAATAAAATTAGGGTTATGATAATGCTTTAAATCTACTTTGATGTGGTTGTCATTAGATGTACTTTACAGTCTTGTTGTCAAAAGTTCACAACTCAGAGAACTGATTGCTTTCATTAAATCTTCATTAGGAGAAAAATTTCAATGTATCAGGAACTTATCAAAGTAATTTGCTTTCAGTCATCATATCAAATGTTTCCTTTATGGAGAATTTCATTACATGAGAGTACATTATAAGTGGTCATGATGCAATTCATTTGACAGCGCTACTCCGATGACATTTTAATGACAAAAGTACTAAACTTGTTCGGTGACAGTAAATGCCGTCTTTGCTAAGGAGATGCAATAGTAGATCTAGCATATTAAGAATCCCATTTCTCTATATCTGTATCATCTTTTCTGAAATCTAAATGATAAATATTTGGCATCTGAACCAAACAGGCATATTTTCAGCTAAATGTGTTGCTTTTAAGTTACAAATTGGGCAAAGGATTATTTTTACTTGTGTCATGGATAGCAGTCAGAAAATAAAAATAATAGGGGAAACTTTCTTCTGAAAAACATTTTCCAGGATTTTCTGACAGGCATCAAAGGCCTCATTCATAGATGAGAAACGCCACATAAATGTTAGGGATGGGCAGATATTTATGGAAATAAAGTGTTTGGGTTTTTTCCCCCTACCTAACTCTTCTCGAACCAAACCAAACCTTTTGGCAGGGTTCAGAAATGTTCTTTTAACTTTATTTCCAATTTTGCTTTGGTGCACTTTGTGGGGAAGGATGGTTGAGTGGTTAGAACACTCTCTCAGGAGTTGGGAGACCTGGATTAAATTGCCTACTCCGTCACAGCATTCCTGTGGGAGCTTGGGCTGTAAAATGGGGATAATAGCACATCCCTACCTCACAGGAGGATAAATACACTAAAAGATTGTGAGGGGATCAGATACTGTGGTGATGGGGGGGCCATACAAGTACCCAATATTTGAGGTTTGAAATGGGAACAAAAAGAAAATACTGTACAAAAGATGGTTCATATTCTCAGCCTTTCCAACCACAAGCAAGAATTACTGGACATCTCTTGGGCCAGTCTGTTCTCAGAAGTATTCCAGCCAAATTCTCCCCTTTCAAGAAGTTCAACTAGCAAGAAGTATCCAGACTTCTGAGTGCTTGTCAGAACTGATCCCCAAACCCCCCATCATCATTCAAACATAGCTTATTATTAGGAAAATTACATCACACAACTCTACCTCACAACTTGTCTGAATACCGAATAATGTATTTAATTAATTTCACCTGCTTTTCTGTTCATGAGTTGTCTACACAAGGATCATCACATCAGGTTCATATGAAGTTTCATGGGGAAATTGTTTAATTTTTGCAGCTCTATTAAAATTAATTTTCAGCATCATAGATCGTATGGAATCCTCTCTTTGGCCACATGTGCCAAGTCCCCACCCTTCCTCCATTCAGTCCCTTTTATAAATCCAGGAGGCCCACAATAAGTGTGTGCATGTGTAACTGAAATAAAAACCACACTGTCATCTCCACTGCTATATTTCACATTGCATCCCATCTTCTTTGTGTCTATCTTGTACATTGGAAGAAGGAAAGCTTGGGGCTGGGAGAGGAGCATCTGGGGAGGAGATTGGGAGAACATTATCAACCGTACAGAGGAGACTGTGAGGGAGGACAGCAATAGTGGTAAGGAGAAGGGGTAGAGAAGGTAACAATAAAGGGAGCTGGGAGGAAATGATGCAATTCATTTGACAGCGCTACTCCGAAGACCAGATTGGGGATCTGGATCAATTATGTATATTCAATAAAAGACCTGGACAGTTTTGAATTATGGATCAATATTCTAACTTGAGGTTCTGGTGATATTAGAAATTTTCCCTGATGATTTATGGTATCACCACACCCTGTCCGTGGAAACAGAACTCCATAATTCACAACTTCCTAGCCCTGTTCTTTATTCTCTATGTAATACATGGACACGTTTTTTAAGTACAGTGCAAGCAGGGGTGTTATATGGCTCAGCCCTCATAATCCATGGGAGTAACCTTGTACCTGGGAAATATGAAAATCTTGTGACAGTAACATACTAAAAGGAAAAAAGAACACTGGCATGTGGTTAAAAGGCAGTGAGAAACAACTTTGAGTAAGAACTTCTGTCAAGTGGCTTCTCTCCTGGAAAACAATTCACCTGTCAAAATGTCAAACTGTTTTGACTTTGTAACAAATGAGGAAAATAAGTTTATAAAACAGGAGGCCAGGAATATATTTGACTTTGATTTACATTTGCTCTCTGCTTATACCAAGTAGGAGGAAAACTTAAATCTCATAGAGACTGGATTTTATTGTCCAACCCACCTTCTGCTCAGGGTAAAATAAAAATCAAGGATGCTGTGAATTAACAGGGTTCTTGTGGCTATACAAACCAGCAATGCTGCGCTGTCAGTTGATAGAACCTTCAGGATAAAAGATCCATCAACTCTCTTGATGGAGTTTGGATCCAGTCATTCATAGATGCCCCTTAGTTGTCCTATGGGCCAAAGATGTCAAAGATCAGTGCAATAAATGGGCTTCACGGTGCCATGATGGCAGTTGCCCAGTTTGCACACACACACTTGCAGGAAATTGTACAATCAGTAGTGGTGTGAGCATATTTCGCCAGTGCACTCATTGTGCTGAATCTTTATATATTGTATTGAGAAAGTGTAAAAAAAAAAAAAAACCTAGAAGAATTAGCAGAACTGAAATAAACAGAGGATGTGACTAGAAAAAGGAGTGAATCATTTTATATGGGTATGAAATTCTGGATCCAAACTCCCCCTTTATTAAAGTTTAGATCCTATTGGCCCGGTTTTTTCAAATACAACCATCAGGTTCTCAATGTAAAGCTCCCCGCTATCGACCAATATTTAAATTATGAATAATCTAGGTGGACACCAATATTGGTTGTCTCTTGTGGGGTAATTTTGCGTGGGCTGTTTTGGCTTAAAAAAAAAACTTTTAGTCTTTTTTTTAAAACTGGAAAATACAAAAAGGGTCAAACTGACTCAAATATCTCACACTGTCTGCTGCAGGGATGGGCCATCTGGTCAGTGCTTTGCTACTTCTGATGCCTGGGGTAGTGCAGAGAATTACAGAGCTGAACACCCACTATCAAACTCAGCACAAACACCCAGGAGCATTTTGGAGCTGCTGCGCCTTCTTCTGCCTAGATGGGAGGCCACAGCAAGGTTCTTAAAATGCTTGAAGATCTGGAACCTGTTTATTAATTAAGGGCTTATTTCTCTGCAAGAAGAGAGTATCCATCCAAAGCTCCACGAGTGCTCAACAACCTTTGAAAACTATAGTCATCAGTTGCTCCAAGATCAAATAAGCCAGCAACAACATAGAGTGTAGCAAAAGTCAGTTAGCCCAACCTTCCCGCCAAATCCCCTCCATAGTATTGCACCTCAGCTACCCATTACTCATCTCCCTATGAGCAAGGGAGAAAAGCTGGCCTCTGCAGAGCAATGTGAAGGTTGGCAAACTACTTCTGTTACAGACAAAGAAGGGAGGAGAGTCCCAAAGGTGTGGGGAACTCACTCATCCAAGATCGACATTCTAGAATGTCAAGATTATTGTAGTCCATTTCCAGTCACAAATGGATCCTTTGTTGACAATGCTTTCCTTTTATAGGTGCTGAGAAGACCTTACCAGCTAGGGTGGCTGGAACAAATCACCCAGCCTACAGAATACTTTCTGCAACATATATTTGGTTTCATCCCATCCTTACCAACCGGCAAACCATTTCCCACATCAGTGTAGTCACAGCCACTGCTGACCCCCGTTTATTATCTGCAAGTGGAGCTGCGGCTTATAAATGTCACACCTCCCATACACTAGACGGGCTCTAGAAATGAGTAAATAATGTTCCAGAGAAATAACCTGGAAAAGACCAAATTGGGAATGGTGGGAAGACTGAGAATGTGCCTTTTGGGGCATATTCTCTGCTGTCTCCAATTACTGTCTGGTGCTTAAATACCACAGACTATGATATAATCAAAGGCAAGAAGAAGAAAAAAATGTAACATGCTTTTTTGTCTGGGGTTTTCCTCTTTATACACAGAAGAAAAGAGCCTTCTGTATCTACTAGGTAATAGTTGTTCTTTCAGCTCAGATAATAGAGACCTGTGCTTTTGACGCTGAAGGTCCATAGTTCTGTCCCCTTGATGACCTGTAGCGGGGATTGCTACAGAAATGCAGTTGAAATAACTCCATCCTGAAACTGGGAGAGTCTTGCTGAGCCACAAACATGAGCACAGACAGAAAATATAGAAGGCCACAGAATTTCTGAGCTTTGGTTTTCAGTCATCTTGACCTATCTATCCATTGATAATGCACTGACTTGAAAACTGCTTAAGTAGAAGAGCTATTGGTGGTGATGTCATAGAGGCGAGTAGGAAACTGATGCTGTTGTGAAAAATAGTCTCTGTAGTGCATATTGGCACAGAAGGTGTAACGATATCTGTTGGGATTTACTAAGGATTGCTAGTGTAGGAAGTTAGCATCAGATACATCAATGAAACTAGGCAACCTTTCAATCCATTTAACAAAGCCCAAGCAGTTCAAGGCATGGGAAACAATCATTGAAACACTCAGCAAAAAAAATAAAATGCTACGGTTACAGATGAACTAACTTAAGAGTCAGCAAATGAAAAGGATAGACCTGTTGACTTGTTGCAAACCCTGGTTAATAACACGTCTGGGCAGAGCACAGACTTCTGACAACTTTTTCTCTGCATGCATCTAGTGAAGTGGGTTTTAGCCCGCAAAAGCTTATGCTCAAATAAATTTGTTAGTCTCTAAGGTGCCACAAGGACTCCTCATTCTTTTTTCTCTTTGTGTTTGCTGCTTTA
Organism: Trachemys scripta elegans; assembly: GCF_013100865.1. Lineage (NCBI taxonomy): Eukaryota > Metazoa > Chordata > Testudines > Emydidae > Trachemys > Trachemys scripta. Next base: position 92,751,250 of record NC_048306.1, read on the forward strand.
TCTTGAGTTGATCTGTCTGACATTCCACTCTTTCGTACCCGTTGTTGCTCTCCCAATAGTTAATCTTATCAGATATATAATTTCCCCCACCAAAGAGTGTCACTTGCACCTATCTGTCTTGTCATGATATTTTGCAGGACGTCCATGACCAAATCTTTTTCAGGTCTTAATTAAGAAGATCCAATCATTTTGTATGAAGCTGATTTTGAAGAATTTTGTTACAGGTAAATAGCCTTGAAGAAATTGCATTTATCTATTTTGGGTTTCTGTCTTAGACATTTCAAGTACTTTAGTATAATTCTCCCACACACATCCCCCGTCCCACCGCTACCAAAACCATCCACAGCCAGTCCTTTCTATAACTATTCCAATTTTACATAAGGAAAATGACTGGAAGCAATTAATTAAAACTTTTTGACTGGGAAGCACATGTGGCTGCTTCTATTCAATGAGAACGCACAAAAGAACCCTGGTATTTGTGAGCAACGTATCTAATGTATTAGGTGTGCATAGGATTTCTTTTTCAGGTATGCATGCCTTTGTGTTCTCCTGAGTGAATACTTTTATTAGTAGACATATTTAGAGTGTTCCAAGTCAAGCAGAGGAGATCTCACTTAGAAACTCAAACTTGATAGAAGTATGTGTCTCTCTTTTCTCTCTTGCTCATAGTTTGATGGATTTAGCTGGGACCTGAACTGTCAAAAGCCCTCCAAAAGCTTGCAAAGTTCTGTCTAATTCTACAGTTTGATCACTTGACTTGAAGGAAAATCTCCATTAATCAACTTTAGCTGTATTAGTAACAGTGATATTTCATCAGGCATAACATTCTTCCTTTAGCACTGAATTAGCATCTGTATACAAACACAGAACTAAATTTGAGTCCCATTATAGGGGGCTTCCAATTTGGGACCAGTTCTAAAGAGTATGACAAAACTCCATTGACAACCATGAGCTTGGATTTGATCTAGAATGCACAGTGGTACTTCACATACATATAGATATATGTAAACTAAAATCCTGGATCCAAACACCCCTAAACTTGAGGGTTGTTCAAAAAACAAACCTAGATCCAAATTTTGCAGATGTCATTTTGATTTCTGATGGATGAAGCCAACATCATTGAACTTTGGTGCTTCAAAATTCAGATCTGGATCTCAATGTTGTGGCTTGTGCCCATCCCTAATATAATTTCAACTGACGCATATTAAGAATACAAACTAGAACCAGGGACCATCATAACTAAAAGCAGAATTTTTTTCACCTGCCAGCAATAGTACTGATAACCCTTTTACAGCTTCCAGACATTAAACAGTTTTACTCTTTATCTGTCTATGGATTTTGTATTGCACTCATCCCTCTAACATCTACGCACACTTCCCATGTGAATTACATCAGCATAGCAAGATCCCTAGTGGACTTCATGGAGTCTTCTGCTCTTCTCCATCCCTTGCCTGGGAAATTGTCCTACTCTTCATGGGCAGGTGGACAAATAGATTTCTCAAGCCCTCTTGCTCACTGGATGACTTGCAATTTCTTCAGGCTGCATTAAGATTTGTGATGTTTTCTTATATTTCTGAATGTGCAGAATCTCTGTTCCGACTGGCTCTTTTTAAAAGTCAGTCTCTCTCTCTCTCTCTCTCTCATACACATACACACACACACACATATCAACCCACTGGTCACAGGGCAAATATCCAGATGGCACTTATGTCCCACAATAATAGGCAAGAAATACCACTGCACAATTGAAACTTTCAGATTTTTTTTTTGATTAATGGAAATTGAGTAAGCTAATTTCCCTATTCTCTCCTATGAAAAATCGGTGGGGTTGAATAACAATAGATACAGTTACATAGATAAAATATTTGAGAACATGTCCCCTATTGTCATGTTTTCTCTTTCCATTTAAAATAATGTCAAATTGATACTCATTCTAGAAGTCAGAAAACTACTGTATTACCTGTCTAACTGTCTCCCTGTCAATGGGTTTTCCATAGTGCCCATCACCATAACATCAAGCACAGTGTGTATATTCTGTAGTCTGGTTCTGTGTATATTATTGGTTACTATAATAAGGATCAAACCCTGCTCATCTTAATCATATGAATATCCCTGTGACGATAATCAAGCTAATTGCTGCAGTAAGGCAAGCAGGATTTGGTTCTAAATCAGCTACGTAAAGGATCTACGTGCCGATAGGTAATGAGTTCTTTTATCATTCTAATGCCTATACACACACACACACAGTAGTCACTATTTTTATCCCAATAAAAGACATTCGTTGTCTCTTTTTGTTGTTGTTCTCCTGAAAAAAGTAAGCATGAGATTTTTAAAAGCACCTACATGAATTTGAATCACAAGCCACCTTTCACTTAAGTGCATCTGCAAATCCTACCCAAAAAATGGGCACATGGGAATCTCATGCCCAGCCACTGGCTCATCTGGTCCAGTATCCTGTCTCTAACTGACCAGTACCAGATGATTCAGAAGAAGGTGCAAGAAAGGCTGTTGTGTAATTGTCCAGTGTGGGCTAAAGGAATTTTTTTCCTAACTCCCCAAGGGAGTGTTTGATTCATGCCCTCTGAAGCATGAGGGATTATATGCATTTTAAAAAGTTTATCGTGTCTAATATGTGGATGTTCTCTTTAGCTAGATACATTTCTATTTTTTTAAATCCCACTAAGCACTTGGCTTCCATCATATCCTTTGGCAATGAGTTCCATGTGCTATGTAAAAAAAGCATTGCCTTGAATGAGTTTACGTGTTGCTTTTCAATTTCACTGAATTTTCTCTTGTACTATGACAGAGGCCCAGTTTGCCTTCTCAATACTACTATTTGTATTCCCCTGTCATATTCCTTCTTCTTCGTCTCATCTCTAACCAGTCTCAATCTTTTTTAGTCCCTCCTCTTATCGAAGTCCCCCTTCATTCTCCTCCAATCATTTTTGTTATCAATCTCTGAATCCCTTTTTATTTTTGCTATCGCCTTTTATGAGTTTGGATTACCAGAAATGAACACCGAATTCAGTTGATTTACATAATGTCATAATAATTGTTTTCTATTCCATTCTATGTCCTACCATTTTGATTGCTTTTTCGTGTGCTGATGCGTGTTGAACAAACGTTTTCATTGGGTTCCCCACAATTACACCTAGGTCTTGTTCCTGAGTTGTTACAGTACAATCAGTTTAGAACCCAGCAATGTGTGTGAGTGGTTCAAATGATTTCTTCCAATAAACATTACCTAGCTTTTGTCAGTAATGAATTTCATCTGCCATCATGCTGCCCATTCACCTAACTTGCTAGGTACTCTCTGAAGTTCTCCACAGTCTTCTCTAGTCTTGACATACTTATATAATTCTAATAGCAAAAAAGATTCCTATCATTTATATTCAAATGTGGTGACCTAGTGAGTTACTCTGTAAGCCTCAGCAGTCTCCAAGATGTCTGTGAATGAATAAATATCACAGTCACATCTAACTGCATCTTTAATGGTCTTTAGATTTCTTTTTACTGTGATGATTTCCATCTCTTACATGTATGTCAGACAGTGTAACAACTAAGCATGCCTAGTTGTGCTAATACTTTATTAAAGATAATCAAGCACTAAACTTTACTGCTTTAAAATACCGTATCTTGAATTCTACCATCAAATGTGAAACTGCCTTACCCTAAGAAGATCATATGTTAATGAACAGTGTCCTTCAGCTAAGAGGAGCAAACTGCTTTGAATAAAAACCACTGTGAGCCTTCGCCTAGCATTCAGAAGAATCAAACTCAAACACTTCTCCACAGTTCTGAAGTGTTAACTTTCTCTGGTTAACTTTCTCCTTTTGGCTGGTAGGGAGCAAAAGTATGAGATCACACATTCTGGGTCAGCTACAATCTGGAAATACTAGAAATAATAACACTTTTACTCTTCAGGGTTCTCTACCCATATTAACGCCCTCATTTTCAAAGGGGCACTTGCAGCTCAAGTTGACTTTAGTGAGAGCTGAATTTGCACTCTGCAAATCATGCCATAAGTAATTAATCTTCACAAGAGCCCTCCAAGGTAGGTAATGCATTCTTTTTATCATCCCCATTTTGCAGGTGAGAAATTTGAGATACAAAGACACTATGGCCAATTATTTTTAAGCGTCTATTCATTGAGATTTCCTCAGTTTCCCAGATCAGTCACACAATCCCATGTTTTTAAAAAGTGTCCACTAATTTTGGGTGCCTCCATTTTTTTAACTGAAGCATCCAAAATTGATGGACACATTTTTAAATCACAGGTCTGAGTGACAGAGGGACTCAAATTCAGTCCACTAGACCATGTATATAATGTGCCAAGTTTTGTGTAGCTTCATGTGTGACACAATAGCCCATTAATTACTTTGCATATTTGCCCCTAACTGGCGCATATATATATATATAAATTAACATTTATATTGCAGTAACAGCTAAAGGCCTCAGCCTGGTTAGACCTCATTGTGCCAGAGTCTGAACAAACCACAGACTTCAGTTTAAAAAAAGTTGTGTGGATATAAGGCTTATGAAAGGCATTTGATTGACAACAGATTCCTTTCACTGGGCTCCCCTGAGTCATGGGAGGCAGAATCTTATTTTTTGCATTCCGAATTGGTTGGTGGGAGGGTTTGTTGGAAACCCAGAAGTAACCAGATGAGCAAAGATGCTGGTTAAGAGGGATTCTGCTACAGGGTAGCATTAGTCCTCTTCCCCACTAGGGTTGCCAGGTGTCCTGTTTTCGACCAGAACATCCGGTTGAAAAGGGACCCTGGCAGCTCATCAGCACCGCTGACTGGACCATTAAAAGTCCAGTTGGCCTAGGGCTGGCAGGATCCTTATCCAGCTCTGCGCGACTCCCAGGAAGTGGCCAGTATGTCCCTCTAGCTCCTAGGCATAGGGGCAGCCACAGGGGTTCCACATGCTGTCCCCACCCTGAGCGCTGACTCCGCAGCTCCCATTGGCCGGAAACCACGGGCAGAGCCCCCGTGGCCACCCCCTCTCCCTAGAAGCTGGAGAGACATGCCAGCCACTTCTTGGAAGCTGCCTGACATAAGCACTGCCCGGGGCCCACACCCTGAACCCCCTAGGCCCCATCCTGGAGCCCCTTCCCGCACCCCAACCCCCTACCGCAGCCCTGAGCCCCCTCCTGCACTCTGAACCCTTAGGCCCCATCCTGGAGCCTCCTTCCATACCCAAACTCCCTCCTGGAGCCCGCACCCCAGCCCAGAGCCCCCTCCTGCACCGCAAACCTCTCATACCTGGCCACACCCCAGAGCCTGCACCCCCAGCTGGAACCCTCACCCCCCGACTCACTTCTCAACCTCCTGTCCCATCCCAGAGCCCCCTCCTGCAGCCAAACTCCCGCACAGAGCCCTCACCCCATCCTGCACCCCAACCTCTCATCCCTGGCCCCAGCCAAGAGCCTCCTCCCGCACCCCAACGACTTGCCCCAGCCCGGTGCAAGTGTGCGAGGGTGGGGGAGAGCAAGCAACGGGAAGGGGTGGAATGAGTGGGGGTGGAACCTCAGAGAAGGGGCAGGGCAGGGGCAGAGCCTCAGAGAAGAGGTGGGGTCAGGCGGGGCCTTGGGGAAGGAACCGGGCAAGGGTATGCGTTTTTCTGCAATGAGGAAGTTGGCAACCCTACTCCCCACTGTGGCCCCTATTAGTCCCCCTTGATCCCCATGAGCTACTCAGTCTCCAGAGTGCTGGAACCTTTGCCACTGCTTCCTTCCTTCATGGCTGATGAAACAGATAGCGGCCAGAGTCAGAGGCAAAGAGGACAGGCTGCTTGTTCACTAGGCACCACAGCAGCTTTTCGTGGTGACCCAGATGAACTGCAGACTCAATACTCCTGTATTCCCAGAGATAAGCTGAATGCATGCAGAAATGGGACAGGGACAGGGCCTACATGCATTAGCAACATGTGAGATGCATGACGCTTAGCAAACCTGCATGCAGCTACTCAATATTCATATTGCAGTATTCGAACGAACACACTGAGACCACGCTGTGATCCTTTAATGCAGCAAGAGCCCTGGCACAGAACAGCCTATCTCCCCTGGAACTGGCTACAGGCGGCGTTAAGATCACTTCGTCTTTCACTTTCTATTCCTCCAGCCCCTGTCTGACCCCATCACCCTCCACCCCACTAGTCGGGGAAGGAAATCCCATTGTAACCCTCACTTTACAGATGGGGACCCAAAGGCAGAGAAGTTTGATGACCTGTCCTAGGTCAGGTCACAAAGGGAGTCTGTGTCAGAGCCAGAATTAGAACTCAGGAGACCCAAGCAGCTAGCTATGGGGTCACACAGCTTTGTAAAATCTTGTGTCCTGGCCTGAACCTGTCCAATTCCCAGACTAAAGCGGTCTAGAGACACTGGCATAAATTGTAGACAACTATGCAATACCTTTGAAGGACTTGCCCAAGTTGCCCCTTAGATAGTGGGAGAAAAACAGAAAAGAAAGAGAACTTTATTTAGTTTGCCACAGGAGAGCCTTCCTCACTCCTGCTAGAACCTAGAGCTTCCCCCTCAGCACGAGTGTTCCCAGCCCGCATCAAAGTTCCACGTTGCACCCACGTCCCTCACACTTGTGGGGAATGAGATGAGACTCACTCCAGGCTAGACTGTGACTGTCAGCAGAGCCCTGGGAAAGGGTTGGTGCATATGCTGCACCACGCCAGGAGTTGGCTGCTGAAACCATTATGACTCAGAGACATTCCTCCTAGGCATTCCCCTCCGTGCCCCCGCCGCATCCCCTTTGTTCAGGAGGGTAGCAGTTTGCTTCTGGCTCATATCACAGCAGCTTCTGTGCCAGGTGAGCATAATGAAGGGACAAAGCCAAGGCTCACCCGCTCCCACCCCCCACTTCCTGCCACCTGCTCCTAGACGGGAATAGGCGAACATTCAACACCTGCTTTAACCTGCTCAACCAGTCCCACATCCAGATACCCCAGATGGGGAAACGGGGATTCTTGCTCCCCTGAGCATGCATGTAGAGAAAGTCGCAATCCCACTTTAGGCTGACAGACTTGATTATATATTTGAAAGCCGGAATGTAACTCCACGTGTGTGTGTATGTATGTACTGTATGTTTGCAGTTTGCAGTGTGCATTATGTTAGTAGTGTGTCGGAAACACCTAAGATGAGCAGAAAATACAATAGGGCAATAATTACTAGGCAGTATTTTATGAATAATTCTGCTGACAGCACCAGAATTTCTTAGAAAACAAAACAGACATGGTAAGAGGAGATAGTACGGGAGAGATCTGGCAGTGTGCAGTATATGAAATACTGCATGCAGTTATGAAAACACTAACCTCTTAGCCATGTTTTTTTGGTCCTTTGCTCTAGGCAGGCTGTTGTTTAGTTTGCAGAGTCAAGTGCTTTGACCCAGCACCATGTATATCCTAAGAGTATGCTGACCAATGAGCAATCTTTGTGTCTTTCAACAACATACACTCTGTCACACGCTGCTTCAGTTTCCTGGAGGCTTTCTCCATATTTCTAAACTGTTTAGAATGAGCAGCAGCAAGTGATGGAAGAGTAGGACAGTAGAAGCTCCAAATAAACTGGCATATCAAAGATACTGAATGTTTATTTGGCATCTATCTGATAAGTTTTTTGTGTGATAACTAATATCCTAGATTTCAGAGTAGCAGCCGTGTTAGTCTGTATCCGCAAAAAGAACAGGAGTACTTGTGGCACCTTAGAGACTAACAAATTTATTAGAGCATAAGCTTTGCATAGAAGAAGTGGGCTGTAGTCCACGAAAGCTTATGCTCTAGTAAATTTGTTAGTCTCTAAGGTGCCACAAGTACTCCTGTTCTAATATCCTAGAGGTAAACAGACCAATATTAGTCTGGCTGGGTAACCAAAAAGGTAGAGGAGGCAATTAGATACCTTAGTGTTTCCTAGCTCTTTCTCTCTTGCTTTCTTTTGGGGTGGAGGAAGGATATATTTACAGAGTCACTGGAGTTGACTAGAGAGATTGTTACTTGCAGTTAGGATGCAGTGTATAATATTACAAATCCCAAGGTATGACATTTTCATTAATACATATTCATGCTAACTACTGAAAAATCTTCACTCTCAAGCTGCTTGCGCCTTTCAGACCCTCAGATATATATTTCCCAGGATAGATTTTTGTTCCCCCCAGTATGCAAGATTAGATTTGATATTCTAACACTTTCACATGGATAGTTAGTCATTGCTATTTATCAGAATAGCGTTCTTTTTCCTTTATAATCCATCTTTTATTTTCCAACATGAGAAAACAGTTACAAATTGTATCTGACAGCAGCTCACCAACTCCTGAGATTCAGATGCTTCCCGCTTCGTGTTATCTTTTCTGACAAATCAATATGAAGAGGACAACCACATAGCTGGTGAAAGAAGCATTTCATCGTAAATTAACCCTATCAGATTACGGTGACATTATCAAAATGCCACACCGTAAAGTAATTCCACATTCTCCTCACTATCCAGCCTCTTGGTTTAAAAATAATACCAGGGCACAAAGATTCATTATTTAAAAGGCAAGAAAAATAAACATTTTAAAAAAGTTAAAAATGCCAGAAACCAGCAAAATGCAGGAAATTTAAAGGTAAGGCTGACATTCTCTTCATCACCAGTGGCAGCAGAGTTATGGTAAGATTGTAGAGCCCGTACCAGAGAGTAGGGCTCCAGTGAGTGAGGCACTGTGCAAACACATAGTAAGAGACAGTCCCTGGGAGAAAGGAAATGCTGTTATCCTTATTTGTATGCCTACATATGTGTTGGGGCAGTATGGACTAGCTGATAAAGTACTGGATTAGGAATCAGGTGAGTTGGGTAGTATTCCTCGTTCTGCTACTGCCCTGCTCTGTGACCTTGAGCAAGTCACTTTGTGCCTCTGTTTTCATCTGTAAAATGGGGATAATGATACTTACTTTCCTGTCCAAGGTGCTTTGAGATTTCTGAGTGAAAAGTGCTATGTGAAAATTTAAGTATTATTTTATTCTGTACATCCACCCTAGTTCAAGGACTGCACTGTAAAAGCTCGTGACTGTCAATTGGCCTACTGCAGTGGTTCTCCACCAGGGGTACGTGTACCCCTGGGGGTACGCAGAGGTCTTCCAGGGAGTACATCAACACATCTAGATATTTGCCTGGTTTTACAAGAGGCTACATAAAAAGCACTAGTGAAGTCGGTACAAACTAAAATTTCATACAGACAATGGCTTGTTTATACTGCTCTATATCCTATATTCTGAAATGTAAGTACAATATTTATATTTCAATCCATTTATTTGATAGTTGTATGGTAAAATGAGAAAGTCCGAACTTTTTCAGTAATAGTGTGCTGTGGCATGTTTGTATTTTTAAGTCTGATTTTGTAAGTAAGTCGTTTTTAAGTGAGGTGCAACTTGAGATACACAAGACAAGTCAGACTCCTGAAAGAGGTACAGTAGTCTGGAAAGATTGAGAACCACTGGGCTGTTGTGTCTGGGCAAAAACAAGAAGCTTTAATTTAAAAGAATAAAGATGGCCCAGACTCACTCCACAGAGGCAGTAACCTGACTGCTCATTCATGCCATGCCATGCGGTACGTTAAAGAGGGGAAAAAACAAACCCTCACCCGATTTCTCCAGCTTTCATTTCAGTGTTGGGCATCTTGGCAGCAGCTGCCTGATGGCAGTGAAGCCTGACTGAGATTTCCACCTACCGCTGAGCTAGTCAGCACAGAGGCAGTTTGGATTCAGTGCATGGCTCCTGTTCTGCCTGTTTGCTTTGAAGCCCAGATGTGAGGCAATCAGCGCTGTGTTCCAAACTCATCTGAGTGCATTCTCTCGTGCCCTGGACAGTATATTTTATTCCTCACGGTTGGGGAAGGGGCTATTATTAGAATATATTTGCAGACGCACGAAGGTGGTGTAAATACTGTCTCTTTTCCTGCTATCCAAGCCATGCTTTTTCGTTGTTGTCTTTGTTTTATGTTTAATGATATATTTAAAGCACTAGCTAAGAGGTCAATTGCTGTAGGAACTAGCCAAAGGGGGAGGGAGTTCTCCTTCTGGCACCTCATCCTGCTGGTGATATAAACACGACCAGGCTCAGTAAACTCTCCTTTAATTCCTCCCTTTAATTCTCTCCCCCAGTGGCGGATAGTGTGGCCGTTCTGCACAAACCAAATCACGAAATGCAAGGAGGGTTGAGTAAGTCTGCCCCAAGGTGCTCTTCGCTGATGTGCTAATCAGTTCTATATGATTCTGCAGTCGTAATTACTCAGCAGTTCAAGAGCTAGTGAGCTAGATAGATAGAGCTGCAGAGAGCTGTTCATCAGAGCCGCAAGTAACGCTCGTAGCGCTTCCGCTGCAATGTGGGTCCAGGTTGTCAGTCTGAGGGAAACCATGGACCCTTGCCAGCTGCCTGCCAGCATGGGATTGTTCCTGGCTTTGTCTGGTCTGGTTGCAAATGACTTACAGCAAGGGGTCCCACCATTTGTCTAGGAAGAGTCTAGCAGATGTCACTGTTAGGGGGCCGTGTCAGATATTCAGATGGAATTATTCTTCACTCCGTTTCATCCGATTCTTCCTCATTATGCCCTTTCCCCAGACCACCCTAAACAGTTGCTCTCACTTTTTGGCATACTTGAAGATGGTTATCCTGTCCCCCTCAGCGGTCAGTTCAAGCTGAATACATTTAGTTGTTTTCATCTTTCTTTACAACTTGACTTTACAAGCTGTCAGCCATCTTTGTTGCTCATCTCTGAACCCCCTCCAATTAGTCAAGATCCTTTAGTGCAAATGTATGTAGGAATCTGAAATGTAGCGTCACCAATTCCCAATACTGTGAAGGGACATCTCTACATATGCAGCCCCAAATTCTGTACTCACAGTCAAAACCAAGAGCTGTGGAACATATCAGAGCCTTTTAAAGAGCTTGCAGCAAATGCAGTACGTGGAGGAAGGAGGCTCTGAATAGTATGAGACTATCTTGGCTCTTCAGATTTCCTTCAGGATAATTTCCTCCAAAAATTTAGAGAAGTGTGGCAAGTTCAGCCATGACTCAGAGCTCTAAGCGTGTGGTGGAAGCAAGTTCTAGAGTTGGCCACTGCCTATCACAATATTGTCTCCTTGTACTCCCTCATATATCTATGTCCATCTCTTGTCTTAGATTGTAAGCTCCTTGGGACAGGCACCATCTTTGTGTTCACTCTCTGAACAGCCCCCAGCACAGTGGCTTTCTGGTCCATGACTAGGGCTGCAAGGTGCTACAATAAGATAATAATAATAATAATTAATAATAAATCATGTTTGGGAAATTTTGAAAGCTTTGCATTTTCAAAGAAAAATGGGAGGGGGGAAATCAGTGAAATGTTTGTTAATTTTTTACCTTTTTGACAAGCTCTAGAAATGACTAACCACCAGTCAGGCAACTCCAGTGGATTTACTCTGGATTTATATTGCTGTAACTGACAAATTTGGATCACTAGCTCTCCCTCTCCAGTTTCCAAATATTGTGGACGTTGTTCCCCAAAAGCTCTGTGTGTGGCTGGCTAGCTAGCAATGTAAAATCAAGCGCTCTTACACTGTACTATAATTTGGACAGATTTTTGCACAGCAGGGCCCCACATGAAGTCCAAGTACACAGACTGCAGGATCATGGCTGTACCAGTATATTCCTTAACTGTATCCCTGTTGATGTATTGTGTAACCAACAAGGTTATCAACCACTGTTTCCAAGAGTAACAGCAGGAAGATCCCAGACCTCAATTCAGTGAGAAATGTAAGCCTATACTCCGCGGTGAAAGTAAGCCGGTACGCCTGGTACGGTGTACCGGCAAGAGCCAGTGTGCCGTACCTGGGTGGCCCGGCTTTCCCAGGCAGCAATTTAAAGGGCCTGGGGCTCCCAGCAGCGGCTGGAGCACCAGGCCTTTTGAATTGCCACCAGAGCCCCACTGCTGGAGCCCTGGGGTAGCGGCGGGGCTCCGGGGGCTATTTAAAGGGCCCTGGGCTCCCGCTGCCTCTACGGCCCTGGCCCTTTAAATAGCCGCTGGAGCCCCGCTGCCGGAGCCCTGGGGTAGCAGCAGCAGCCAGGGGCTCCAGCAGTGGTTTAAAGGGCCCGGGGCGGTAGTGGCCGCTGAGCCCTGGGCCCTTTAAACTGCTGCCGGAGCCCCCGGCTGCCGCTGCTACCCCAGCAGGGGAGGGCACTTACCGGTACAGGGCGGCCGGGGCTGGCTCTGACCCCCACATCCCCACCCTTTCCGCCCGAGGCCCCGCCCCGTCCGGGGGCCAGAGCTGGCCCCAACCCAGCCCCGTACTGGTAAGTCCCTATTTCTACTTTCACCCCTGCCTATAGGTAACTTTAAGCATGTAAGCAGTCCCATTGCAGTCAATGGAACTAGTCATGTATTTGAAATTAAGTTCATGCCTGAATGAATCTCTGGATTGGGACCCCACTTAGCAGAGTAGCGATGGCAGGATGGGTTAGGTCCCCTGAGTATATACCTAGGGTTTCAGGCAGGATTGTCCTTGGGCAAGTAGCCTGTCCTGCCACCTCAGCAGCCCCAGGTACAGTTATTTTTAGCTCAGTCAGAGTCTACCTGTGCTGGCCATTACACTTCCAGCTCCAGTGTAGACATACCCTTAGGTCATCTTGTCCATCCCCTTGTGGGTACAGAATTTAATCCCAATAGTATATTTTCTCTTGCTTTAATCAACTCATTGCAGACTAGGGTCCCATTAGAGGAAAGTCTGCAGCATAATTAAGAACCATTTAATTATCCTTCTTCCTATTCCCCTTTGATCTCATCTTGCTGGGAGAAATGAAGTTGTTAGCCTCACTTTTTCACAGTTATAATTTCTTCCACTGACTTTAAAGAAGTTATCGCTTGGTTTAGCCTTTGGCTTTGGGCTTGATTTAAAAAACATCATCTTGGCAACTTTATTATCTTCCTTGGCAATATTTCATAGATATTGCCCTCCCAATCAGGCCCTGGGTGTATTGATATTTTAGCTAGCTCCTGGTCGGCAGGACAATAGCTGTAAAATATTGCCAGTGAGATAAAACTGTGTTAAAGTAACTGATAAATGATGGGCCTTAATGTTTAGCTAGTTGTGTTCTTTCAGCAGGGCCATACGATGTTTGTTGTTCATGGATGATCCATTTCCACTAGATAGGGTGAGATGGAAAGTATTCCTAAATGCATTAGATAAATCCTATGGAGAGTAGCTGAGTAACAGTTTCCTTCTGAACTGAAGTTATCACGTGCTTCCTTGACTTATCTAGTTTGCCAGAAGTGAGTGAATGCTTCTGAGGGTCTGAGATAACTGATAATACACTCTGGAGTCATTTAAGGTTTATCATGTAAATCTTTGAGTACTTTTAAAATGCATATTACTTTCTTGATAAACTGTGATGGCTCCTTTGGAGCCATTAATATGAATTAGGGCACATACTATGCGTAGTAGAAAGCATTAAGAAAAGTATTATACATGCAGAGTAATCGGCTTTTAAAAATATTCATACTATGGCTTTAATTTTCTCTTCCAAACACCCTCAGTGATCAGATTACCTTTGTATATTAATCATTTGCCAAATTTCATTTTCTTAAATAAAAAAGGGTTATGAGTTACACAACGGGGGGAAAGTCAGCAATTGATACACTTGTTTTTTTTCCTCCTTCATTTAAACAAGTTTAAAATTCCCAAACTTATTTATTAAAAATTATTTGCAATATCAAAAAATGCTGCATTTGAGCAGAGACTTACTAGGCATGTGATGAGTTGAGACTGTTGCATATTAGGCAAAACATGCTCGTCTTATTGTTGATTTCATCTTCCATTCCCTCCCACGTTTGGCTCTGTCTTCCACCTGCTGTATAGTGTCTTTATCACAGCGCTTGTCTATACTTACCGCACTGGTTCGGCGGCAGGCAATCGAACTTCTGGGTTCGATTTATCGCATCTTGTCTGGACGCAATAAATCGAACCCAGACGTGCTCGTCGTCGACTCCGGTAATCCTGCTCGGTGCGAGGAGTACGCGGAGTCGACAGGGGAGCCTGCCTGCCGCGTCTGGACCGCGGTAAGTTCAAACTAAGGTACGTTGACTTTTCACGTAGCTGAAGAAGTTGCGTACCTTAGTTCGAATTGGGGGGGTTAGTGTAGACCAGGCCCTAGATTGTGAGCTCTCTGGGACAGGGAATGCCTTTTTAAACCTTGTTTGTACAGTGCCTAGCACAATGGAGCACTGATGCAATCATCATCATATTATGTAAAGGTTCTAGCCTGAAGCATATTTTCATAGCTGAGGTATAAAAAGTACAAAGGGCAAAAGTCCAATTGATTTCAATTGGCTGCAGCTCTGGCACATAGGTATTCTGATTGGACTATCCCTAACCTATGCATTGGTGAATGCCATGTTTAAAATTAAGAAAAAAGAACACTTGAGTAATTTGCATACTTTATCAAATAAGGCAAACTGACAATGAAACAGGGGAAATGGTATAAACACAACCCTATATATAATACACATGTATGCTTTGAAATAGCCATTGGATTAAATGGGATTTTAACTCAGTTTTTATTCAGATAAACTCACAACTGCCGTCAAGAACTGACTCGAAACTATGTTCATACTGAGATGGTTCCTCAGGATTTGATCCATTGTGCTTTCAACTAGAAGGATCTCCAAGCACCTCACAAACTGATTTACAAACTACATGCCACATATATAGGAATCAGTTCAGCCATTACCAGCACGCAGTCACCTCTAGCATGAAAGGGAGCAGCTGTTGAAGAATGGCCGCTGTGCCTTAGGATAGTGCATGAAGAATACCACTGAAACTAAAGGCAAATTCTAAGTAGGCAGAATGGATTTACCCAATTGAGACCACCTTTATTGTTGCCCAAATGCCATAAGACAGGGGTTCTCAAACTGGGGGTTGGGACCCCTCAGGGGGTTTCGAAGTTATTACATGGGGGTTGCAAGCTGTCAGCCTCCACCCCAAACCCTGCTTTGCCTCCAGCATTTATAATGGTGTTAAATATATAAAAAGTGTTTTTAATTGATAAGGGGGGGTCGCACTCAGAGGCTTGCTATGTGAAAGGGGTCACCAGTACAAAAGTTTGAGAGCCACTATAAGATTTTCAATTGTCACAAGTCATCGGGGATTGTGTTTTTATATCTCTTCCGAAAAAATAATGGTCTCAACCTAGAACTTAGTGTTATCCCCAAACCTTTTGGGGTGATTGTGAAATATGCTGATGATTGAAATGGCTGCAAAGGGGGGGCCAAAGGAAAGGAGGGGACACAAATAGCGTAAGGTCCTTTAGATACGGAGAGCTGTTGGAAAAGCATGCACAGCACCTGTTTCTATCTAGCACTGTCAGTCTCTCACTATCTAAAGATAAAGTAACTAAACAATGTTTGTAACACCATGGATGTGAAAAAACTACCCTCATGTAAGAACTGCTTTCCAATCATTAGTTACATTTTCTCCCATATTTATATTAACTTAGTATCTTCCATGTAACTGCGGATACCCTATTGACAAAGGGCTGTTTGTTTTCAGTGCCTGTTATTTTTCTTTGTTGAAAGATTGCACCAGGAAGCAAAATAATACACATTAATACAACAAGCAATAGGTTTTGTTTGTGTATTATATCCATGCGTATCTATCCTACAGAGTTCTTTCTTCGCTGGTGATATGTCTCTCTGCCAATACTTTTTGCATCAGGCACATATATTTTCTTGACAGACTAAGAAAGAGGGAGGATTCAGAGAGAGCCATTGTTTTTCAAAACAACATCACCAGCAAACAGCAAACTCCCCATCTCAAAGCCACTTTCCGTCACTTGTATTTCTACAAACAGAAAATGGATGATTCCCCTTTGCGCAATTATAAAGTTTTAAAAGGCTTGTGGTTTTTACACTCTGGCAAGACCTGTTGAAAGCAACATCATCATAATTGAGATGCACTAAAACCTTTTCCAATGGCTCTTTTGTCCCACATGATCTATGATGAAATTTCTAATTGGGTTTTCCTCCCCTAAGGCTCTTACCGTTTTTTAAAAGAGAGTCAGTATAAACTTCTGCATTCTCCCGCCCCTTTCGTGGGAGAAGTTTGTTTGTACTATGGCAACCATGCATCAAAGGTAGGATCTTTTTTACTTTGTTTTTCCTTTCTTCTAAACAAGAGATTTAAATATCTGATTCAAAGGTGCTTGTAAAAAACAGTTTCTGCATATGTCAGTCTGAAATGTTTCTTTATTTGTGACATGCATTGGACATAGAGAAAGACAGATGTACAGTTAGATTAGGTCTGCTTGTCTCCCAGGTGCAGGACAGTGCTGGATATATATTGGGAAATCAAACACAAAAGCTGCTACAATCATGTGGCATTTTGCTTATAGGAAAAGCACTGGATAGTTCTGTGTTTCCCTGTGTTGCAACAAACTTATACAGCTAGCAATGGTTTGATTTAAAAATGGGACTATGGGAAGGTTTAATGAAAGTGATAGCGTATATGATAATGTAAGATGATAAGGTATAGGTAATTCATTCACATCAATGTTGGAACACTCTGTTGTACTTTATCACTTTTATACAGTATAGAAGCTCTATGCAATCGCACACGGTAAAGCCTTCAGTATTCAGCATTTACCGGAATAGTAATTTAAAAAAAATCAGTGAGCAGCTGTCTGGTTTTCTGTTAAACCAAACTTAGCAGGTGTTTGGGGGTCTGTGTGGTGCTCTGGTTAATCCCATTTCCAGTGCCTTCTAGCCATTGGCTACTCACCTGAGTCTGATGTGAAACAGACACGGGTTGTATGAGACAGACACTCACAAGCAAACAGATTGGGGGGGACCAGTAAAATTGACATGAGTGTCAGGGAGAGTTAAAGCAAAAAATACCTTCCATGTCTTTATTGCCACGGTCATCATTTCCATTGGGCAGACTTTTTCTGACATACTTCAATTTCAGCTAAGGGCCATTTCTACCTCAGCATCAACCAAGGCAGGGCAAAATAGTCCCCACAGATGCATGTTGTCCCCCAACCTCCTGAGAAGGTGGTTCCATTCTGAAGGACATTACGATGTTGTCTACACTGAGTTGTTTGTGAGAATCATTTCTTGTTGCTTTAACACCAGTGCAGCTCCACAGACGCTAGCAACCATAAGATCACTAGTGTAGATCATGTCTGAGCACGTCTGGATGGTAAGGCAATAAAAAGACCTGAGCCCTGTCTACACTAGCATGTCTACTACTCCTAACACTGATGGCGCCGCATCTGAGCTAGACTAAGAATGGGAGATTTACCCCCAAAATGTCTGAGATATTCACACCCTACCTGCACAAGGATTTATTTCAGGTAACAGTGCTAGTTGAATCTATGCCATAGTACAGAATGAGCTACAATCTTTCTGAGAATGATTTATTTACATGTTTGTAATGTGGATTTTGTAACCACGTAAGGTGTGGATGCAAGTGTGTCACAACTGTCGTGGGCTGTGACTGCATTTGGAAACAGGTTGGTGAGGACTGCAAACTAGCAGGGATGGAGTGCAGAAGCAGAGTAAAGCTGACTCCAGCAGGATAACACTATGAGGAAGGGACATGCACGTCCAGCATTGCAGGGGAAGCATTTTGGTTCCCCTCTCTGCCGAGTGTATTCTCTGTGACGTTCATTTCAAGTTGTTGTTCAGAGAGAGAATGAATTTTGCCAGCAACAGGGGCACAGAAAAAGTCAATAGTAACCTCAGGCTCAATCTATAGGGACATATTGTGCCGGAAATTGAATTGTCTTCCATTAGAGCAGCTGCTAGCCATCTAGTATGCTCAAGTTAACCCTTGAGTACTGGTTGGCTAGAATTTCCCACTCCACACTCGCCTCCTGCCCGATACCAATGGACTTTGCATTAGGACTTGTCAGCAGAAAACTATCCTTGGTGTCAAGAGGTTTAACTTCTTTGAATATTGGCGCAATCTTGTGCACTAGTCAACTGGATGCAGAGTTCCTCCAGCTGATCGTGTTGTGGTGACCGCAGGATCCCTAGGTGGGAACATGAGGCCAGTACCAACAGTCTTTCCCAAGGCACCAGAAGCTATCTCTACACTCCCAGGGAATCTGTCGCCCAGCAGCCTGGAACTTGATTTTCCTGGGCTTAGTGATTCTCTCTATTTCCAGAAATACATAAAACAAATAGGGCTTCAGAGGCAACTGCTTAAGATGATCTCTCTTCAAGGAGGAAAAGAACTCGGCACCATATACTGTACACTGATGTTATCTCCTCTCTCTGAAAGTAGTGCTGTTGAGCGATTAAAAAAATTAATCGTGATTAATCATGTTGTTAAACAACAATAGAATACTATTTATATAAATATTTTTGGATGTTTTCCACATTTTCAAATATATTTATTTCAGTTACAACACAGAATACTAAGTGTACAGTGCTCACTTTGTATTTATTTTTATTACAAATATTTGCACTGTAAAACACACAAAAAATGTATTTCAATTCACCTCATACAAATACTGTAGTGCATCTCTTTATCGTGAAAATTGAACTTACAAATGTAGAATTATGTAGAAAAAATAACTTATTTTATTCAAAAATAAAACTGTGTAAAACTTTAGAGCCTACAAGTCCATTCAGTCCTACTTCTTGTTCCGCCAATTGCTAAGACAAACAAGTTTGCTTACATTTGCAGCAGATAACACTGCCTGCTTCTTGTTTACAGTGTCACCTGAAAGTGAGAACAGGTGTTCGCATGTCACTGTTGTAGCTGGCGTTGCAAGATATTTACATGCCAAATGCGCTAAACATTCATATGTCCCTTCATGTTTCAACCACCATTCCAGAGGACATGCTTCCATGCTGATGACGGATTCTGCTCGATAATGATCCAAAGCAGTGCAGACCAACAACGCATGTTCATTTTCATCATCTGAATCAGATGCCACAAGCAGAAGGTTGATTTTCTTTTTTGGTGCTTCAGGTTCTGTAGTTTCCGCATCGGAGTGGTGCTTTCAGAAGTCTTAAAAAGCATGCTCCACATGCCATCCTGATCAGATTTTGGAAGGCACTTCAAATTCTTAAACCTTGGGTTAAGTGCTGCAGCTATCTTTAGAAATCTCACGTTGGTACCTTCTTTGCGTTTTGTCAGATCTGCAGTGAAAGTGTTCTTAAAACAATCAACATGCTGGGTCATCATCTGAGACTGCTATAAAATTAAATATATGGCGGAATGAGGGTAAAACACAGGACAGGAGACACACAATTCTTCCCCGCAAGGAATTTAATCACAAATTTAATTAAGGAATTATTTTTTACTGGGCGTCATCAGCAGGGAAGCATGTCCTCTTCAATGGTGGCCAAAGCATGAATGGTCATACGAATGTTTAGCACATATGGCACGTAAATAGCTTGCAATGCTGGCTACAAAAGTGCCATGTGAACATCCGTTCTCACTTTCACGTGACATTGTAAATAAGAAGCAGGCAGCATTATCTCCCGTAAATGTAAACAACCTTGTTTCTCTTCGCGATTGGCTGAACAAGAAGCGGGACTGAGTGGACTTGTAGGCTAAAAGATTTACATTGTTTTGTTTTTAAGTGCAGTTATATAGCAAAAAATCTACATTTGTAAGTTGTGCTTTCATGATAAAGAGATTGCACTATGGTACTTGTATGAGATGAATTGAAAAATACTATTTCTTTTGTTTATCATTTTGCAGTGCAAATATTTGTAATAAAAATAATATAAAGTGAGCACTGCACACTTTGTATTCTGTGTTGTAATTGAAATCAATATATTTGAAAATGTAGAAAAACATCCAAAACATTTAATACATTTCAGTTGATATTTTATTGTTTAACAATGCAATTCAAACTGTGATTAATCGCGATTAATTTTTTTGAGTTAACTGCGTTTAATCAACAGCCCTATCTGAAAGCTCTCCAGCCTGCATCCCTCTCTCTGAAAACAATTTGGGCTCTCTACCAGCTCCACTTGAGGAATTTCACCCTCTCTCTCTGACCCACTAGCAATCAATTAACTAATTAATGGGATTTCTCCTGAAGCTAAAATCAAATGTTAAACATTTGTTGGTTATTCTTAAAAAAAAAAGGAAACAAATCTCATGCAACCTTTTAAAACTTCCCCTAGGTTTCAAAAAACCTTGTGTATAGATAAAGCTAATTAGGAATAGTGTTTATAATGGGCTTTGAAGGGACGCTTTCTGCTGATTTATCTCGCAACAGCCACTGTAAAAGAAAAAAGTGTGCAGTGTTCTTCCAGAGAGAGGGAGTGACCTTGATCTCAGACACATTCATGCATGATTGCATAGTTTGTAAAATCAGCAGCTACACACACTAAGGAGGACTGGTGATGGCACTGATGGGATAGGGAGCTTTTCATCCAGATTGCTGGTTCAAATCCAGCCCTAGCTGGCAGTGACCAAAGGTGGACCTGGCTTTCCAAACACATAGTTATCCTCCACATTTTAGCGGTGTGTGGGAAACACAGCTTTGGTTTGAGAATTAAGACACAGCTGCCAAGTTTTGATTCTGTCTGTCCTTCTTTCCCTGCAGCATTCATGGGTGGTGGAATCTGGAGGTTTTGTGCAGACCTCTCCTGTAGTGATTGAAATCATCACCAGCTGATGCCTGTTCAGTATCAGAATGTAGCAAAATGAGTAACTGGTCTCAGTCCAGGTCTTGGTGGATGTGTCCTCCTCACATAGATTTCAAGGTCAGAAGGGACCTTTGTGAGCATCCAGTCTGACCTGTATAACACTGGCCAGAGAATTTCCCCCAAAATAATTCCTGGAGCAAATCCTTCAGACAAACATCCAATCTTGATTTTAAAATTGCCAGTGATGGAGAATCCACCACAACCTTTGGTAAACTGTTCCAATGGTTAGTTACTCTCACTATTAAAAACATATGCTTTATTTCTAAGTCTGAATTTGGCTAGCTTCAATTTCCAGTCATTGGATTATACCTTTCGCTGCTAGATTGAAGAGCACATTATTAAATATTTGTTCCCATGTAGGTACATATAAACTGTAATCAAGTCACCCCTTAACCCTCTCAATCAGTTTAGTTTATCACGATAAGGCACGTTTTCTAATCCTTTAATCATTCTCAAGGCTATTCTCTGAACACTCTCCAATCCTTCCTAAATTGTAGACACAAGAACTGGACAGAGTATTCCTGCAGTAGTCACACCAGTGCTAAATACATAGATAAAATAACCTCTTTGCTCCTATTCAAGATTTCCCTGTTTATGTATCCAAGAATTGCATTAGCCCTTTCGGTCACAGCATTGCACTGAGAGTTCATGTTCAGCTTCTTATCCACCACGACCCCCAAATCTTTTTTCAGTCACTGCTTCCCAGGATAGAGTCCCCTATCAGGTAAGTATGGCTGACATTTTTTGTTCCTAGAAGTATACATTTACATTTAGCTGTATTAAAACATATATTATTTGCTTGCGCCCTGTTTTCCAAGCTATCCAGATCTCTCTGACTCAGCAGCCTGTCCTCTTCATTATTTACCACTGTCAGGAGCACCGCCAGCATTTTTGCCGCCCTAGGCGGTGGAAGGTCCCGCCCCCGAAATGCTGACGACGACCGGGGCGGCCGAAGATCCGGTCGCCGCCTCCCAAATGTTAGCGCCCTAGGCGACCACCTAGGTCACCTAATGGGTTGTGCCGGCCCTGACCACTGTCCCAATTTTTGTGTCACTTCCAAACTTTATCAGTGATGATTTTATGTTTTCTTCCAGGTCATTGATAAAAATGTTAAATAGCATAGGGCCAAGAACGGATCCCTGCAGGGCCCCACTGGAAACAAGCCCACTCCATGATGATTCCCCATGTACAGTTACATTTTGAGACCGATCATTTAGACAGTTTTTAATCCATTTAAAGTGCTCCAGGTTCATTTTATATCATTCTAGTTTTTTAATTGAAATGCCATGTGGTGCCAAGTCAAATGCCTCAAAGAAATCTAAGTTCATTGTGCTACCTTTTGTGACGTCTTGCTCAGGACAATCAGATCTGGGAGCCACCGTGTAACCACTCTGCCTCAGCGAGAGTGAACTTTGCTGCTGCTAAGCTACAAGTCTGCTCCCTGACGCAACAGCTTGTCTGCTTTGCCAACAAACTCCTCAGGTCTCTGCCCGTCCCAACATGGCCTTGCAGGTAACAATCAGTGAATCCCAGTTCCCCAGAGATGTGTCTCTGCTGCATCCAGTCCCTCTCACTTCACCAGTCTGTCTAATACACAGCACTGAGATGATTTTGTAATAAAACAAGAGCAAGTTTATTAACAAAGAATAGATATTTAAGTGATAATAAGTAGAATAGAAGACACGGATATGGTTAAAGTAAAACAAACCAGAGCACATGACTAGTGACTAAAACTTGCTAGTGACTAAAACTTAATTTCAGCAAGTGACAATCTTTGTCTAAGCAGATTTCTCACCTATAGTCAGTTGCAGTTACTCTTGGTTTTCTGGCCAAGAGAATCCACTTCTCATGAGCTCAAAGGGTGCTGCTCCCCCTTTGTGACCTAGGTAATGCATTCCAAAAGGGCTTTGTCTTTCTGCTTGTATTTCCCAAAGTCCATTGTCTCTGTTTCAAGAACCAGGAAGGCTTCCTGGTGGTGCAGACTCCATCCCCTGTCGTGATCACTGAGCAGTCTCCCCCGCCCCCACCCAGTTAGCTTGATGGCTTTGTTTACCTTATATATAGATGTACTTTTCGTTGGCCTCTGAGATATTAAATAGCTCTGGCTCAATTTACACTGGAGACATGTGAAAACTGGCAAAACAACATTCCATTATCTAGGACAAGCTGGGTTTATGCACTGCTTGCAAAACACCTTTTAAGAGCATATTTCCAGCACACATCTATAATTCTTTATACACCACCCACACATATATCACGCAATAATATTAATGACCAGCATGTTACCAGGTTGCAAGATACCTTAAATGACATCTTTAGACACATATTGTGACAACAGTGTTTTGGGGCAATGAGTATGTCAATCCTGATATGAGTTATGGTATCATGTCCCCTCTGGGAACTCACTAGCTCACACCTTACCAACCAAACTTGTAATCGCATCAAAAAAGGATAACAAGTTAGTTAGACAAGATCTGTTTTCCATAAACCCATGTTGATTTGCATTAATTACATTACCCTCCTTTTATTCTTTATTAATTGAATCCCACATCTGCCACACCATTATCACGTCCCCGATCCATGTCAGGCTAGCAGGTCTTTAACTGTTCAGGTCATCCCATTTACCCTTTTTAAAAATTGGAACACCATTAGCTTTCTTCCAATCTTCTGGAACTTCCCCAGTGCTCCAAGACATATTGAAAACCAGCAGTAATGGTCCAGCAAGCGCCACAGCCAGCTCTTTTAAAACTCTTGCTTGCATATTATCTGGACCTGCTGATTTAAAAATTTCTATCTTTAGTAGCATCTGTTTAACATCCTCCAGAGACAGTAGTGGAATGGAAAGAGTATTATCATGACCAGAGCTGGTATCTGATAGTACTCTTGCTGGCAGTCTTAGTAGAGATACCAAGGACTGAATGGGCATGGGAAGCAACCTATCTTCTCAAGGTGCTCCCTCCAGAACAGGGTTGATTCATATTGTTGTAAAGGAAACTGTGGATGCTTTGTTCCAAACATACAGCACATGCACAGGTAATAGGAGCAAGGTGAGAAGAGAGACCCATTTGGTAAACCAGTAAGTTTGTGGTATCTAGCCTAACGTTGGGGTTACCATATGCACCATTATGTCTAAATATAGTAGTAATTTTAGGACAGGTCAGCAATGTCTGAAAGGTGTCACGTTTTTACATGGGTTTGATGGTCTATGTGAAATGATATGATGGTCTTGGTCCAGTTCTTAGTGACACATCACAGAAAATCAATTACCAGAACTAACTATTTTTGACACTTTTTTGTCGGTCTTACTAGAGACCACTAAGAAATGAATGGACAAATAAAGTGACCTACCCTTTAATACCTGCTGCTAGTTCTTCCAAAACATGATAGTGCAGTTGTCTGGAAGAAGCTTGCACAGTCATTGCCTGTGCTGAAGAAAATTATTATTATATTACATTAAAATACAATATAAGTATTATTATAACTAAGTATTATAATGAATACTTAATGAATAAATAATGTGTATTATTGTCTCTCAATGCCCCAAGATCCTTGGGCACCTTAACAGAAAATAATTAAAACAATAGATTACAAATAGGTTAGCAAGTCCCCAGTAGAGTGGCGGAGATAAAACCATAACAGTGCTAAATAACACAAAGGAACTCACACAAGATTCAGAAGGAAGCTAAAAATTCTTGAGCTTTGCCCTGCAGGATGCAAGCGCTGGCCTTTGGGCCCTACAGCATCTGACTTTTGGGTCCCATGAAATTGGCAGAAGCTAGAACTCAAGAAGAATTGTGGATTTAATTTCTAAAAAGGTTTCTAAACCTTTTCCTTGCAAAGATAGTCTACAAAATTTAAACCAATGAAAACTGAATACTATGGTTAAAGCGAACATACATCTGGGTTCCAGTGGTGAAACCGAAGGGACCTAAAGTTTGTGTATAGTTGTTGCAACTGCAACAAGAGGTAGGGTAAAGGCAGTCCTTTATGTAAACTTATCCTATATTACTTACAGATTTAAATACTAAAGGTAAAAACCACTCCTATAATACATAACACAATCACACAAATTTCAGGTGTCATTTCTTCCCACGTCCTTGATCCAGCTTTGAGGTCATGGAGGGGCAGATCACTATGACAAAGTGCCTCTGAAGGAAAGAAAATCACCCTTTGAATATTTTGGCAATGCAAAAACCATTCCTGAGCATGTCCAGAACTGGCGCTCCTAAACAAAACTGACCACATACTTCAAACAATCATTAATAATATTTGGCCATCCCTGTTGAGACAGACATCATCAAGGGAAGACAGTCAAAGAGCAGGTGAAATAAACAGAAGACTTCAATCTTCCAGACAGTCTGTCACCTTTCCTAAGCACAAAATTTATTTGGAATGAAAGCAAAAATAATGAGCAAACTTGATAAAGCGTATTAACCTCCGCCAACCACAAGCATGCACACAAAATAAATTGCTTAGCAAACACCTTTAAGACATACTTGTTCTTGGACAACTCCGTCTCCTTAGCAAAACAAAATGGTTTTGAGACCTTTTTTCTAAATGATGCATTTTTCCAGTGGCAATTTAACAACCTTAAAGAAACTACATTTAAAAGAAGCCAACGACCTAAATGTTTATGAGTAAGAATGCAGAATTACCACTGGGGTTGCAGACACTTCCCTCATTTCTTCCAAGGAGTAGACCTGGGTAGTGGCCTTTAACAGTCTGGAATGTTTCCATCCCTTCTGTACAGATGCACCAAAAAACTCTCTTTGAGTTCTTAATTTCTTTCTTGATAGTGCCGTACATAGGTCCCTGGAGATTGATACCCAAATAGTCTGTTCTGTACTTTGCTTCTGAATATGTTGGGCTTGATTCATCCCTACTAGCACAGGAGGGTGTAACTGGCACACATACACCCAAGTGCCAGTGGGGGCTACTGCATCTGGGGCAGGACATTCACTTCTGGGGGACAGTAGAAGAATTTAGGGGCTCCTGCAGGAGAGGCCAGCTTTAAATTGTGAGTGGGGCTTTTTGGGGTGTTTGACCAGCAGGGGGACTATATGGCAGATGGAGATATCCTATCTCCTAGAACTGGAAGGGACCTTAAAAGGTCATTGAGTTCAGCCCCCTGCCTTCACTAGCAGGACCAAGTACTGATTTTGCCCCAGGTCCCCAAGTGGTCCCCTCAAGGATTGAACTCACAACCCTGGGTTTAGTAGGCCAATGCTCAAACCACTGAGCTATCCCTCCCCCCTATTGAATCAATTGCATTGAATCAATTTGTCTCTTGTACACCTCAGCCATGACCCATGCCTGGCCCCTAACACCCTCTTTTAGGCCTGTGATGGCGATCTCTGAGCCTTTCGCCACTGAAACCCATATAGCCTCACCCTCGTTAGACAGTCCATCACAGGGGTCTGCACCCTGGATTCTGCAGGTGAAAGCTGGCAGATACCTGGGATCAAGCCCCTTGTCTGTATCATAAACTTACAACTTTGTGTCCCACTGAGTGAGGCCACACTTAATTTCCACCCTTGTCCATGGAATGGTTTCCATACTAGAGATCTAGGGCAACTAATTGATTGTCCTGTGACTTCAGAACTGTTCTCTAAGAGCATCAAGAAGATCTGGATGGCTCTTTAGAGTCTGTATGCACAGTAAAACCTGTTTGTAACAGCCACTTACATTTTTGGATATGTGTGTTTGTTGGGAGATTGGGACGGGAGCCACCTCCAACAGATGGGCCCTTAAATGCAGCGTGAGAAGAAAACAGACTACTTTCCCTTAGGCATTGCTATTACCCTTTCAGTTATGGAAAGAGTTTAAATATTTTTTTACTAACCTGCTTCGCATTTGGGAATCCTGCAATGGTTTCCATTTGCAGATGCTGTAGCAAGTTGATTAAAAGGACTTTCCATTGTGATGCACATATTAAGCATTGTTGCCACCAACCATAGTGTGAGGGTATGGAAGAGACAAAAACTAAGATTTTGCCAGCCATTAAAGTGTGGGTTTTTTAGTCTGAAAAGTGACTGTGTGAACAATACACATTTGAGGACGTAAATGGCAGGTAGACCTACTGCCAGACCTTTGCACATGGGTGAATTTCACCTATAGAATTTAGGGAGCAATAGGCCTGACTTTGAACCCTACCTTGGAGCACCATTAGATCACTAGGCATTAGATCATTGCTTTGCAGCCATTAGATCACCAGGCTGACCAAAACGTCCAGAGTGCATTAATAATTTCTTGTCTGATTTGCTGTCAGTCAACCCATTTTGTAGTCATATGACAGTGTTCTGAGAATCTCATTACGCTTAGTTTTCAGTTAAGTGCCCATACAGGAACTTGGCAAAAATTTCCTAACATTGAAGATTAGACATGAACAATATTTTTTTTGTTTTGGTTTGGTTTGGTTTATTTGTTTTGGTTTTTTAGTTGTTGTTTTTTTTTAATTTTGAAATTTTGACAAAAAAGTGAAAGGAATTTTTCCTGTTTCTATGTTTTAAACAGTTCTATCTAAGACAGTAGTTCCCAAACGTGGTTTGCAGCTTGTTCAGGATAAGCCCCTGGTGGGCCGCAAGACACTTTGTTTACCTGAACGTCTGCAGGTACGGCCGCTCGCAGCTCCCAGTGGCTGCGGTTCGCCGTTCCCGGCCAATGGGAGCTGCAGGAAGCGGTGGCCCGGCCCGCGCCACTTCCCGCAGCTCCCATTAACCGGGAATAGCAACTGGGAGTTGCGAGCGGCCGTACCTGCGGACGCTCAGGTAAACAAATCGTCTCGCGGCCTGCCGGGTCTTACACTGAACAAGCCACAAACCAAATTTGGAAACCACTGATCTAGTATACGCTAGCATTGGGTCAAATTCTACCTTCATTCACAGAACTCAATTAAGGCTAGTGGAATTACTGCAGATTTACACCGATTTTAATGAGGGCAGACATTGGCCCATTGCCTTCAATGGAGTTTGTCTTGCTTTTCACCACTGTAGGGTCTTACCTACACACCAGGCTGCTTTAATCAATACAATTAAAGCAGTATGCCCCCGCCCCAGCCTAATGTGAATGCAGTTATAGTGGTATAAAGGTGCTTTTATACTGGTAGAGTTATTGCCATATGGGAAGGGGAATAAGCTATCCCAGAATGAGTTATTTTTATACTGGTATAACTGTGTCCACTCTCTAGGGGTTGTACTGATAATTATTTGGTAAAAAAAAATGACACTCCTAACAGATGTAGTTATACTGGTATACCGCCTCTCAACTCCCATCTTTTCATGTGCTGTATATTTATACCTGCCTACTGTATTTTTCACTCCATGCATCTGATGAAGTGGGTTCTAGCCCACGAAAGCTTATGTTCAAATAAATTTGTTAGTCTCTAAGGTACCCCAAGGACCCCAAGGACACCTTGTTGTTTTTTCAGGGAGGTAGATTACCTGTGCTGAGGGGAGAAGTATCTACATTGAAGCACTAAGTGTACACAAGCCCTACACTTGTAATTGCCTATCATTAGGTTTCTCTTTTGTGTATGAGCCTGCTCCCTAGGGCTGAAAGCAATAACAAAAGCATACGTGTGAATTTCCTCATTCATTAGCAGAATGGGGTGTCAACCACACAGCCTATTTGCAACTTCTGAAATGGTAAGACTTGTAAACCAGAAGAGAAACCAGAAGCAGCCAATTTGAGCCACTTTGTCTGAAGCTATGTCTACACTAGCACTTTTGTTGGTAAAACTTTTGTCAAAAACACCCCCCTCATCCACACAAGTTTCACCAACAAAAGTGCTGGTGTGGACAGCGCTATGTCGGTGGGAGATGCTCTCCTGCTCACATAGCTACTGCTGCTCATTAGGGGTGGTTTAATTATGCCGACAAGAGAACTCTCTCTTGCCGGCAAAGAGTGGCTACACAGGAGACTTTACAGCGGCACAGCTGTGCCGCTGTAAGGTCCGAAGTGTAGGCATAGTCTAACTGTTAGGGGTGAACCAGTACAAAATTAGCTTTGATTCAAATCCCATTAAAGAAAAAAAACAAAAAATCTAACGTATATCAATTCATTAAATTTAAGGGGGAAAGCCACTTAAGGGCTGCACCTGACCTTTTTGTAGGATTCAGCTAGAATATTACAATCATATCTTCTGTGGGGTTAGCTCATCACCTTCTCTTATTTGAAGTAAGGACTCCCAGTTGCCCCCAGTGGTACTGTGTGAGGACATGTATACTTATTCTACTTATCAGTAGCAGGAAGTAAAGCAGGGGCTGGCGAAGATTCTAGACTGAACCTCTAGCAGTGGCAGGCAAAGAAAACAGTTTTAGGGATAATATTGTTTTCCTTATTCTAATAAAGCTCCTCATTCAATATTAGGATATGGCAACTCTTTCTGGGTTAGCCTCAGATTAATGGAACCAGTTAGGTTCCAGGGCACTTCTAATCAGAATACTTTCCAGCCAAATAGTCTAATGGGACACTGTAGACTGCCAGAAGTGTCCAGCACCCCTATCGCAAGCAGAACACTCGGAGAGCTACAGGTGGTCAACACCATGGAAAAATCAGTCCCTATAATTTTATCCTTTGTCCCCAACTATCCAGGATGGCTTAGAACTTCAAGAAGAGCAGAATAGACCTGCCTGCTTATTTAGGGCCTGATCCAAACCACATTGAAATCAACAGGAAGACTCTCATTGACTTCAGTAGGTTCCAGGTCAGACTTTTAGGGTCATATCCCAATATCCTTACTTGTGTCAGATAGCATTGTTCTCTACAAATAGTCCCATTGACTTCCTTGGGACTATTCATGGAGTAAGGTGATACACAACATTAATAAGGGCTTGTCTACTCTACAGAGCCTTCACAAGTATTGTGATGGTTGCAGAGCCCCCTAGTGTAGACACAGTGAGGTTCGCTATGACCACAGAAGCACTCTTCTGTCAGCGTAGTTGCGTCTGCACCAGGGAGATCGTTTTCTCACACTCCTAGCCAACATAGCATAGTCTAGGCCAAAGAGTATCAGAATCTGGTCCATAGCACTGTTTCATAAAGTTTGTTTTGGGTGCAGTTTAAGATGTTAGTTTTGTCCTATGAAGCCTTTTAAGATTTGGATCTTGGGTATCTAGCATTCACCTATCTCTTTCTGTGCTTTACTGTGACTGTAGGCATCATCTGGGATATCCAGGTTGGAAGTCCCTCAATTAAAACAGAGCAGAGGATCTTCCATTGGAATTCACTCCCCACCCTACTTGGACTAATAGAGCCCGAGTCTGCTAAACTTACAGGCAACTGGGGGCCCACAGGTATCAGTTCTGGGTCTGGTTCTGTTCAATATCTTCATTAACGATTTATATAAAGGCATGGAGCAGGGGTCTCAAACACGCCGCCCACGAGGTGTTTTTCTGCAGCCTGCGAGCCCCTTGCAGCCCCCCGCCCTCCTCCAGTGTTTACCAGAGCGGCGGCCCGATGTGCACTGGGAGCAGGGCAGGCTCCCTGCCTGCCTGCCATGCCCTGCCCTGCGCAGCTCCCGGAAGAGGCTGGAACGTGGGGAAAGGGGGGCGGAGGGGCTGTGTGTGGCTGTTACTTCAGGCAGTGCCCCCAGCAGCTCTCATTGTCAGGGAACGGGGATCCGCGGCCAATGGGAGCTGCTGGAGGCAGTGCCTCAAACAACAGAAACACACAGCCCCTCCGCCCCCCCTTCTCCACATTCCAGCCTCTTACTGGGGGCAGCCTGCCATGCCCTGACCCCGGTATGCGCTGGGCCAGATCCTGCCCCCCCGATCCCCTCCTGCAGCCGAACCCCCTACCCTGAGCCCCCTACCACACCCTGCACCCTGACCCCCTGCCGTACCCTGCACCCCTCCTGCACCCCGAACCCCTGCTGCACCCTACATCCTGACCCCCTGCCAGACCCTGCACCCCTCCTGCACCCAGACCCCCTGCCTCACCCCGCACCCCTCCTGCATCCCAACCCACTGCCCTGAGCCCCATGCTGCACCCCTCCTGTGCCCTGAGCCCCGCCGTACCCTGCACCCCGACCCCCTGCCCTGAGCCCCCTGCCGCTCCCTGCACCCCGACCCTGAACCCCCTGCTGCTCCCTGCACCCCTCTTGCACCCCAACCCCCTGCCCTGAGCCCCTGCCGCACCCTGCATCCTGACCCCTTGCTGTACCCCTCATTCCTCCTGCACCCCAAACCCCAACTCCCTGCCCTGAGCCCCCACCACACTCCCCCCCCCTCCTGCATCCCCTGGGGGCAGGGAGGGGGCAGAGTTGGGATGGAGATTTTGGGGAAGGGGTTGGAATGGGGGAAGGGGTGGGAAGAGGCGGGGCAGAGGCGGGGCCTCATGGAAGGGGTGGAGTGGGGGCTGGGGGGGGAGGTGTCAGTAATGCAGCCCTTGGGCCAATGTACTATTCCTCATGTGGCACTCATGGTCATTTGAGTTTGAGACCCCTGGCATAGAGAGTACACTTATAAAGTTTGCGGATGATACCAAGCTGGGAGAGGTTGCAAGTGCTTTGGAGGATAGGATTATAATTCAAAATGATCTGGACAAACTGGAGAAATGGGTTAAAATAAATAGGATGAAATTCAATAAGGACAAATGTAAAGTACTCCGCTTAGGAAGAAACAATCAGTTGCACACATACAAAATGGGAAATGACTGTCTAGAAAGCAGTACTTCAGAAAGGGATCTGGGGGTCATCGTGGACCACAAGCTAAATGAGAGTCAACAGTGTAACACTGCTGCAAAAAAAGCGAACATCATTCTGGGATGTATTAGCAAGAGTGTTATAAGCAAGACACGAGAAGTAATTCTTCCACTCTATTCCGTGCTGATTAGGCCTCAACTGGAGTATTGTGTCCAGTTCTGGGCCCCACATTTCAGGAAAGATGTGGAGAAATTGGAGAAAGTCCAGATAAGAGCAACAAAAATGATTAAGGGCCTAGAAAACATGGCCTATGAGGGAATATTGAAAAAATTGGGTTTGTTTAGTCTAAAAAAGAAAAGACTGAGGGGACATGATAACAGTTTTCAAGTACATAAAAGATTGTCACAAGGAGGAGGGAGAAAAATTGTTTTTCATAACCACTGAGGGTAGGACAAGAAGCAATGGGCTTAAATTGCAGCAAGGGAGGTTTAGGTTGGACATTAGGAAAAACTTCCTGTCAGGGTGGTTAAGCACTGGAATAAATTGTCAAGGGAGGTTGTGGAATCTCCATCATTGTCAGGGATGGTTTAGATCAGGGGTGGGCAAACTATGGCCCATGGCCTGCTTCTGGCATGTCAGACGTTTTTATCCAGCCCTTGAGCTCCCGCCGGGGAGCAGAGTCGGGGTCTTGCCCCGCCCTGCCCGCCCAGTGCTCCCCAGCTCCTGACTCACAATTCCACCATCTTCCGGCATACGCAGGGCCACGCTGCGCAGGCGTGACTTCACCGTGCTGTTTCCGGGATCGGAACCCTACCCCTATGCAGCAGCCCCCGCCCCCATGCACCCAATCCCCTCCCGGTCTCCTACGGCTCCACCCTTGAGAGCCTCGAACCCGCCCAGGGACCACACCCATCCCAGCTAGGGTTCCTGCACCCATGGCGATGCCTGGTATGGCTGCCTTGGTGTCACTGCCAGCAGGGCCTTTAGGAGTCCCCGATACCGCCCCTGTAGCGCCCCCCAGCCATACCCCATGAGTCCCCTCTCCCCCCACCTCGGTAACATCCCTTATAGAGCTTCCCATGCTACACCCCGTAGAGTCCCCCTCCCCAATCGGGCATTCATGGCCCACCATACAATTTCCATACCCAGATGTGGCCCTCAGGCCAAAAAGTTTGCCCACCCCTGGTCTAGATAATGATAGTCCTGCCATGAGTGCAGGGGACTGGACTCTCGAGGTCCCTTCCAGTCCTATGATTCTATGAATCAAAGTTGCCAGGTCCACGTATTCCCTCAGGCTGAGGCAGTGGGTTGAATATGAAGCACTCCGTGTTTTACATTAGATTATTGTTATGATGTATGTTTTTAAATCAATGTTTTATTGCCCATGTGCCTGGAGAATGGAGATAGGCACATCATATAAATCTGAAAGTGTATAAATAAGTATAACTCTAACAATGCAGTTCAGCCAGTCTGTCTCAAATTAATTTTATTTTTTTTACAAGTAGCGGAATGATGGGTTCTTTCTGTAGATGAGAGGGAGCGAGACATCTCAGTAATACTGAAAATGAAGTGTCCTAAATCTATGCACAGGAATGCATTTCATGCACTAGTTACTGAATGATGAATTAATAACACTATCTCAGATACATCTCCCATCAATATGTTTCGTTGGATTCCATCAGCATTCAATTAACATAAATTATATGACATGGGGAGGATTCAGACAATAGCAGTCCGGAAAAAAATCAAACTATCTTCTCACACATGACACTGAAATCCTCACTGACTCAGTTTGGTTATGTATCCTGACACTGATTTTTACTAGATATGGACCTCATCAGGTTCTAGGTTTGGACCTAGATTCTGCTGAGAACTTCTCCAAAGTTTGGTGAGGGCAGAAGATTGGTTTTGGTTCACGCCCATCTCTAAATTTTACGCCAAACTCTGATTGATTTCCTGCAAGTTCTGCAGGGGGAATGGTGGCAACATATAGCAGTCTGAGCCCAATTCTCCTCTCATGCCAGTGTAAATCCGCAGAGTTAGGCTAGTGCAAGTGAGGAGGAGAATCTGGCTCCATGTGTCCAATTACACTGTTCCATTGAGTATAGTCCATTCCATATTGTTTACTATTTCACCCACAAACCTTTATCCATTTGTGCTGCTGTTACTGTGGTTTGCATTACAGTAGCTGTGCTAGGCACCGCACAAAGATGTACAAAGAGACTGTCCCTGCTCCAGAGAGCTTGCAATCTAACGAAACAAAGCAGACAAACGGTATGAGAAGAAATAGAAGTGAAATGAGTTGCCCACAAGTGGCAGAGCCAAGATAGAACCGCTGTCTCCTAAGCACCAGTCCCTGGCCCAATCCAATATTGTTTGCTAGCTTCTTTTGGTGCCATACAGAGCTTCTTCACCAGCACCCTACCATTACAGGCTCAGCCAGAGCTGTAGGTGTCAGCATTTACCATAGTTGAAGGCACTGAGGGTATGTCTACGAGCAATGAAAAATCCATGGCCAGCCCATGCCAGCTGACTCAAGCTCGCAGGACTCGGGCTGCAGGGCTGTTATACTGCCGTGTAGACTTCCGGGCAAGGGTTGTAGTCAGGGCTCCAGCACAAGCCTGGAAGTCTACACTGCAATGAAACATCTCCACACCCTAAGCTTTGTAAGTCTGAGTTGGCTGGCACAGGCCAGCCACAGGTGCCTAGTTTCAGTGTTGACATATCCCTAGCCCAGGCAGAATGGGCATTGATAACAAAGTATACTTTAAAGTAGGGATAAGCAAATGACGGTCTGTAAACAGTGCTTAAAGTGCGATGGGCCACAGACATCAGAAACAACATTTCTAAAAAGCGGCTGGTCACTGAGGCTGGACACTATTCTGACAGGTGGGAATGAGGAGCCAGAAAGAACATGGCACCTTAGCAGAGTTCCATTCCCTCATTCCCTCTCCCCTCCTGTGGGCAACAGGACAGCTTCTCTGCTGCTCCCCTCTTCTCCTTTCCTCCTTGCAACACCCGCCTAGGAAGGGGCAGAAAGGGACCCCTACAGGCCTGGTAGAGGGGGATAAAGAACCCCAGGAGCTACCGGAAGAGTAGAGATGAGACTGGGGTGCAGGAGAAAGAGAACTGATATGGCAAGGGGGTTGGAGGGAGAAGAATTGATAAGGAGCCCGGGGGCCAGCAAGATGTGGGGCCAGAAGTGATGGCAGGATGTGGGGGACAGGATGAATGTAGGAGTTGGGAGACAGAATTAATTGCTGTGCAGGGAGGTGAGCAGATGTGTGGGTAATGACAGACCCCCACCCCCACTTTTTTCAGATCACTTTAAGCACTTTCTGTAGACAAGTCTGGGTAGCCAACTGGGGTTCTGGAATGGTTCTTTAAATCAAGGCAAATCCCAAAGGTGAGTCTCAGCATGTCCTACGCTTGGTGTAGAACCTGGGGTGGATCCGGTCCAGTCAGTCAGTACTTGAGTTGATCCAAAGTTCTTGTGAGACATCAGGAGAGGAAGTCTCTTAAAAAGGATTCTAAGGTCACCAGAAGTGGCCCATGGAGAGTCCCAGCACCCCTCTTCCTACCACAAAAGAGACTGTGAGAGGGTCTTTATTGAGCTTTATTGTGGCAGTTCTCTACTGAAATGTGATGTGCTCTAGCACACAACGGAATCTAGCATGAGAAATTGTGAAGCCCAACCCGAATATTGGTCAGAGCGCAGTAATCATGATGGCTGTTTTCAACACATCGATTTAAATGTGTTTGTGGACACTTCTGAAGGGTCTGGATTAAAGTCCCAGACAGACATAGATCACCATTCTATATGTAGAGCCATTTATTTTTATATTGTCATTTCTAACCCTATCTTTTCCATATGCAAAGTTGCATTACATTTCATTGATTCTACAGAAGGAACAAAAAGGTTCTCAAAAATTCTGGGTGACAGTAGAGTTAGTCTTGATGATGAGTATGTTGTTTTGACCCCAAGTCTTTTTCCAGAAGTGATCTAACAATGGAAAGTTAAGGTAATCTGCAACCCACAACACACCAACCCAGCATTCTTTCTTGATTGACATCTTACCAAGAACATGACTTTCTTTTGTCTACCTGTTGATCTTTCTAAGGCCATGGGGGGAAAGAATTCCCACCAGAATTGGTGCTAACACCAATGCAAGCTC
This sequence comes from Trachemys scripta elegans, assembly GCF_013100865.1. Taxonomy (NCBI): domain Eukaryota; kingdom Metazoa; phylum Chordata; order Testudines; family Emydidae; genus Trachemys; species Trachemys scripta. Next base: position 92,786,760 of record NC_048306.1, read on the forward strand.
TGGTCCAGGTGCTGCCATTTTTACAATGATGGCTGGGATTATCAAAAGGGATTATCTAGGGGAGTTAGGTGTCCAGATCCCATTGAAGATCCATGGGAATTTAGCACCTAGACCATCAGGAATCTTTGAAATCACAGCCAGTGTTAATTAAACCTTGATCCTTATTTATTTTATTTTTGCAAATCACTTGGCAGGATATAAACGAAAGTGGTGTTGTTGTTATAGTAAGAGCAGTCTCCAAAGTTAAGATTGAAATGCAACTTCCAATATAGTCCTTTTTTTTTTTCAGCTGCTCACTACTTTTTGAAGTTTCTTAATATTGGGTAGGGACACTCGTAGGTCTTTTCCATCTTTAATTTATATGTAGGATTTTTTCCTGTGATGTGTAACTGAGATTTCTCTCGCTTATATTCCCGCTCCCCTCCCCCAAGAAAAGTGGTATTTCTGGTAATTAAGATGTAACCTCTGCTAATTCGATTGTGTACTCCACTCTTGACAAACCACCTTCATTGCCATAAAACCTTCATTATTGTTGATATATTGCGTCATTCTTCTTATATTGGTGCTGTTTTAACTCAAGACCTGACTACATACTGCTGGTAGAGCTCTCTGGAATAAAAGAGTGGTGATGACTTTAATTGCCTGATAAATTATTAAGGGCATTCCTTTAATTGGGTAGTATGGAGTTCACATCTTCATAGAAAACACTTAAGGAAGCTGGTGTGGGTGCAGAGATTCTGGCTAAATACACAGCTATAAGCGGTGATTTTCCCCCTGAAAATATTAGTCTGTTTAGGCTATTAGATTAAATTCTGTGCAGGATAAATTGTACCAGACACTGGGACAGATCCTCATCTAGAATGAAGCTTCACTGAAGTCAATGAGGCTACATCCATTTACATCAGCTAAGGAACTGGTCCACTGTGTACAATGAACTTTTAGTATTTAACCTCTACCCCGATATAACACGGCCTGATATACAGGGGCTGCTCTAGTTTTTTTGCCGCCCTAAGCATGGCAGGCAGGCTGCCTTCGGTGGCACGCCTGCGGGAGGTCCGCTGGTAACACGGATTCGGCGGCATGCCTGCCGGAGGTCCACCAGTCCCGCAGCTTCAGCGTACCTGCCGCTGAATTGCCACTGAGTCCGCGGGACCGGCGGACCTCCCACAGGCAAGCTACCGAAGGCTACCTAACTGCCGCCCTCGCAGGTACTGGCAGGGTGCCCCCCGCGGCTTGCCGCCCCAGGCACACGCTTGGAGCGCTGGTGCCTGGAGCTGCCACTGCCGATATAACACGAATTCGGATATAACGCGGTAAAGCAGCACTCCGGGGGGGGGGAGGGGGGCGGGGTTGCACACTCCAGCGGACCAAAGCAAGTTCAATATAACACGGTTTCACCTACAATGCAGTAAGATTTTTTGGCTCCCGGGGACAGCGTTATATCGGGGTATAGGTATATTTAAAATTTTCGTTGATTTCAAAGGTAACGCGATAAATGTCAAGCACAAATTATATAGGACCAGTTTCTGCCACCTTTATGTTGATTAGTAACTTACTCAGCAAGTTGTCCTATTGATTTACAATGGATCTACTCACAGAGTAAGTTACCACCTACCTTGATTGAGTTGGGTGGAGTCTGGCCCGTTAACAGTAGTTGTTTGATAGTCAAACAGCAGATAGTGGGAGAAAAAACAAATAACAGAAAGATAGAAATAAGAGCTATAAACAAAGATACATTGATACGTTCCTAGGAGTGTGGCTTTAGTAGCCATTTCCACATTAGTGAGGATGCACTGTACTGGTGCGGGTGGTTGGAGACCTTCTGCTTGCAAGATGCAAGACTTTACGCCATGCTGATAAGGCCTTAACTGGAGTATTGTGCCCAGTTCTGGATGCCACATTTCAGGCACATGGGGACATACTGGAGAGAGTCCAGAAGAGAGCAACAAAAATGATTAAAGGTCTAGCAAACATGACCTATGGGGAAAGATTTAAAAAATTGGGCTTGTGTAGTCTGGAGAAGAGAAGACTGGGGCGGGGAGGGGGGGGGGACATGATCACAGTTTTCAAGTATGTAGTAGTTTGTTACAAGGGGGAGGGTAAAAATTTGTTTTCCTTAACTCTGAGGCTAGGACAAGAAACAATGGACTTAAATTGCAGTAAGGGAAGTTTAGGCTGGACATTAGGAAAAACTGGAATAAATTACCTAGGGAGGTTGTGGAGTCTCCGTCATTGGAGGTTGTTAAGAGCAGGTTAGACAAACACCTGTCAGAGATGGTCTAGTTATTACTTAGTCCAGCCTTGAGTGCAGGGGACTTGTCTAGATGACTTGTCTAGATGACCTATTCCTTCCAATCCTATACTTCTATGATTCTATGATGGCACAGGCAAAGAATGCCCCTGTATACAGTGGGAAAATGCAATTGGGAATAACAACTGCTTTATTATGTTTGTACAGGGGCTAGCACAATGGGGTCCTGCTCTATCACAGGGGACCTTACAAATAAATAATAATAATAATAATTAATAATGCATCCTTTGGAAGGATGCAGCATATGCTCCCCAAGGGCCAGTCCCAGGCTGCCAGCAAGTGTGGAAGAGAAGGAACAATGGTCCCACACAGCCGCACCCCCTTTGCTGAGGACCTCCCTTTCCTAAGGGTGTCAATACAGGAGTGCATGGGAGGAAAGCACTCCCACGATCTTCTCCCCTTGTGTACGCACTGAAGAGAACCCAAAATATGGCCTTTCCCACAACACACTGTGAATTACTAGCTTGCTTGTACATGTACTTTGGCAGCTGGAGTTTCTTGGAGTTTTGCAACATAGCTGGTTTTCTGAGCCTGTGAATATGAAAATAGTTGTCACAGCCTTTGTTCCATATTTTCCATCCATAGCAGTATGTTTTCTGCTTGTTAAAAAGAAAAGGAAGATGCTTGTCAGGGAAAGAGCTTTGTGTCACTGAGAAGTATTTCTAGAAAGAGGCCTCTGATGATGGTAAAAAATCATTCCAGACTGTTTCTCGACTATTAATTACCATCTATTTGTAGCACCCCTTTTTTCCACCTAGACACTAATCCTGCATTCCTTGCGCACCCAAAACTCCCACTAAACTCAGCTGCACTCACTACCCCACTTGTAATTTGGCCCTTGTCTGCTATACATGTAACTTCAAAGGGATGCAACTAAAGCTGTGCCAGATGGAAAATAAGTGCTAGAAAGGCACAAATACCCCCAATATTTAGACACATATGTCATGGTCCTGTTTTTTAGATGATATATGGGAATATTCTCATTCAGATTCAGGACTTTTATCATGGAAATAATAGGGCTAAATATGAACTGCAAGGGGCAAGGGAGTGAGGACAGCAGCAGAATCCTCAGAGGGGAGGGGAACTGAAAACATATTAATATAAATATTAGACTTAGAGTTCTGGAAACCCATTCCCATCATTAAACAGTCATGGCAGCATAGGCAGAGACACAGGGCCAGCTCTAGGCACCAGCAAAACAAACTGGTGCTTGGGGCGGCACATTTTTAGGGGCGGCATAGCCGGCGCCAGAATGCCGCCCCTAAGAATGTGCCCTGGATGCCCTAGCTCACCTCCGCTGCTGCCACTCACGCGCCATGGCGCGCAAAACAGCTGATTCGCGCACCACTGTTCCCCCTCCCTCCCAGGCTTGAGAGCCTGGGGGGAGGAGGCAGGGCTGGGGATTTGGGTAAGGGGTGGAGCTGAGGCGGGGCCGGGGGTGGGTAAGAAAAAACGGTGAGGGGGGGGCAGCCAAAATTGTTTCTGCTTGAGGCGGCAAAAATCCTAGAGCCGGCCCTGCAGAGACATACAGGGTGAGCAGGGAATAGCAGCAACCAAATGAGATTAGCTGGAAGATGGGCAGAAGCATCACAAGAACCAACATATATGTGTATCAAAGAATATCATATCATTGAGAGCTTCTTTCCCTCTGTCCCCAAATTCTCATACACCAGAACTGCACTGTGTTTCGAGCCCTGGCTGTCTCCTTGTGTGCTACCCTCCAACTCCTCTTCCAGGGCCACAACACATAAGAATGTTTATAGAAGAATTTATATAGAGAAATTTGACAATAGTGAGCACCTTTGTCTCCAGGAGAAGCAAAGGGCTCCCAGCCACTTCCAAATGAATGAAGAATGATTGCATCTCTTACAGCATGGAATATCAGTCACTGGTTGGCTGACATACTCTTTTGGGATTGGAAATATCCTTCTAACCCCTAATCTCATTTTGTCACTCCTGCATGTCTGGCTGCTGTGTGTTTTCCAGTTGTCATTCAGAAACATTTGGCTCAACCACAGAGGGCTGATATTTACACAGTTTGGCAATTAATACTTTGTGCTTACACAGTGCCTTCCATGAAAGGATCAAAACGTGCTTTGTTGTAAAGCATCCAGCCTCATACAAAATACCTGCTCAGCAAGTAGCAGTATCTTCATTTTGTAGATGGGGACATTAATCTCTCTGCACTTCAAAGTGGCTTCCACACGGTCACAGAGGGAGCCTGTGGCTGAACCTGGAACAAAAAGAACAGCTCCCTGATTCCCAGCTCTGCCCTTTCCTCTCTATTTATTACTCAATTTACTAATGTACTCTTGGGAGGCACTCAGGTAGTAGAGAGATAAGCACCAGAATAAGAATGTAGAGAGATCCCTAGCTGCCACCCTGTGGTACCCACAGGAATCTGGGCAATGAAATACCCATGTATTTCAATGTCTGTACTACTTGTTAATGTGTTGGGGTAGAAAATAGCCACTATCTTTTGGTAGGTTACAGGTTCAAGCCATGGTTTATACCAGTGAAACCACACTGAAGCCAAGGGGCGTGCATAGATATAACTGGAGGTCAAGTTTGCCCTTCAGAGTCAGAGTGTGGTCAACCCTGGAATGCAGTCCCCTCTGATAAAGGACCTCCTTGTCATTCACTCTGAACGTTTTTTCCTTCAGGGCTTTCTAGGGAAAAGGTAGTTACAAACTATTGCTGCTGATGGTGAATCTCAGTTACAACATCTCAGATTAGGCGAAATCCCAGAAGATGCCTCTTTACATAAGGCAAGTCAAAGGAATGCATCGTGCATCCAGAAAACATCCACTTTAATTTAGAGGTCCCGAAAAGTCAATCTCTATGAACTTCCATTCAAATCAAAACAAGTGTAGATGGAGCAATTCCTCAGATTAATGCTTCCAAACAAATCCAGTTCCTTTGAATGCCTGGGGATTGGTTTCTTGAAACTGTACTTTAACCCTTAGGTCCCTAAAGATGATTATAATCAGCTTTGTGTCTATAATGGGAGGGAGTGAGGTCAAATTAGCTTACCTTCCTTCTCTCTCCTCCACCCTCAGCCTGCCCCTGGAATTATCCCCCCCTCCCCTCTGCTCCTACTCCCTTCCACCTCCCTCATATTTTGCTCACCTCTCCCATCTCAGCAGGCAAGGAGCCACCTTCTCCTTCTCCCTCCAGCACAAAGCTGCTTTTGACTATGTGTCAGGAAGCTCCAACCCCTGGTAACTGCCACCTCTGTAAACTGCAGGTATTTTGCAGAGGGCAAGACCCACAGTATGGGGAGGTTGGACCGTGCAAGAAGGGGAGGTTGCTGACATGGGAGTGGAGAGTGGATGGGAGTGGCTCCATTTTGGAATCTTAAACTGGCCTGTTCTAACCCTTAGTCATAGACACTCCTTCTTCCCTAACCTAGTGTAGTTACCACTACCACCCAAACCAAGGCACTGGCCAGTCCCTATGGTGTCAATATGCCTCCAGGACTCATCAGTATCCTAAGGGTTAAGCTGGAGGCAATAAAGAAGATATACCTCTACCTCAATATAACGCTGTCCTCGGGAGCCAAAAAATCTTACCGCGTTATAGGTGAAACCGCGTTATATCGAACTTGCTTTGATCCGCCGGAGTGCGCAGGCCCCCCCCTCCCCCCGGAGCACTGCTTTACCGCATTATATCCGAATTATATCGGGTCGTGTTATATTGGGGTAGAGGTGTAGTAAAAAATTTCCAAGCCTGGACTTGATTTCCAGATGTGCAAAAAGAATAATTCCCCATCCAGATGTAGCATAGCTCTGCATATGCACCCGATTATGTCATCTGAGCCTACACAGTGTCATGGAAATGGCTCGTGGAGAGAATACAACCTAACTGTCCCGCCCCCGTCCCCTCCTGCCCCGTGTTTATTGGATCTATCCTCATTATGCCTTTCACTGATAACATATTTTTATCACGTCTTGAAAGGGCTCTTCTGCCAGTTAGAACATCATTGTCTCGCTGATTCATTATAATTGTGGGGCAGCTTAGCAGTGTTATGTTGATTACGTTGTTAATGGGTGCAAAGACACTCAGTGTACAACTCAATAACCATTACATTAATGTCTAGTTAAAGTTTACTTCCAATGCCATCACTATCAAAGGAGAATATGGTCCAGAGAACACAGTAATGAAGAAAAATAAAGCAGCTTTACATATGGGTGTTGGGTTGGTTGTTGTTTTTTTAAAGTGACTTTACAGCCTTGACACTTTTTTCAGGTGAAATTGGAAAGTCAAATACCAAGCACGTGTCATGATGAGCAGAGAAACCACAGGAAAGGGTTCTTTCATAGGGCAATTGACATGCAAAGCAACCTGGAGAGAGAATTGTGATCTTCCTTCACCAACCCCCCTGCCATGACACACATTAGGGCTCCTGAAGCAGAAAACAATGTAGGTGCTGGAATGCCATTTCTGACAGTGATTTCTAACAAATGTGCTCTGGTCATTCTCCTGTCAGAGCCTTGCACATTTTAGGTGTGCCCCCTTCTTACTGTAATTGACAAACATCCTGGATCTTATTCTGCCTTTGGATGCATCCAGGCAACTCCCAAATGCTTCAGTGGGTAGAATTGGACCCTCTTTGGCTAATGTTTTATTTTCCCTAGGGGTTACAAGCCTCATTTCAGTATGATCTTTGCCACCATCCTCTTTTATTTGGTACCAGGAACCTATACAGTGAGATTCTTTCAGCCTGGTGATCTCCTGTTTGAAGTACGAAATGTAACTAGAAAAAGCAACAAATGAATGATGACCCTGCAAACAAGGCTTTGTTCAAGTAACAAGGCAAAGTAACACTCCATCATGTGCAGCATGATACTTGCAATTGATCTCCCCGGTTTCTGGTCCTTAGCATCCAAGATCAGACAGGTTTGTGACACTAGTCTCATGGACCAGGGTAACTGTGTGTGGAAAAGAACTTTACTGTCAATAGAATTAATGGTGCTAACCTACTGATGCTAATCCACTGGTTCCACTCTTAGAAGTCTATGGGCCTGCAGAGGTGGAAAGTGTACCCAGGTTGTGCAAGATGCCTGGAACTCCTGGCTGGCCAGCAGCCAGCACAACACCATATGTGGGCAGCACTGGTCAGGGAGGGGCATAGCCATGGCATTCAGGACACATTGAATCAGCAGTCTCCACCAGTGGGCATAGGGTGACCAGATATCAACTGTGAAAAATTGAGATACTTTATTTTGGTGGGCCTGGGATGGGGGGGTAATTAATAATTGCCTATATAAGACAAAGCCCCTAATATCAGGACAGTTCTTATAACATCGGGACATCTGGTCACCCTAAGTGGGAGCCTGTGGAGCCCAGCCATACAGTAAAGTTGTCCTCTCCTAGTGGAACCCCTGAGGGAGGTAAACATGCCAATATCCCTCCCCTCCCCAAGAGTGAATAGCCCTGGGGTGCAACTCCACCATCTGGCACAGGGAGGAGCAATTTTCACACACAACTGTGCACTAGTCTCATCTGCAAACTCTGCAGACTTTACTGCAGTGTCTATAGATAAGGCTGTAGTCATGATCAAGCTGGAATTCTTTGTTTTATGTATATTATGTTAGCAGTTTCACAGTACTCAAGTCTAACATATCTGGGCCTGCACTGTGGCTTTCCAGGCAACTAGTCCCACATTGCTAGGTGCCAAACTTTCTCTGCAATGATATCAAAATTATAACATTCACAGTTTTGGCCAGGGACAGAATTTGGCTGGTCCCCCTACAAAGGTAGAACTTGTCAGCGAGAGTAATGACATTTTGCCTAAGCATGATTTTGTGACTATTCACAGAGCAAAACATGTTGGATGTTGATCACAGCTCTAGACTCTTGTCAGCTCTTTCTAACCATTAGATTTTCTATTTGCCTGTGATTGTTCCTGGAGGGTCTGGATTGTAATCACAGGGAAGCAAATCTTGAGCTAATTGTAGAGCATTTTATAGCCATCTCAGAACAGATGCTTTTCATTTCCAAAGTGTCCTTATAATGTTTTCTACAAATGGACCCAGAGGATTCTCTAAATTTCTCGCTTAAACGAAAATCTGTGATGAAATTCCAACCACCAGTGATGAAATTCCAACCTTTTTCAGGAACAACCTAGAAGAGGAGAGTTGGAATCATTTGTAACCCAAATGCCTCACAGACTCCCAGTATTCCTTTGTACAAAATGCGCCACTGCACTCACTTTGACCATAATGGGACTACTTATTACTGAGTGAGGCTTTGGGGATCAGATCCTATTCAGAATAACTTTTAGCACATTAATTCTCAGAAATTCTTAACAGTCTAGTTCAAAATCTCAGAAGGAGTTTAGTTATATTATTCTTCCCAACAATTACAACATATGTGTTTATGTGTATGTGTGTATTATGTGTATATAGAGAGCGTTACACACGCACATGCATATAGATACACGCATAAATATTCTGGGGTGTGATTTAGGCCATAATCCTTCTAAGACTTATGAACACACTTACTGTTGCATCAATGGGACTACTCGCATGTCTGAAATGAAGCACATGCATAAGTCGTTGCAGGATCAGGACTATAGTGGTGCAAGCATCTTGTTTAGAATCTTCCAAGCTCTCTGGGGCTTCACGTTCAGATCTCATCAGGGGTTACTCAACCTTCCTTCTTCCAAGGTAGTTAAACTGAGAACCATGGTAGGAGAGAGGGTTGTCTTTTGCATAAAACATTCAAAACTGAAGTCCTGGTTGGACATTAAAGATCCTAATTGCATTTTTCATAAATTTTCCCTGAGCAGAAATTTGCATTCTCCCACCACTGCTGCTCACTGATTGGTTGTTCACAATGTGCAAAGTAATGCACATTGGAAAACATAATCCCAAGTATCCATACGAAACGATGAGGAGTAAATTAGCTGATACCATTCAAGAAAGAGATCTTGGAGTCATCGTGGATAGGTCTCTGCAAACGTCTGCTCAATGTGCAGCAGCAGTCAAAAAAGCTAATCGAATGTTAGGAACCATTAGGAAAAGGATAGATAATAAGTCAGAAAACATCATAATGCCACTATAAAAGTTCATTGTACATCCACATTTTGAATACTGCATACAATTCTGGTCACCCTATCTCAAAAAGTTGGAGGAACGCAATCTCATGCTTTGGGTGTCCCTAAATCTCTGATTGCCAGAAGCTGGGACTGGGATGGACAGAGGATGGATCACTCAATAATTGCCCTGTTCTGTTTATTCTCTCTGAAACATCTGGCACTGGCCACTGTTGGAAGACAGGAAACTGGGCTAAATGGACCATTGGTCTGACCCAGTATGGCTGTTCTTATGTTCTTTTGTTCTGCACTCCAGAGGCAGCTACACCTCAGGGGTGTTTTATGTCTATAGCGGTGAAATGATTTGGGATGAAAGGCACTGTAGAAATACAAAATGTTATTAAGTAACATTCACGGTAATTGCAGTCATAGGCAAGCCGTATAGCGTGCTGAAAAAAATAAGTGTGGAGGGTATTTTAGAACACTGAGCATACCACTAAAATTGGGGGTAGGAAATAGTTTCCTATGTTCTTCCCTTTACCTTAAGGCATTTTCTTATCTGTCTTTGCCATGGTAACTATCTATCTGATCTCTTCTTATGTGCTGGAAAAAGCAGGTGTGTTGCATCTGATCGTACCACTGTATCTTTACCTATATTTTATGGGCTATTTCCTCTTTGATTATGCTAATCTGATAACATTATATTTGAACAAGTTGTCGCAGCAGAGACCAAGAGCTGTGTAATGGAGGCAGAACCCAGTGTAATAAAATATGCTGCTCTTGTATTTCAGGCATTGATTTGAAAAAAAGGATACAATTGGTGGGCAAAGGTATGAATTTTTATGGCACCAGAGGGAAATGTGAAGTCTGAACTTCCAGCAAAATGTTAAAGAGGCAATCTGTAAACGTGTGAAATGGGGATTTTGTAAATCTCCCATATGATGCAAAATAGTGTGGAAAAATAACCAAGAGAAAATTGTATTAACAGCGTCTTCATTGGCCAGAAACCTCCTCTTAAAATACACCTCACATCATTTTAAAAAAAGAGGGACTGGCTGTCTAACTGTATCTCTTTAAGCCTATTTTCCTTCCCCCTGATAGAGACGCTCCTCTGTCATTACAAAGCTAGCTATTAGAACGTTCTGTCTGAGACAAAGAAAGCTATTTTATCTTGGTGCCTAATACATTAACCACCGCCTATTACAATCCTCCTTCTTGTTAACAGATTGCATTTTTATACTGCTCAAAAAATGTTTCGCTCTGCCAGATGGGGTTATAATGGGAGTCGAGTATATTTTGCTTTTTATATGCAGGAGCCTTGCTCTTGCACAAATTAATTTTTTCAAATAAACATCTTGGAGAGTTAAAGAGTGTCATCTTAGCAAAAAAAAGGAAACCGAGAAAGGCAAGATAATGGCTCAGATATCCTCAACTATAGAGCATTTAATTTACCATTAAGGTTTCTATAATGCAGAGCATGAACTGTAGCACAGAAGTACTCAGAATGCTGGGCAGTGCAGCTAAGGCAACAGTTTCAGAATACAAAGTGGGCTGTGCTCGTTATGGTCTGGAACACTCTCGCTGAAATGGACGCTAATAATCATAAATGGTTAAACAACTAAAGAAGCTACAGAAAATCATCAGGAGTGCAGTTTGCACCAACAAAAGCAAGGAAATATCCTGCGTCAGAATTGCAGCTCACAAGCTACACACGGACCACACAGTTTGGGCTCTACTCCTCTGGCTTTAACAATTTTATTTAAAATAAATGTAATGTAATTATACCTCTGAAACGTCGAAACTTTCTGCCCAAAAAAAACTACTTGGGGAAGCCTTGGTCCATGAGGCATGACAGAACGTAACAGCCTAGTGAACTATTGATTTGACTGAATGTTTCTTCTTTTTTTGTGTCTAGGTCTAGTTATAGTCTTCCTGAAAGTGCTTGTGAAAGGTTTCAGATGCACTGCACTGGAGTCTGAATTTCGCTGTTTAGTCACAGTCACAGTAGACGTGCATGCTGCTTTTTTCAGCCTTCTTTTTGTGTCCCTTCTTACCATGTTCTAGGATGACTTCCTCTGTGTGAGAAAAGGTATCTCAGGCTTTGGGCTTGTTCAGTAGGTGACATCTCTGCTGAGACTGCAGTTGGGGGTATCATTTGCAATGGTGGATTTTTGGAACTTGAACATCTGTCTGCTGAGAACTGGGCTGAGGTCACCTAATCAGTTTGCACATAGGCCAACAAACAAGCTGCCAGCTAATGACTTTAAGCCACTACCAGCTTGTGTAGGATTGCAACTGTTATTTATTTGCTCTTTATTTGGAGTTATACAAGAATAAAAAGGATTACCTAGCCAAGGCCCCCGGCATCCCTGACACAAGCTACAAGAACAAAACTCCTAGTAAATAGCAGCTTCCCCCTGACAGTAAGCAGAACTCTCAGCTCCCTACAAAACATAGCACTCTCCTCCCCCCCATAAAGCTCCTTACCCCACTGTAGGCTGCAGCCCATGCAAACAGATGTGGCTTGTGCGCTTCGATGGCCAGCAAACTAGGGCTTAGTTTGGGCTTGGGGTGAGTGTTCCAGATCTGAGGAAACCTCGGAGAGAATGGGCCACTCATAGCCTCTTTTAAACCAACTAGAGTGGAAAGGCTCCTGATCCAATTGTTGGACATCTTTAAATTTTACTTCGTAGACAATCATGGCCATCATCTCCAGGGGTAGGTTCAGCAATGGCTTGAGTCTGCAGCATTCCATCGCTTGCTGTGATATTGTATAACGATGTGTATTGGAAAAAATACACATTGTACCACTAGATGCTTCAAGGACTGAAAAGGAGATTGGAATTCCAACCATAAAGCCAGCCAGAACTCTAAAGGAGCCAGCAAAGCCTCCCATTGTGGGTGCCACGCTTGGCTGCTGACTTGGTACACAAAACAGGCTCAGAAAGAAAAGCAGCTGCTAGAGTTGTGTGGAGAGAGAGGAAATTTCAGCTGAAAACTTGCAATTGTTTTTCTGTATTCTGGCCAGCTGTCATATATAAAGCCCCAGATTCAACGAGGCAGGGACCTACAACAGAAATGTGCACTGTCATCAGCATTATCTGGAGGTAATGCCTAGGCTGTGTGGAAAGCTGATATGAATTGTCCTTTCCACTAGTTACTTTCATTTCCAATGGAAACCAGGACTCCTAGTTGCCATGGAAAGTTTGCACACAGAGGCTTGCAAGACAAGACCGTCACTACAACAGCATGTTGTACTTTGAATGGGTAATGATACTGCTCCATCCTCCACAGAGTACACAGACCCCGAGTATCCAAATCTGGGGCTTGGCTTTATTGGTAACTCCTAAACAATAATTCAACATAAATCTCAGCCTAAGCTCGTTGGTCCTTGGAGATTTCCCTGCAGGGCCGGCTCTGGCTTTTTTGCCGCCCTAGGCAAAAAAGCCACCCTCCGCCTCCCCACCCCCTCTCCCCAGCGCCCTCCCCTGCCGCGGGCCCGCAATCCCCGACCGGACGGAGCGCCGGGAGCAGGGCGGAGAGCCCGGCCAGGGCTCTCCGCTCTCCCTGGCAGCCAGAGCGCCAGGGGGAGGGCGGCGAGCCCGCTGCGGCTCCGCTCTCCCCGGCGGCCAGGGCGGCGAGCCCAGTCGCGGCCCCGCTCTCGGGCCGGAGCGCCCCGCCGTGCTGCCCCCCTCCAGGCACCGCCCCAAGCACATGCTGATGCCTGGAGCTGGCCCTGTTTCCCTGCATGACCTCCTCTGTTCTGTCTCCCTAGTGTCCAGTCTGTAGAGCTACTCCCATCTCCTTTGTGCCCCAGAGGGCGTCAACAGGGCACACTTACCACATTGACTCAGCAGAATCTCAGCAGCTCTATTTAGGTTTCTAAATATCTGTCAGAATATCCCAGCTGAAGGGCCCTGCTGCCCTGTTCTATGGACCTCTTGCTATCCATGATGCTCTTGGAAAATGCAGTTTTGATTTTTAAAAAAGACAAAACCTAAAGTGTTGAAAATCCCTCCCACTGCCAGTGTGTTGCTTATGTAAACCTCTGGAAGATGGCAAGTGTGCTGTTCAACTTGTCAGACCAAACTGATTGTAGGAGAAAAGTTTAAAACTGCATTGTAAAGGAGGCATTATAAATGACCTCAGGCAAACTCAAAGGGATGGAAAGAATATGACTTTTTATATTTAAAATCAATTTTTCAGCATAAACTCAATTGTTACTTATCTTCAATAGCAAAATTAACATTCAATTAGCTTTGCTAACTAATTCATGGGAATACAGTTGATGTGGTAGTGAATTCTGGCAGTGTTTTGTACTCTATTATTGCAACAGCCAGGATTATGACTAGAGCTAAGAGTCTCTTCACTGTTTCCACTGTCCCACCTCGATTATTCTAGGTTTTGAAACCTCACCATCTCCAGTTGCCTAGGGCTGAAACTTGGAGGGATCAGATGGATCATTCGCATTCAGATTTTGAGTCTAAAGCAATTTAACAATACATAGTATTTTGAGTTGCTGTTTGTTTTCTGCAGAAATGCAACATGTTCAGAGCTGTATAAACCTTTTGTAATGACACCATGTGAAATTCCTGTTTAGTCATGGAAATGAAATGAGAGTTAAAGGAAAAACATCCTGGGGACTATGAACATTTTGCTGAAACTCAAAGGAAGACTTCTGCTGCTTGTAGAGAGGCACAAACTTTTCCAGATTGATTTGTGGGAAGGGGGGGGAGGGTTTCCAGATTTACATCAATATAACTGTGGAAAGAATGGTTCCCTGTACTTGTAGGTTTAAGAACTTTCTCTTTTTAATTGAATGCTTTTTACATAATTTACAATTGTATTTTATTATACAGGAAAACCAGAAACAAATATCATATATAGTAGGTTTGGAAATCAAGAGACTTTTTTTCTGACTGAACCTCTCACTAACTGTATCTTTTTCTGTGTTGTTGATTTCTCCATTTGATTTTTCACCCTGTATTGCAATGGAGGTGTAATTAAAGCCATCTGGGGATTTTAAATGGCTTTTACTTAAACAGCTAGCTTTTTAGCTCAATGTAAAGTCAATTACTACAATCATGCCGGATAATGTACAGTAACTTCCTCTAACATTAATTTGACAAAAACATGTTTGGCTCAATGTGTTCTCCCCAAAGATAGGTGATTCGATAAACGAGTGATGTACATTAGAGTTCAACCAGTCGCTCTGAAAATATTAAGTGCCTGATACAGCAAGGTTCTGAGCACTCATAACTCCTACTGCGCTACTTAGCTCATGAAGCACTCAGCACCTTGCAGGATCAGACCTGTCAGGCAGTGAGCATGTATATTTAAATCAACAAGAGAGAGGAACAATAAAGAGGAGACTACAAGGTGGCGAGGAAGGACGGTGACTCTGAGCTACACATATACAGCACTATAGCCTTCCCACTGCCCTCACACATTTTAGTTAGAGTTTGCATTGCACATATTAGATGCACAGTTCTTGTTAATATTTAGTACTTCTCAGTAATCTTCTGAGGTTGCCACACACATTAACTAATTCGTGCCACCATTGATCTCCTTCCTATATATGGGAATTTCTTTGCAAGGACTAACATCAATAAAGAATAGATATTTAAAAAAATCCAGTTGCTGACCTGAGTATCGCATATAGTTACTATGATCTCAAATACAGAAGACAGTATTTAGACTTTGCTCTGGAAATAGCTGTGGACATGTCAGAAACAGCCCGGGGGAAACGTCATCACCACAACAAGCAGGGATCACAGATGTGAGCTCATATTCCAAGGCCTATAGGTTTCTTGATAAAACAGTAGGCTGTGATCATGTTTAGAAGATCTACATCTGCCTGGCAATGGCTCAACAAAGAGTGACATCATTGGTAATGAATGAATTGGCAATACTAGTTTATTCACAATATTACAAAGCTTATCTCTAGGCTGTAATTTGGCCCAGAGCTACAGCATCCTGGCTGTGAAAGCCAGAAAGGATGTCTGATCTGGAGCCTTTTGAAAAGAGATGGCATCTGTTCTGCGGGTTTAAAGAAAAAAAATCCTACAGCCACTATAAGACCAATGTGCTAATGCCACCTATGGAAAAACTGCTGTTTCTCAAGAAATTCAGTAATCCAGCAGGATAAACTGGAGTATGTTGATCACGTTTCACAGTGAAAATAGGTAGCATCAATCATAAAAAGGTGAGCAGTAGGGGTCAGGGAAGGCACTAGCAGAGGCCCCTCTAACAATATAAAAAGACTTGTGAATTAGTCACAGGCAGATTAACAAAAGACAGGAAAGGTTGGAGAACACTTGCGCATGATGCCAAAAACCACAAGCTATTGAATTAGATCCAGTGCTTAGCAAGCTAAGTGACTATTCATGCTATTAAGACTGAGACTGACAGCAGTTACAAAATTTATTATAGAACATTGACTCTGGACTCAATCAAAAATTGCTCCAGTATAAACAGTGTCAGCTCCATTGACATATATTATCTTTATTAAAAAAGACATCTTTGATAGCAGAATTCATTAGGTGTTATAACAATTAATATCTTTGTATAAACTTGCTAATACAAATTCACTTTAGACAGTTGCAAGGAAGCTTTGGAGAAAAATTATTATATTAAGCAGTGCTGTAATTGCTAATGGGTGTAATAAAGAGGAAGGTATAAAATATGTTTATTTTTTGTTCTGCAAAGCCCATTTATAATCCATAGGGTATACTACTAATTTAAGGGCTCACTCTGCCTTTGATGAATATGGTTAGCTCTCATTAGCACTAATGAGAATTACACAGGCACATTGTGGGGAGATACACCCTTTAGGCAGATGGCATTAGTTATTCATGTTTCTCTTCATCATTCACATTTTACTTGCTAGAAATGCATGTAGATTTTCAATTTTGACATTGGAAGAAATTGACATGAGTAACTTAACTAACATAGACTGGAGCAGGATTCACCGTGGGAGCCACTCCCCCCATTCTTTCTGGAAACAGAGTGAATTTGAATGTTAAAAGCTGAGAAGAGTCAGAGGGGTGGCCTGCTTGATAGCAGGGTTAAAGCTGAATCTCCTTGCTCCACTCTCAAGAGAAACAGATGCCAGCAGAAAACTAGCAACCAAATGAGAGATGCAGCAGTGAGTTTCACCTTTAATTTCCATCTGTGTGTTAGTTTGAATGAGTGAAAGGAAGACTTTGACCACCTGTCAACCCTTCAGGGGAGCAGACCTCAAAGAACAAGGCACTGCGTGTTTCTCAGCAGATCTTTATTGCAGAACTCTAGGAGAAACTGTACTTAAGGTTGGCAAAGTATTTCCACCCTCAGACCCTGTCCTTACCTACTCATAACTTTCAAGTGTTGACCTTGTAAGCTGTTGCTTTCCAGGGTCAGTCTCTGATTGAAGGTGATATTTTTTTCCTGGAGAGTTTGAGCCAAAACAGTTGAGCCATTTTTGAATGCAGAGAGTGGAGCAAATAGATTTTACTCATTATAACAAAAATCTCCTGTGACCTTTGTGAGTGTTGAAAAGATCTATCTGGAAGCGTCTCAGGGTATTAAGTTGATGCTTGGCAGGGAGATAGTCCTCATTGAGGAAGAAGAACTAAGAGTGTTCTGATTCATTATTCAGCTTTGATTTGTGCACGCTATGAGCCTTTGAACCTGCGCTTTGTGGATGGGGCTGGGCAGCGTGCAGTATTAAGCAACATGCACCGTGAAGGCAGACTTCATTGCCCTTGAAAGTGAGGCTGGAGCCTTAGCTAATTCTCTGAACAGCTCGTAAGCATGCACCAGGACATACATGCTTTATAGTGTATGAATCTTTCCAATTCATTAAAGTGTGCACAGCACAAGGACCTGTGTTACTGAATGTGCATTTTGTATGGTACCCCAGGCCTTGCCTCAGTCTCTGAACATCTGGTGTGGTAAACTCTGGCCTGATTCAAAGAAGTGAAGGAAAGAGATTCCTTCCTGTGGATTTCATATATTGCATGGAAAATGGTGGTGCGGACCTATTTGGAAATCTTAGACATAGTCTGAGGATCCCCATGGGTCCGTGGACCACAGACTCAAAATCACTGTTCTATGGAAATGACAACCTTTTGCGGACCCTTGGCCATTGTCTGCAGACCCCTAGGGGTCCACAGTCCCCAGGTTGAAAGCCACTGTTATGGGCTATCACAGGTGCACAGGCTCAGGGTTTTGGAACAGCTCTGAATCAAACCCAGGCAGGACCCCCTTCAGTGTGACACTCCCCCAGGGCACACTTTCACCCCCAACTTCCGCAGTCAGCAGTGACTCTCAGCCAGCATTGTAAAATAGAAAGGTTTATTAGTTGTCTGGAACACAGTGTAGGAAAGTTCTTTGTTACTACAGGAACCAGAAAGTGACAGCTAAGTCCATCTTGGTCAGACCCAGAGCTCAGAGCCCTGGCTCTCCCTCGAGACTCAAACTCCAGCTTCCAACAGCCCCACCCCAAGTCACACCCATTTGCCCCTCCTCCTTCCTTTGTTGTCTTTCCCAGGCAAACCAGTCACTTGGCCTCCACCTCAACTCTGTTCTCCAACTCATGGAAGCCAGCTGGCTTCTTGCAGAGGTTAGGCCCCCCAGTCATCAGTTGCTAGGTGACAAAGTACCCGGCCATTGTCCTGGCCCAGGCAGCCAAGCAACAGTCCAACATGTTTCTACAAATATTAAACCACTTTTCCTCCACTGAGGTAAACATGGATAACATAGGGGAAACTGAGGCACACACAGTACTCATACAAAATGTTAAGAAAATTCCCACTTCATCACATCGGGCATTCTAGTGATTTCATAGATTTTAAAGCCAGAAGGGAGATCATTATGGTAATCCAGTATGATTTACTGGTAACACCAACCATTGAATTTTCTGTCTTTAACAAACAAATGAGGAAATTCTATCTAAAAATCTATACCCAGAGCCTATTAAATTTGCATAACTGAGAACTCAAAAGTCAGGGAATGCCAAAGTTACGGTGGCACACAACTGTAGCTCTAGTCCCTTGTGCATGTGTATTAAAATACAGTTTTAATGACATGGTCGCATACTGTTTCTCGAACAATGCAGTGTAATATCATTCAGATTTCATACAGCTGTTACCCCTGTGGAGCTTACCCTGGGTCCTGGATGTGTCTGCAGGTAACTCAGGGAGAGGCGTGCTGTCCCTGAAAGAAGCAGGGGGGGATTGGCAAAGGCAGACTCAGAGTCCAGTTGCTAGGCAACTGATAGGGACAGAGGAGAGACACTAGTTTGAGTGATAGGGCCTCTGCTAGCTTAGGGGAGTTAGGTGCACCTGGTGGCCACCAGCATGCGTGCTCAGAGGAGGAGCAGCCAGTGTCTGAGAGAAAGGGGGGTAAGAATTCAAATGACTGATAGGAAAAAGCCTGGGAAAGTAGCACTAGCCTAATGAATAAGGAAGATCCTCAGTGAGATGTTCAACCCTGGGAGCACTGTCAAAGGAGAGAAGCCATTTAGGGGGGTGTCTGGAGCCAGCCACTGAGAATACGTCTACATGGCAAAAAAATACCTGCAGAAGGGAGTCTCAGAGCCCAGGTCAACTGCCTCAGGCTCATGGGGCTCATGCTATGGGACTTAAAATAGCAATGTAGATGATCTCACTCGGGCTGGAGCCTGGGATCTGGGACTTGGCAAGCGGGGAGGATCTCAGAGCCTGAGTGGGACTGTCTACACTGTCATTTTTAGTCCCGTAGCACGAGCCTGAGTCAGTTGACCTGGGCTCTGAGACTCACTGTTGCAGGTTTTTTTGGCAATATAGATGTACCCTGAAAGGGTAGCATCTGCTGTTGGTGAGTTTGTGAGTCCCAGGCCTGTATGCAGGGTTCCCCCTGAGAACTTGTGTCTCGATACGTGGAAGCAATATCCCTAAACGTGTTCCTTTCCCTGTTCAAGGTGACTCACAGTTCATAGAATTTTGTTGGGCCAATACCCTCCCCGGTCAGGCTGAGTTAGTCCTTCATCTCCCCAATAAATCAGTTACCACATGGCAGCTAACTACTCTTGCTGCTAGTTTAGGGTTGCCGTGCCCATCAGTTGTGATTGTATCTGACCACTAAGGTAGGAGATTAGGAGTTAGGAAATTTGAGGATAGTTATTATAATTAGTACCTGATCCCTGCGTCCCTTTATGGTGAGGAGTCATCTTGAAAAAAGTCATCTGACGTGTACAAAGAGGATGCCTGCCAACTGCAGCCGCTGAGGAGTCTGAATTCAGCTGTGAGCCGGAGGATCATTTGTGGAGTTTTGAGTGCACCATCTTTTAGTTAGTCAGTCCAGGGGATTATTTGCGAGACCTTTATTCCCCCAACTGTGTCCTCAAGCCCCGGGGTAAGGATTTGGGGATTTTATTACCTACAATCTATTAAACCTGGTGGAGGGACTTACCATCTTATCCCATGTGAGAGTCTTTGGGGCTGTACTGAACCAAGTCAGCCAAATTGCTTATTGCGTCTACAGAAGATATAGCTTCCTTACGTTGTCAAGGGCCCCCACAGCGTACACGTACCAACAGGACACTAAATTTTATTCCTGCTGCATTCAGTCACATGACTAGGAGTTTTGGGGAAATTCGTAATTATCATTGGTGTGGGGAGGGCATCAGTAATCTTGAACGTGTTGGTTTACCCTGCTATGTCATATTTACTTCCTGTTTAATGCAATTACTCTGTTGACTATTGTCAAGCTGTTTGGAGTGGCTCACGACCATGAGTGCCAACCTCAGGGCAGACTGTCAAGAAGCAAGGTGCATATGCCAAGTTGGTTGTGTGTTGTATAATTAGATTTCACCAACTGAGTACCAAGTGTGAACTCCTCAAACACTATAACAGCCTTAAGATGGAGTCACAGACAGTCCCTTTGGGTACTCCAGTCTGTCTCACCACCCAGGCAAACCTGCCCTTGTGACAGAAGGTCCCTTACACCAAAAATCACGTCAATATTCAGGTATCAGAGGGGTAGCCGTGTTAGTCTGAATCTGTAAAAAGCAACAGAGGGTCCTGTGGCACCTTTGAGACTAACAGAAGTATTGGGAGCATAAGCTTTCGTGGGTAAGAACCTCACTTCTTCAGATGCAAGGAGTCATCTTGCATCTGAAGAAGTGAGGTTCTTACCCACGAAAGCTTATGCTCCCAATACTTCTGTTAGTCTCAAAGTGCCACAGGACCCTCTGTTGTCAATATTCAGGTTACTCCCAGTCCCAAAGGACCAGTCACTTACCCCAGGTAAAGTGCACCCTCGATCTCTCACCAAAGACAACAATTGTAGCCAGTCCTATAATAAACTAACTAATGGTTTACTAACTAAGAAAAAGAACAAAAAATATGGTTATTTACAAGGTTAAAGGAGGTAAACATACACACACAATTGAGATACAGTCTTAGGTTCCAAAAGGTAATAGTAGCTTCTGTAATATGCAAACTCTATATATCCTTTAGGGCTAACCCAAGTCATGCAGCTTGCGGATCCCTTTGTCTTTGTCCTTTGATGTTTCACAATGGCTCATTTGGATTCAATGGGCCTTCTCCTTGTGTGCAGACCCAGTACTTTATACTAATGAATGCTGCTTTCCTGTTTGGTGAGTTACAGAATTAGAGGTTTACAGTGCAAACACTCAATATACCATAGGCTACAGATGTTATAATTGAGATCAATACAACCAGCATCCTACAAGCCTTTCATCATGACTAAACATATTTTTATCAACTAAATATCTATTTTAACAATGCTAACATACCGGTGAGTCAGACTGATTTCCAGCTACGCATTTGTCAGTGT
Source organism: Trachemys scripta elegans (assembly GCF_013100865.1). Taxonomy (NCBI): domain Eukaryota; kingdom Metazoa; phylum Chordata; order Testudines; family Emydidae; genus Trachemys; species Trachemys scripta. The sequence continues at coordinate 92,807,933 of NC_048306.1, forward strand.
TCAGTGAGGCCAAGGGGCGTTGGCATGAGCTGGCACCTGGGGTGCTTGTGTTATTCCTTGGAAATCACCAACTATCTGGCAAGTAACTTAGAGTTACCCTGTGATTAGAATTATCCTTCTCAGCTGCCCTGGTGATCCTGTCAGGAAGGAGTGAGGGGGCGGAGGCACTGCCATGTAAATGTACCTGGGAAGAGAATAAGGAAGTTACAGCCTGCTGAGCTGAAGGCAGGATCCAGATGAACCCAGGCTTATCCATCAAAACCCATAAGGAGGAGACTGATGTTAAAAGAAGTCCACCTGGCTACTGGGCACTGCACAACATTTAAAGGTGCTCAGAGAAGGGGCAGGAGCTCTTGCTTTAATCCCTGTGTACTTTTACCTATTAATTAATTTCACGGATCTCCCTTTGTCTGGTATACATGTGCCACACTTGCAAAGGGTGTTTTGTGTCGGCCTTTAGTCCACATAGAGGAAAATAACCTGCTGCCAGCTAATGGAGCTACTCCTTTAGCTCTCATGGTAGAGATCTGTGCTTTGTTGCTGAAGGTCCTGGTTTCAACCCTAGCTGGTGACCCATGGCATATGGGGTTGTTAAATACACAGAGTAGTGTGCAATTTTCATAAAGTGCCCATTTCTACCTTTAATCAACTGCCTCCCAGGCCTGCACCTCAGGAGTTCCTGGCTTCCAATCCTTGTTCTAACCTCTCCTTTCTCACAAAGAGGACTGGCTAAGTTCTGCTAGAAATTGTAGCCATATATGGAGGCCCTGGACATATAGCAAACCTGCAACGTAGACCACTAAGGTCATTCCCACTAGGCTTTAAAGACATGGGTTTTTCCTGATTGATGAAGTCAAGCTGAGCCTCTTAATGCACAGTACAGAGTGACTTGAATGTGAATGCACTATCCTTAGTGCCCGGTAGCCAGTTTTGCTAAACAGCATATCTAATTCTCCAGAGGATGTTAGAGCCATAAAACTTGCAGTAAGTTCTTATTGCAATGGACAGATGCAGAAAAACCCCTTACAGATGTTGACTTTCAAAAGCTGCCTTAGGAATAGAATTCCCTCCGATGGTGAGCAGGGAAAACAGAAGTATAAATGTTGGGAAGTGACATGGTGCGTTTAACTAAGACTCTAACTGGAATAAGACGAATGGGGATTGACAGACCTGTTGTTCTAACACAAAGTTTATCATTGTCTCTCTGGAAATGAGGTGTTCTTTCCTATGTAGACTTGCAAACATGAAAAGACAAGAACTGGAATCTCAATTATACAGAGTACAGCAGGACAAGGGCACTATGTTTAATATCTGCCAACGCTTCAAAACCCTCAAGACACAATTTTGACTAAAAATCTAAAATGCAAATTGAACTGTACTTTCGACAACTCAGCAGCTCAAAAAGAATAAAAGAAAAGAGTTTCCCACAATGGTTTCTGAAAGATCAGGCATGTTATTGTTAACACTAGGTAAGAAGTGGACATTAATTAATGCTAAATTGCAAGGAAATTCCTACAGTATAACATATTTTACCCCCGCAGCCCACCAAGGAATTCATTATGAACAAAGGAATTAAAAACATATATCAAAAGGCAAAGTTAATGATTTTCCCCTTATTCAGTGTGAGCAAATATCCCACTAGACTAAACTGTGAGGATGAGCATATCTTAGTTTTTGTTGTAGGATAAGACCATAGCCCTAACAATGCCGTGTGCTGGGGATGAAAGATTTATCAGGAGATTAATAGGGACGGGCTCTGTGTCCTTGAGCAAATCACTTAAACTCTTTTCTGCTCCTTGGTTTTTCCATCTGCAAAATGGGGATAATAATACTTACCTCACAGGGACCTAGGTTGTAAGCACTTTATGACAGGGACCATCATTTTGTTCTGTGTTTGTACAGTGCCTAGCACAAAAGGGTCCAGGTCCAGGGCTGAGGCTCCTAAGTACAACCACAATGCAAAAATAAAGAATAATAATAATGTTGTGAGCAATAATTACTTATGTTAGTTAAGCACTTGGAACATGAAGTCCTAAATACTGATAGATACTAAGTAGTAGAGGCAGGACTGGTAATGCATATTATAAAGATCGCCTGACACTTACCATTGTAACACCCAATTTTCTGTTGCTTATAACTTTGTCAAATTTTAACTGTTTGGGCTGAAATGTTTCATGCCAATTTTTCTGCCTCAGGATTTTTGGAAAACTTCAGCCAAAATGGTTTGACCGTTGCTGAGAATGAGACTAGGGGGAAATATGTTGTTTTGCCCACATTAAAAACAATCCTGGCAATCTTTCCTTTAAACAGCCCCCTCTCCTCCCATTGTACTTTGGAGCAGGAACTTGACATGTGCCGGGGTTGTGCCCTTTGCCATCCCTGTGAAAATCCGCCTTTATCTGGCCCAGCTATAAGCCTTTGAAAAACACGGTTCACACATGCTCAGTAGACATCTTAGATTTTATCAGCTAAAATTCCCAAAGATTCCATGTACTCTGAGAATGCTCCCGGCCAGGGCTAAGAAGGATTCTCCCTACAATTGCAGCTCTGCTCTGCTGTGGGCCATGCCAGGTCTGGGTGTTTGAATTGAGAACAGGGAGACTATCTTTCCTGTGCTCTCAGTGACCGCCCCCTGCTGGGCCCAGGCAATGTGGAGGAGGAAGCTGTGTGATTCAAATACAAGGGGACAAGAGTTGGACCGGCAGGGAGAGTAGATTGGGACAAGGACAGTGGAGGTTTGTGGGAGTGGGGGAGAGAAGGAAACTAGGACTGGGAGTTTGAGGAAGATTGGGACCAGTTAGACAAGGCGACCAGGACAGGGAGCTAGTGGTTGAGGGGAAGACTGAGATCAGATTAAGAGCCCGGGGAGACGGTGACTGGGATGATAAGCCTGAGGAGTGAAGACTGTTACTGGCTAGGTGAGGAGAATTGGACTTTGGGAGAAGGAAGCAGGGATGGGGAAGAGATAGGACTAAGATAGGGATGGGTTGGAGGAGATGGGGCAGAAGGGGTAACTCTTAGGGACAGAACAGTCTATGCCCACTAAAGCACACAACCTTCCAGAGCCTGAAATGGAACCCAAGATTCCTGAGTCTCACCCTTCCTTTGCTGTCAGTAAATATGTGTGAAACCATCTGGCAAAGTGTCCCATCTCCCTCTAGTGCCGGTCCACATAGAAGATGACAACCTGCTATTGCTATCAGTTACCATGCTAGCTCATGTGGCAGAGGTCTGTGCAGTGGAGCTAAAGGCTCCAGTCCTGCTGTTAAACCTATGGGTGTCAATATGATGTTAGGGAATTTCTAGTTTTTCAATTTTTTTTTTTAAAACCTAGGAAATTGCACACACAAAACTACCTTAAAAGAACATTATTAAGTTTGCAAAGTCAAGCACTCAAATGTTAGGAAATATCAGAATTAAGGTTGCCTGTGCAATCTTAATTTGTCCCCCTTGTTCATTTTTTCCACAGGACCCCTGTCTATTTCAGTGCACAGAAAGGACAGGCTCCCTGAATGAGCAACTCAGGTGCCCCATACTTGTGGGGGCAGGTCTCACATGGATTCACAACTCAATGATGGGACCAGAGCATGAGGAAATTCCCTGCCTGACCCCTGGGTCCAGCAATAGGAATGGTGGTGGTGCTCATTTGGCAGCGTTGGGTCTCAAAAGCTTAAATTAAGGGCAAGCACAATTATAAGACAAGATGAGAAAATGGTTCAACAAACAACAAAGAGATGATGAAATTGTTCTGGTGAGTTTTTGCGCTGCTGATGTCACTTTGGGGGTATAGCTTAGATGAATTTTGAATGCTGCTTGTGTGTAATACCTTCATCCCAAACTCATGCTGATTAAACCTATTAACCACACTATGCCATCATATAGCTCTTTCTCTTTCTCAGACATCAATATTTGTGTGTGCTTATGTATGAATTGACCTAGCTTCTGAGCAATCAGAAATTGTTGGATTCAGGAGCAGTTTTGTTCCTTTAGGAGAGCAATGAGTTGCGACTGACATAGGCTACTCTGTCCGAGTCTAATGGATTTAGTGTGTGTAAATACAGCTTTTGTCTCATAGATGTTACAAACTACTTTCAATCATAGCAGATCTTTGTTCAAATTTGCACATGACTGTTACTGTCACCAACAGTGGCCCAGCTACTGTCACTCTCTGTATTTAACCTCCACCACACAGACATTAAAGGTGGAATAATCAAAAGCACTCTGTTGCTAACTCCATTCCCATTGAAGTCAATGATAAAACTCCCCTTGCCTTCAACGGGAGCAGGATTAGGCCAACGCTGAGCACTTTTGGAAATCCTGCAATAAATCCTTTATGCCTGTTGCCCTTTTTTGATCCAAGTGACAAGTCAAAGTGTGGGGCCCTGGGGATGTAGCAGCTGGGAGTAGAAATTGATGGAGTCTGGTATTTTCTTTGATGGAATCTTGTGTATTTACAAGGAATGTACAAAGTCCTGCTTCTCTGTAGGCAGGAGGAACCAAGAACAAACAGAGCAGTTTCTCAGCTTACAGTCCCAAGCCTCTAGCCAACACCAGATGCAAAACCTCACTCACAGGGTCAGTGTGTTCACAGGCTACAGCTTGGCTTTCTTGCTTTTGCCTCTGTCTCTCCCTCCATTCTTGCCTGTTCTCAGTTTTTGTGTGTTCTCCCTTCTGTCTCTCAGCACTACTCACATACTACTCAGCAAAATCCCTCTGCCTACTCAGTCTAAACGCCTGGGTGGGTTCACAACCCTTTAGTCCTATGTGTGGGGCTTGTGATTAACTTATCCTCAGATTATGTTATTTGAGGGGTGCATTCACCTGCAATCTTAAAGAGACCCATGAAGTCACCAGTACCTGTCAGCATAACAGTGCCCATGTAGCGATGGACGTCAATCAAAATCACATTGGTAACAGGGGATGGAAAAGCATCTGGGTTTGTCCTGGGTTAGGACAGCTGTGTTTCCAGTTGTTTTTCATCACAAAAGGAAGTCTATTAGGATTTCATAATCTTCCTTACACAAGGGGTCAAAACCTCAGCTTCTGTTAATCAGTACAGCTCCGTGGACTTCTATGGAGCTACACTAATTTACCCCAGCTGAGGATCCAGCCCAAAGACTAGTGTCTTCTCTTAACCACTCATCAATTTCAAAGACATCCATTGCCCTTGCAAATTAACCCAACTCAGCACTCAGCTAGATGTATCTGCAACGGCTGTTGACCTCTTTTGTGGGTTCCCATCTCAGAAATTTATTTCAGTAAAGTTCTTACTTTCAGAGCTTTACCACTTCTGCTATTCATGCTTCCATTTGTCTTTGCAGCTTAGATTGAACAATACGCCCTCACATTATTTCTGTCATCGCCCTGCATGTACCCTGTGTGTATATCCCTGAAGGTAAAATTCCATGTGACTAAGAGAAACCTATGTTGTTATGTAAATAATAACAGGTAGTTTCCCTGTTCAGAGAAGATAATTAGGGGGGAATTAATGTAGCATCAGATGAATTTCCATTGAATTTCAATTATGCATTGAATTTAAAAAAAAAAAAAAAGATGTCATGCAGACAGTCTTTATAGTCCTTATGGACAATCAGTACAAAAGAACAAAGAAAAACAATTTCAATAAAACAGTTTGCCCCAAGCAAGAAATATGCTTAATGCATCATACATGAGAAAAGAGATAGTTACTTGATGTAAAATGGAATTTGACCTTGCTGCAGGAACGTTCATTACCTAACACCACGGAAACCAAACTAATGGACTTCTGAATGGTGCAAAATATATATATATATATATATCATTCTGCTTCATGGCATTTGTTTGCTGACAGCGAGGTTTGGGAAGGGACATTTTGTGTTATTGGTTATAAAATGGATTGCAAAAGGAATTCGGTATGACCTTTAAGATGTTACAGAAAATGAAGGTAAATACTGGGAGTCAAGCCTTTGGAAATATTTATTGGCTCAGCAGAGGTAGCCCAGAAACAAAACACTCAGTGGCTTAATATAGTAATAAATGCTTTATATTGGTTGTATGTATGTGTATATATATATGAAAGTAAACCTATCAATTATGCACCTAGCTGTCCTGCATACTCAAATGCCTAAGCTATAAATGTGCAAATTAGTAACAAGATTTCACGAGCATTTTTGCATATGCAATAACTACCTGTTTGCAGATCAGGTCCACAGTGTGCTTTTGAAGTAAATGTAATGCCAGTGAAAGGTAGTGAATTCACAGCTCTGGAAACTGAAGTCCTTTCTCATTTATACAGTGAACAGAAGGAGCCTGCGCCACAGCAAAGGAAGCTTCTCTATGCTAATGTATAAAGACTAGCTGAACTGATTAGCTTTTTTCAGTTTCCATAGCCCATTCGGTCCCTGGCTTGTCCTGCTGAGACTGCTTAAAAAAAGGTGCCAGTTGTGGTGCTAGATTTCCTGATAGGCCTGGCAACTTCTCTAGGAGATGGACTGGAACCACCACATCTTTTTTCAGAAGCTACTGAGCAGTTGTCTGGTAGTAATGACTTTTTGGTTTTAAAGAGTTAGCGCAGTCATGCAGCTGTGGAGGGAACTCTGTCTGGAGAATGACCTCAGGACTCGTGTGCTCCTGGACGTTAATTCCTGCAAGGCACTGGGCACCTTCAACTCCCACTTTCTCTGATGGGAGGTGAGGATGTTCTAGCACAACACGAGAGGTTCTTAGAACCTCACAGATGGCCTGATCCTAAGCCTATTGAATCAAGCCCAGGATCAGCAAATAGATAGCCTGTGGCTTGCAGTCAAATTCGCTGCTGGTGTTATTTGGTGCCGCTCCACTGAAGTCAACTGATCTGCACCAGCAGAGGATTTGATGCTTGGGTTTCTGAAGAAAGTAAAAGAAAGGAGTTCAAACTACCTCCATCCTGACCTCCTCCACTAGCCTATCCATGGAAAAACAGAAACAGCCTCTGACAATGATATATGTAGCATTTTGGAAGAAGTAATACTGCAGGGGTGGATCCTGCTCCTGAAGGGTATAAATTGATTGTAAAGGAGGTGATGAACTCACAACGATATAGAATGTGATGATCTACTCTCTCACAGCTGGAGGATCTGCTGTCAAAAATGTATATGGGGAAAGATTATAAATGTGAGCTCACCCATCATGTTTTGAGCAAATCTAACTGAGTAATGGCTATAAGTAATCATGGCTCCAATGGAGTAAAAGTGTGCTCTAATGGACTAAATATTCTTTCTGGAGTTTGTTGTTGTTGTTCTTTTTTAACAAAGATCACACATGGGAGGGTTGTAAAATACCTAAGGTATCTAAAAAGTTAAAGTTATTAGGCAAGTAGGTGCAGTAAAAGAAATATTTCTGCAAATGGAAAACCCAAGGCATCTATGCCTTCAAAATGTTATTGGCATTTTAAACCATGATAATTGCTTCATAATGTAAGCAATTTCATTGTGAATATGAACATTGCAGGCAATGTACAATGTATCAGCTGTAGCTGCTACTTTGACTTTAATAATTTCCCTGAACAAAATAAATTATCATTTCAACATACTTAAATATAATTTATGACTAACAGACTGCATGTTTTAAAAAATGAGTTCAATTAATGGTCAAACACAGGCTCACTAAAGATATATGGTTATGTCTAGGAATGTCTACGTGGGTAAAAGTATATACACTGGGTCAGATCTTGCTTACCTTGGTGAAGTCAATAGAATAACTTCAGTGTGAATCTGATGCAAGTGGGAATAGAATAAAGGTCTGATTTCCAGAAACAGTGGAGCAATGGAAGTCAATACTGTAGTGATTAGCACTTCTGAAAATTAGGCACTCGGTATGTGTGTTGGGGTGTGTGTTTTATAGGCAGAGCTGGTAGCACCACCCAGAGTTAAGATTAACTTTCTATTATAAAACCTTATTTTAAATTGCTTATATCTTTGCCAAATTCACCATCCAGGCTGAAATTGTCCATGCTGATTGTCTGCCTCATGCTGAACTTTCGGGGAAAGTTTCAGCAAAAATGGTGCAGCTGTTTCCAAGAACAGGATTAGGGGAAAATAAGTTGTTTTGTCCATTTTAAATTCTTACAACCATTTAATTGAATACCTCCAGCTCTTCCATGCTTTGGAGCAGGGACAAGGAGTCTGGGAAGGAGACTGGGACTTGGAGCTGATGGAAGGGTGGGGGAATGGGGGAGACTGGGTCTTGCTAGACAAGGATACTGGGAGTTGGGGAGGAGAAACTGAGTGAGGAACATTGAGATTGCACAAGGAGCTGTGGAGGAGACTGTAACCGGCTGAGCAAGAAGACTGGGACAAGAAGTGGGGGTCGGGACTGGGAAGATGAGCTGGAAAGGGGCAGGAGACTGGATCTCACACAGGGAGCCCCTAGGAAGAGACAGGCACTGGGATGAGGAGCCAGAGAGGAGAATTCAGGAAGAGACAGGACCAGGGTGGAGGGTTGAGGGGAAGAAGGGAACAGGGGTAAAAGGGTTTGTGATCACTAGAGAATACTCCATCCAGAACCTGAATCCAAGATTCCTGGGTCTTGCATTCCTCTTTTGTCAGCAAATATCTGTGAAACCCACTGACTACAGAATGTGTGTTTCATCTCCCTCTAGTGGCTGGTCTAAATAGAGGATGACAACCTACTACAGTTATCCATGACTCCATTAGCTCAAGTGGCAGAGGTCTGTGCTGATGACCCATGTGGGTGTCAATACAATGCCATAGGATGGAATTTCTGGGAGGGTGGTTCACTTTACATTTTTTAAAATCTAGGAAATTACACATAAAAACTAACTAGGTTAAAAGAATATTAAGGTTGTAAAGTCAAGCACACAAAAGTAAGCTTTTTGTGTACAATATATATATATATAGTTTATACACAATTTAAGTTTGTGTTCGTGGTATATAATATGTAAGGGACAGATCCTCACTCGGGGTAAATTGGTGTAGCGCCAGTAACCTCAATGAAGCTTAGTTGCTTTACATCATCTGAGGATCTAGCCCATAATATGCCGAGATGAGCTTAAACCACATACTTTAGATCCACGATCAGGCCTGGATTTTGAAGCACCGCAAATTCAGGGTTTCAGTTCAGCTCATTCTAGAAAGAGACCATAGTAGTAAAATGCAGATCCAAATTTGGAGCATATTTATTTTTAAGATTGGAGGGTTCATATTTGGGAGTCTAGATCAGGCTCATCTTTAGCATGACCCATTCACTGCAGTCCTTATTCAGGCATAACTCCAATTACACTGAATGGGAGTCATGCCTGACTAAGGGCTGGATAAGCCCTGTAGGAATTAATCCTATGTGTGTACGTATTTCTATCTGGACCTATAACTATACTATATACAGCCTTTAGAGCATTCATTAATATTACATTTGTAGCCATTATCACCCCTATTAGCTTCTTACAATTTTCTGTACTTTCAGTTTTTCAATTACATTGATTATCACATTAAACTTTCCTTATGCTATACGAACAGGCTAAAAATAATAAGCTTGTATCTTCATAATACAAATGGGCCATTCTCATTTATAATATCGACAGCACGGTGGGCTCATTTTTCAGCGGTAATGAAACTCTCATCTCAAGAGGTCCAATTCATAAAAACACACAAGCTGTGCACATTTCCTTTTACTCCCACTGATGTTCCTTTGGGTTGAAATCAGATTGCAGATTCGACCTGAGATTGAAATAAAATGGAAGAACCTCATTGTGTGTTGTACTGAGCAAGTGCAAGGAATCAGGCATAATTGCAGGAAACACCCCTTTCTATTGCTTAAAAAAACCACGCACACACACAAACACACGCACACGTGCACGCACACGTGGTCAACAGCATGAATTCACACAGCTTCACCATTTGGTTGATTTCCCCAAAAAGCAACAAGCTGCCAGAAGAGAAATGAAGTTGTGCTTAAGTTCATTTTTATTAAAAATATTAACTTTTACCCAAAAGGACCCAGGAAAGGAAATAAGAAAGTAGAGGAACGTTTAAGTATTAACTCCTGTGTTAACAAATGAAAGGCAGCAAGGAGATTTCATGACTTATTTTGATTCCTCCCAGTGCCCATTCTAAGCCCTAACTCATATCCCAATGATTAAAATGTGAAATAAAAAATTAAATCTCCCTCCAAAATACTGCTGCAGATCTTCAGCTGGTGTAAATCAGTATAGCTCCAGGATCTAGCCTACTAATTCAACTCCCAAATAGTCTAACAATCACTCTGCTGCTCTACTGCAGCAATAGCTATACCAGCCCCAACTCTGCCTGGTCTCTATGGGCTGTATTGAGCAGGGAAGGTCCTGGCCTGGTTAGGGCAGTGTGCTTACAGAAAGCATGCAAGCTCTGCCATACAGTGTCATTTGCCCATAGGCACCCAGCTCTTCGGAATGGTTTGAGCCCCAGGGAGCAGACCCTGCACTCCCCTAATCACAGAGACTGCAATTGTGTCCTCTCATTTTTTAGGGGTGGGTGTGGGTGGGTGGGCCGGGGTTCCTTGTGTGCTCCTCCTCCTTTATTTACCCACTCAGGGAAAGGCCCCTACATGGCCGCCTGCTTCCAACCTCCCGCTCCCCAAACTGTCTGAGAAGAGAGTCACTGCTGTGAGTTCAATTCTTACTGAATAAAAGAGTTCATGGGTGTGTGGTGTGGACAAGGAATGTGAAGATGGCCAGGAGTGTCGGAGCAGCCGGAAAGCATGGGGAGCTTGTGAGCATGGGGGTACGTGCTGCTGCCAACCTGCAGATAAGGACAGTGATTGTCAGGCTCTTAACTTCCATAGACGTCCAGGAGAACTGTTCAATCAGATGAATCAGGCAGAGTTTGGGGCTCCTCAGGGGACCTGGAAACATGGAGGTCTTGTCTCAGGATGGTGCATACTGTGTGACATTCAAGGTTTTGAAGCATCTATATAACCAGGGCTGGGTAAACCTGAAAATGTTCAAGTTCTGCTTCTAGCCCCAAGTTCAGTAAACCTGGCCCCAACCTAGCCATGCACTGCACTGTGATGACAGTCAAGAACTCACCACCTCTTCCTGCAAACCATCACAAGCCCGGAAGGGTCAATTGCCCAGAACCAGGAGAAGGAAAGACACTAGAAATCTCCCATTGGATCTAGCCCTCTCCTTCCACCTGGGGCTGAGGGCACAGAACGTGTTTTCAGTGGATGGGCATCCGATTCCACTGCACCCAAACTTGTGACACTTTGGGTTCCCTTTGGCAGACACCTTGACACTCATGCTGCCAGTGTAGACCAGCTCAGATTATTACTGTTTTTTGCTCAGCCCAAGATATAAGCACCTTGTTTCTGATTTCTCAACTCTGACCTGCTGTCAAAGTTCCTGACCAATTGGTCATCTTTCCACCATGCTGCTTTGTGGAACAGTGAAGAGGCTGGTTTGCTGGGACAACAGATTGTTGGTCTTGGAAGCGAACGCAGAGCCAGTGCTATCCAAACGGAAACCTGCCCCAGATGGTTCTATTAATAGGATATCTGTGGCTTTAATATAAGGTCTGGAAGTGACAGGTTAAAATGTGGGTGGGCGACTGGAACCCTCCTTAACTGCACGTGTGCTCATTAATGAAGAGTGTTTCTAAAAGTGCCCATTGTTCTGTGGGTGCCAGGCCATTCAGTGAAGTGTGTGTGATCCTGCTACGGCTTTGGAGCCTTCTTCCTGTTAAATCTGCACTACACATCTGTCCATAGCTGGACGGGAGTTCTTTTATTCTTCTCTCACGTTTCTAAATAGTGTCCGACCCCCTAGGGCAGCACAGCTGTTGGGCATGGAGGAGAGAATGCCCACCCGTTTCTAGTGCAGACACACAAAACTGGACTTGCTCCCTTGGCAGTCATTTTTTTTTGACTGGTGAGTTCAATATCATTTGCTTTTCGATTCTCACCTTGCGCCCCATTGTGGGGCCATAGCCTGAAAGGTACTCAGCTCATGGTGATGAGCCTAGAACAAATGCCCGGAGTGACAGAACAGCTAGATGTGCCAAGTTCCATCCCACTGCTTGCAGTGAGAACTAAAGGGGCTCTGTACCGTTTGGGACATGGCCCATGGCAGTGGTGGGTGTACTAGTCTGGTACAGTTTGAAGGGCTGTACTAATGGGAAAGTGTACAACTCACCAAGGATATTGTTTCTTTAGCCGATTACCAGTGTAATAGCTGAAGGCCAGAGTATCTGAGCTGAGGAAGGCAGCAGTTTGCTGACTGGGCACCACCATCTTATCAGAACAATGCATTTTTCCTGCCGTCAAATGCATGTTCTTTTACTTCTCTCAAATTGCCATTTAACATGTGCCAGAGGAAATCCAGGTGACATTGGGGAAGGTCAGTCAGACGCAGGCAGGTGTAATATCCTCCAAGCAGGCAAGTCACAATAAAGGTTAGTTAAAAGAAACATAATTAGGGCCAATGTTGGCTCCCGGGGTGGAGGTGGAGGGTGAATGGGTGCCTAAGGGAGCCAGAGCTACTCCCTAAGAGTGTTGACACTCCAAACCTTGGCACTGTTCAGCCTGCCTCCCTCTCCATCTAGGGGAAACTGTGGGAAACAACATAAATAAATCACTTGGAAAAATGAAAACCCTCCTGATTTTTCCGGTGGGCATGAAAAAGGCAGAGTCAGAGGCACACTGAGGCAGGTCATGCTCACCCCCTTCATTCTCACTGTCAGGGGCGGCTCTAGCTTTTTTGTCGCCCCAAGCACAGCAGGCAGGCGGCCTTCAGCGGCATGCCTGCGGGAGGTCCGCCAGTCCCACAGCTTCGGTGTACCCGCTGCCGAACTGCCGCCGAATCCACAGGACCAGCAGACCTCCTGCAGGCATGCCACCGAAGGCAGCCTGACTGCCGCCCCTGCAGGGACCGGCAGGGCGCCCCCCGTGGCTTGCCGCCCCAGGCATGCCCTTGGAGCGCTGGTGCCTGGAGCCACCGCTGCTCACTGAGATGGGGCATCAGTCCCACTCATCCACGTTCCTTTCCTCTTCCTTCTCATCAGGGACTCATCTTTGCTTCTCCGGCTCCCCCCAGCTCCACTGAGGGACACAGACACATATGTGAGGCGAATAAAGGCTTTACTTTCTTGCAGCCCAAAAGACATGGTAGAGTAGGGTGAGGAAAGAAGGTGGAGGGGAGAAGCTTCCCTTTCCCTCCCCTTCAGCCCTGCAATTGTAGCCCCAGCAGCACTGTGAGAGCTGAGGATTGTTGTCCAATTCAGAAAGCATTTGAGGGATGTTTCTAGGTGTCTGTTTGGGGCTTGTGTGTCTTAGTGCACACACAAGACTGGCCACCTGCAACAGCATCGGGCCACTCAGCCCAGACAGACAGGAAGCAGAAAAGAGAAAAGATAATTAGCTCACCCCATCACTTTCTCTCCCCTTCTCCTTGGCTGTGCTGGGCTGACTGGGGTTCTCCAGTCATTCCGGGAGTCCAGTCAAATCTTGATTAGCCCAACTATGGTTATCCAAAGTGAGGTCATGTCCCCAACATGTATTAATTGCATTGAGAATCATCTCGACTGTCTGAACACTGAATTGATTCTGATAAATGAATGTCCATCATGCTATTTCATAATGGAGGTTTGAGCGTACCAGGCTCTTGCTGGAGGGGATGGCAGAAGTTGTCTAAGCTTCCAGTTGAAATACCTACTTTCTCTGGAACTGCAGGTCTGAAGCCCCACAGCATTGATTCAGCCCTTCCTCCTTCAAACATAGATAATTTGATCCTGTTTGTTCTGCCAGGACATTAAAAATCCCATGGCACATTTTGCAGGACTAGAGAGCCGGGCCCATGCCTTACCCAAAATGCCCATTCCTCACATCATACAATAAGCAGTGTGCGGGCTGCCTACTGGATTACCGGATTCAACCCCATAGGTGCTTACAAACAGTTAACCCACCACTAGCATTCAAAGTGCTTTGGCTTCCTTTGGGATAGAAGCCATTATGGAAATATGGCTTGTTCTTTTATTTATTTGTGGGAGCAGCAGGAATCTTGGACACCATACAGAAATGGCGTAAGAACCCACTGAGAGGAAGAGAGAGAGGCTCATGAAGAAAGACTTGAGATGTGAGCCGATTGGCACCAGCTGAGGATCTGGCCCAGTTTTGGTCACCTATTTATCAGAAACTACAAAAAGTTTGTTGAGGGCTTTTTATACGAAAGTGAAATGTGATTTTCTGCTTCTTATTTATTTATTTTAGAAAAGTGGAGTGAAAGCAGTTTTCCCAGCCTCTCACCACCTTCGAGTTGTTGGCCTCCTGGGAGGAATTAATCCCTACCATGTCTTGTTTAACTTGGCCTCATAAAGAGCTAACCTTCTTGTAAGTTGGAAGATCTGCAGATATTATGCATTATACAAAGTGGGAGTCATTAAGGCATAAGACATGGTATCAAAAGATCGGAGTTCTAGGTCTGATTCTGTCACAGATGCCCTCTGTAGCCCTGGACAAATCTCTTAAGCCAAAATGTTCAAAGATTCTGACTATCTGGCTACATATTTATGTTTCTAAATGTAGATTTAGGTGCTTAATTTTAGGCACCCAAATTTGAAAAAGTTGGCCTCAGTGTGTGACTCAGTTTCCCTTTCTGTAAAATGGGAATAATATTTACCTAACTCAGCTTAAGGTCTGTAAAGCGCTTTGAGATCTTCAGATGGAATGTACTAGATAAATGTAAGCTGTAGTTACCACTGTACATTTTTCCAGCTTGGTTATTATTCTGCGTGCTAAATGGTTTTGAGTGGATTGTTAACTATAAACACACAACTATAATCAAAACAGAGTGTGTTTTAACCTCATCCTGAACTAACTTTCTCATATAACATGAGCTCTCAGAGAAAAATAGTCTTTAAAAAGCAGCATGCTTTCAACTTGAGCAACTTGAAAGCACACATAATAGCATCTTATTATGTATCTAAGGGAGAGCAGCAACTATTCTAATGACTAAAGCAGGGATCACTAAGTAGTATCCAATAATCTGGCTGTTATTCCTAGAGTAAATTGTTGTGTTTCTGAATCTTTACAACTGGTGATCAGTCTCACACAAGGCTAAACATTTGGCTTGCTAAAGTATAAACTGCAAGCCTCTCATTAAATGCCAGTAACAGCAACACCCTTTCTTCTGAGATTATTTACATTGCAAAGACAGTGACCACAGCAAGGGTTTCTAGCAAAAATACAATAATTTGTGTGGGTATATTTCCCCCTGCAAATAATATGCCTTTGTTTTACAGAAAGAGTGTTTCCTCCCCTCACATACACATGCATGTAGAAAATGCACAGTATAGATATATACACATTATGCATGTTTTCTTTCTAATGCATATGTTGTATAGTTCCTCTTTCTCCTTTCACTGTATTTTATCTTTAAATTGAGAGAGCTTTTTTATAACACGAATCATCAGAGAGGAACAGCTAGTTACCAAGGAGACTCCCTGATGAATCAGAGACTGACTGGTATAAGATCTAGACACATTGTATCTTCTTAATTCATGAGCCCTTACATTTTAAACAGGGGGGGGGGAGATCCTATCACAACCAACTGTGGACCATGCATTTCTCCTGCCAATGAGGACAGTTTTTATTTTTGCCACAGAAGCAAATTAGCAAGTGCATCTTGTGTGGAATCAGTTAACAGATTTAGACAAATGGGGGAATTTCTCTGGAGCACTCTTGATTCAGAAAAACAAATACCATCCAAGGACGAAGGGCTCCAGATGGAGGCGACAGAAGAAAAGACTTAAAAGCCCCTATTTCCATACAGGAATGAACAAGAAGATGGAGTGTCAAGCGAGTACTGGAGAAGCATCTGCATATCTGCTTTGCTGCAGCCTTGGTATTTCTAAAAGTAAAGGTTGTGTCAGAAGAAAAGGTGTTTTCTTCCTATTTATCTCTGCATGTCTGGCATTGAACTGAGTGGATCAGGATTCTAACTTCCACAAAACCAGTTCAAAATTGGCTGAATGCAGAAGCTAGACTATATTCAGCATCAACAGCTTTCGTCAATAATCCTAATGCGTCAATACCATTGTCCGAAGTATTGTCAATAAGCCTTGGTTTTGTTTCTGACTTGTGCACAGTTTTTCTCCAACTACCAGGCAAAAGTGATGAATTTTGCAAAGTGACATAAAATGCACTTATCCAGTACAAACCTGAAGTTTCCTGCTGTTAATGGGAATTACCATAATGTCCATGAAACATGTGAACAGTTCAGTCAGCCGAAGATGTGTAAACAGAGCAGATGAGAAGAGGAGTTTTAAAAAACGTGGCAAAAATAAGGAGCTCTGTAAAATAAAGTTTACATGTGGGAAGCTCAGCTCTTTTAGACTTACTTTATTCAACAGAGGGTCTCCTTACCCCGCGACTTCTGACTGCTCATTTTAGGAAAATTACTGAACACGTCGGTATTTTTCCTTTCCACTTAAAAAAAATAATAATTAAACACCTTTGGAACTGTAAGAAAAGTGAAAAATATTCCAAGACAGACATCGAGAGACAAGATTTATGGAAATCTCCCTCTTGAAAATAAGCTATTTTCTCAAAGGTGAAAACTACAGAAGTATGTAAATTAAAGGAAAAATCTTTTTTTCGGATCCAGTTGAAATCTCCATACTGGGAACAGAGAGTCCACTGTTGCTAAGGTAACTTGATCAATCAAAAGTTGGCTTATATTGCAGGATATATTGAAATGTATGAAATAAGCAATGTATCTGAGAGTTAGACTGGCCAGCAGGATGTATCTGGGAATGAAGATTAAAGAGTGTTAGAACAAATGTAGGCTTTACTGTTAAGTGTGTTTTGGAAGAAGAATTCGTGGAGTGTTAACATTTGAGAAGAGGCTAATGCTAGCCAGGTTGTTAGTCAGGGATTCAAGTGAAGGACCTTTTATCGGCAAATAATTTCAAGTACCATTTTATTACATAAATTACACTCTCTCATCTCTCGAATGAAATTAGCTGGTGGCAGCATTTATGGGCTGAAACGAAAAGCTTAAGGTAATAATATTTTAGTAATGCAGATTGTAAGGTTTATCACCACTTAAAAAAAGGTCTTAGTAGAATAGATTATAGAACTCCCATTTGAAGAGAGTATTATCCAAAATAATGTAGATTGATAGTGATTGAAAACAGCATACGGAATAATGAAGTGTTATGACAAGCACTTATAGACAAAAAGCTGGTTTGGGCATCATGAGACAAACTCAAGGAAATTCCAGGATTTGGCTGAAAGCCCATCATTTATTCGCTTCTTAACTTGATATTTTGTGTCTAGGTATGCTGAAAGACTCTGAGATCAGTGCAGGGATTATACAGAGTGATTTGCTGCACTTCTCAGGTACATTAGGGCAAGGTAATGGTGTCGGGGCAGCAAGTTAAGAGATTTTCAGCATTTCAGTTTCATGGGTATTGTGGGTTACTGGATCTTGCTTGCTTGAGTTTTTATGTTCTTTATCATTTTTAATGGGTGCGGCCTATGGTGAACATTAACACTTACTAAAGAGAGAAGGCTGAGAGAGCAGTAGCTAGAGACAGACTTACTACAGACAAAGCAAAAACTTCCGTGCCCACATCTGCTACTAAACCTCAGTCCTATCCTGCAAGAGCTTTGCTATTCCATACTTAGCTGTGTCCTGGAGATTGGTTATTCTTCCAAATGCTTTCAATTCTTTTTTAAAATGTGGATGGACATCTTGTAGGGACATAAATAATATCTTGCCCCTATACAGTGCTTTTATCTGAGAATATAAAAGCACATTAGGTGAGGAAACTTTCTTTTACATATGGGGAAACTGAGGCATTGAGAGGTTAAGTGCCTTGCCCAAATTCATTTGCCTAGTCAGGGTCAGAGTTAGGTTTAGAATCCAGGTCTCTAGACTCTCAACATCATGCCTATTTATCCAGGAGACCTGGCCTACTCATTGGGACATTTACCAGGGAAAAACTCAAGTCTCCATGGCTGAAAGACTAGTATCTAAATCCACTTTGCTTCATGGTCTTTATATCTTAACATTATCTGAATGCTGGTTTTGCTTGTGAATTTGGGAGTGCAGAGTGGGGGTTGTGGGGTGGTTAGCAGTGGTCTAAAATTTGTTTTTTGCAGATAGTGAAAGTTGATGCCACTAGAGTCTAGTCTGCTGTGTAAGTCCCTAGGGTAGGGTTAATACAAATAACGGTGGGGGCGGGGGAACTGTTAAGAGAATCAGTTGCCAATTAAAGATTGCAGCTCTTTCTGAGCCATTGAGGTCTATCAGGGAAATGTGTGTTGTTAGAAAGTGTACTGATTCTGGAATGGCAGATTAGTATTTTTTACCTAATAGATTATTGCAGCACAACTACATAAATCCATTATGGTGTTTTGTGTAAATATAAATCTAGAACCTGTTTAAAAATGGAATTTCTGAGAAATGTGGCTATTCTGTGCTTATTCGGCTTCTGTCGCTGTGCCCTGAGTCGAGCTGCTGGGGAAACTTATGGAACAGCCATACAAATGATCTTCCGATCGTATTCCCTACAGTAACACTGCAGAATCCCACCTGTCCTGCAGGAAGGGAGTGTGACTTTTAGAAGAACTCTAGTATTTGGTGGCAGTCACCTTGCCAGGCAGATGGCATTGACAGGACTTTGATAACCTTCAGAGCTTTCTTTCCTGCCCTAACAACTGGTTAAGTGGATCTCACTAGAATTTACACCATGCTCATCACTATGGTGCCTCAGCCCCTTACACAACTGCATTGCTTCACCAACTAATCTGAATCCTTGTACAAAATGGTCACGCTGCACATTTCAGTTTAATAGGAAATTAACCCCAAATAAAAATCATTTGAGACTGATCAAGTGGCAGGGTCATCCCCATTAGTCCAGAGGATGCAGCATGCTGGCGATCTGAATTTGGGACCAAACTCATTCTCTCACCTGTTCTGGAAGGCAGCACACTCAATGTTGGGCATGGTTTGGGGGTGCAAGTCCATTCTTGAACAACCTCCTCTGGCTGACCCAGGAATTGCGTCAATGGGCTGTGGAGGGAGACCAAAGCCAGTGCTCTTCCAGTGGAAGGATGGGTTGTTTCAACATGTGGCCCAGGAGAGGAAAGGAACAAGGGAATGGGAAAGGCAACAGGATAGCCCCAGAGCCCCTACTCCCCCAAATCTGGTAAAAGTCTCTATTTCCTTGTATACTTTTTCAATTGGTCAAAGAGGAATTGCTCTTTCTCTGTGTGACTCTACAGGCCAAGATCCAGGACCATGGAGAGAATCTGTGCATCTCAGTCTTAAACTTTGCCTTGCAGATTTATTCTTAGAAGCCCTGATGCAACCTCCTTTTCAACAGAGTGTTGTGTGTTGCTGGAATGTTCCATGTAAAAATGCCGAGTGAATGATGTCAACATTCCGTCCTTTTTTTCTTATATCAACCGGTCAACTGACAGATAAATATATTAAGGGTCAGATTGTGCTTGGATCCTTCAAAATTGGGCAAGCAGGAGGGTGAGACACAAAGGACTTTCCCTCCCCTGAACTCCTGGCCAGAGGCCAGGTACAAATGAGTTCAAGGATAGCATACTGCTGGTGCCCCTTTGGTTGCCAGACTCCCCAAGTGGGGTGGGGAGGAGTGGGGAGGAGGCAGGGCCACCTCAACCAGTAGAAAGGGGAGCATGGTGGTCATGGTCAGGCTGCCCCTGTGCACTGGAAAGCTCACAGGGGTACCCCTCACAATGTTTCTGGTGCTCCCACTGGGGCAGTACAGCTGCGCATCACCTCTCACTCAGAGCAATTTGAATTGTGCCCTGTAGCTCTTGAATCTTCTTGACATGCAGCTAGCATTCTCTGCTATGCAGCTGCAAGCGCTGAAAGCTATTAATCAAGGGATATGAGCTACTCTTAACAACACTACTCTACCCTCAAAACTGTTACTGGAGGCAAACTCAGTGCACCTTGTTGCTACATTGTGGACCACTTATTTTGACTGCTAAGTAGATTGACCCTACACTTCACTGTGCATTAAACTAAAGGTATACAGCAGAGATATTATTATAGTAAACACAAACATAAAAATGCATTTTTACTGGGATCTCTTTAGTCTTAGAAATCTAGAGTGAAATCCTGGCTTCATTGAAGTCGATGGCAAAACACTCATTGTCTTCCATGCACGTGAGTGTTACCCATAAGTGTCCATTAAATATTGCTGGGTTTAGTAATAGGTTGGTTACAAGACTGTCTCAACTACTGTAAGTAGAGTGTAGATTTAATATTTGTTTGTAAACAAAACAGAACATTGGGAAATAGTTCAGGTGGGAAGTGTGTGTCAGTGGAGCCACCAGAAAGTGTCTTTTCATTTCCACTGAATAATTCTCAGACTTCAGTGAAAATCGAAAGTATGAAAATGTCTAATACTCCCATCCAACAAAGCACTTCGGAATGTGCTTCACTTTAAGTAGAAGAGTCATGCCATTGACTTTAATAGGACTGCTCGTGGGCTTAAAGTTAAGCACAAGCTTAAGTTCTTTACTGGATCAGGGTCTAAACAAACACCAAAAGGATGCATCCACTTCACTCGTGCCATTTATCCCTCCTTCCATCCACTTACCCTAGGCAAGTTAATCCCTCCCCACCTGGCCTTAATGTTGTCCCCTTAATGTGCTTTGGATATATACAATAAGTCAATGGAGCTATGCTGATTTACCTCAACTGAGGAGCTGGTCTNTGGGAGCTGCTGGAAGTGGCGCGGGCCGATGGACGTACTGGCCGCTGCTTCCAGCAGCTCCCATTGGCCTGCAGCGGCGAACTGAGGCCAGTGGGAGCCGCGATCGGCCAGACCTGCGGACGGGGCAGGTAAACAAACCGTCCCATCCCGCCAGGGGCTTTCCCTATACAAGGGGCGACCCCAGTTTGAGAAACACTGGTATAGAGGACTGTGCTAACTGGCACTTAGGGTGAGGTTTAACTCTGCTCCCATTTAAGTCAATGGGAGCTTTACAATTGACTTTAATCTGAGAAGAGATGGGCTGAGAACTTTTGAAAATATGACCCATAATGTTTACCAATTAATATATGCGCCAGTTTTGTTTTAGTTAAAATGGGATTTTACAACATTATTTCTTCAGGTGTGTAATTTGTTCTTATAGAATCATAGAAATCTAGGCCTTCTCATGGAAGGGACCATGAGAAGCTAGCAAGTCCAACCCCCTGTGCTTAGGCAGGACCTAGTAAATCTAGACCATCCCAGTCAGATGTTTGTCTAACCTGTTCTTACAAACCTCCAATGATGGGGATTCCACAACCTCCCTTGGAAGCTTATTCCAGAGTTTAAATTCCCTTAGAGTTTTCTCTAATGTCTAACCTAAATCTCCCTTGCTGCAGACTAAGCCCATTACTTCTTGCCCTACCTTCAGTGGACACGGAGAACAATTGATCTCCATCCTTTTTATAACAGCCCTTAACGTATCTGAAGACTATCAAGTGTCCCCCCCGTCAATCTTCTTTTCTCAAGACCGAACGTGTCCCTTTTTTAACCTTTACTCGTAGTTCAGGTTTTCTAAACATGTTATCATTTTTGTTGTTTTACTCTGGATTCTTCCAAATTTGTCCACATTTTTCCTAAAAAGTGGCACCCAGAACTGTACGTAGTCCTCCAGCTGAGCCCTGACCTGTCCTGAGTAGAGCAGGACAGTTACCTCCTATGTCTTACATACAACAAGCCTAGTAATACACCCCAGAATGATAGTAGCCTTTTTCACAGCTGTGCCACATGGTTGACTCAAATTCAATTTGTGATCCACTATAACCCCCAGACCCTTTTCAGAAGTACTACCACCTAGCCAGTATTCCCCATTTTGTCATGCTGGCTGGTATGTAAATTATAAAGGATCAAGTAGGGAGATATAATGTGAATGGGGTGAGAATAAAGGAAGGAAAATTATATAGTATGAGAGAAGTGGCTGCATCACTTCAATCTTCACTTCCAGATTTTCATGTTTTTGAAGTAGAAGAATTATTCTATGGAAATTATAAGACACTTTCTGGCCATTAGGTGGTTTCCATTGATACACGCTTTCCACCTTAATTATTCCTTAATGAAATTTTGAGTTTATGAATTTCCCTTTTTTCATGAGTGCTGGAAGTTTTAATTGGGGTGGGATGTGCTGTCTGGAAAAGAGGAACCCTGCTGCTCCCAGCAGATCTCATGATTCCCACCAAAACAGGGCTCCCCTCCTCCAGATGTTAGCAGGACAAGGAAGGGAATAGAGGTGAAAAGATCCATATGTATAAATGTGAGCCTTTCCCTGTCCCCTCAAATGGCTCAGCAGATTGCAGCACTCCCTTCTATGCCCTCTCTCAACCTGCCCCATTCTATGCCTCATCTACCCCTCTATGCTCCTGCAATCCCCTCCTGTTCCCCATTCCATGCTCCACTAGTGTCCTGCTCCCACCTCCTGAAATCTCCTTCTCTTGTCCCCTAAAGCTTTCTCATTCAGAGACCAGGAAGTAAGGCTCCATGCCATCCTTCCAGGTGCCTCCCCCAGTCCATCACCCCTAATCCATGTTCTCCCTTGCCCCTTACTTCCCTTTCCATACACCTTACTGGACTCCTGACCTTCCACGTATCCTCTTGGTCTCCTATCCTCCAATCCATGCATCCAGCCTCTAGTTCAGCCAAGAAGCTGGAGTCAGATTAAGGTTAGTTTATTTTTATAAATGATGCTCCCTGTATACACTTAAAAACAATGCAATGTGCATTTTAACCCTTTCCCCTCTCCTCCCAAAGGGAACTTCTCCTCCACAACATCAACAAAACCAAACAAAGTTGGTGTTTCTTGGGCAAGCTATTAGCAGTAGAACGTATTTGTAAAAAGTGTATCAGAGTGGCTTGTCCCTCAAGGGCTCGAGAGCCTGGGGCTAGCCAACCCTGATTACTAAAGAGGCACTCCTGGGTTGGATCAGATAATTCCCTCTAAAGGGCAGCAGATGGCTATAGTGAAAGGGGAAGTTCAGGAAACTGCACCAACTAAGAAAGGTTCCTGTGGGGAAGACCCTGGTACCAGGGGGTTTGGAAGCTGTAGGCTGTGGTTGGAAGGAGAAGGAAACTGAGGGCTATGCTCCAGTTAGCAAGAGCCTGGACTGGTGGCTTTGAATGGAGCAGATTAGACTAGAGGAAGAACTCTGTGTGATTGAAGAACTAGGGTGGAGTATGAACTTTTGGTTTTTATGGTGAGAGACTTTATTGGGGAGATCCTGATAACTGATCGAACCATTTCTGTTATGAAGGACCCTGAGGATCTTTTGACCCATTTCTGTTGTTTAGCCAGCCCTGAGAGGGGGGTGCTGTTAGCCATAAGACAGACTGTGTGGAGTTCTTGAGGGGGCTCATTGGGGCAGAGTGCCTGCATAGCCACCTCTGGCCACAAGGGAGTGCTCAATAAGCAGGCACTCTGCTACAGTGACCTACAGTCATGTTTTCAAAACACTTTTAACTTTAAAACTCTGACTTTTCCCAAGATTGCTATAACATCTCTACCCTGAGGGAGTTACAACTCACAGGTTTTCAGAAAGATCCATTTCTTTTTTTATTTTTGGAGAGGCTGTGGGGGCTGACGACCAGATCTCAAATGGAGAGCAAGCTTCAACTTTAACTGTGGTGTGACTACTGCTGTTCCCTTGTCCAATCTGATTAAATGGCTTACAAAATGATTAAATTCCCCATTAAAATAGGCCTATCTTTAATCATGAAAACATGCACATCAGGATATTATCAGCTATTAGTAGACTCATACGTGTAATAATATCCTTAAGGCCAAAAGCTTTAACTCATAAATGTTCTTGGGGCCCATAAGTTAAAAAGCTTTTTGCCAAGGATTTGAAACAGCTGTGCAAATGTCAAGCCACATGACACCACTATCCATTACTATTATACCTACTCTACAGGAGGGTAAAGTGAGGCAGAAACAGGTTGTGATTTCCCTACAATCATACAATGAGCTAGTGAAAGAGGTGAAAATAGAACCCAGCTGTTCTGAGTCCTAGATCAGAACGAGTAGAAAATATTACTTCATGCCATCCCTTAGGATGGTTATAAAATGGGTACTACTTTTAAAAGGCTATCTTTCTTTTTCTCAGCATTTGGTTCAAAGTATCTATCCCCTCATAACTGGGCTACCATGCTAAACATTTAATCAACTCTAACAATAATAGTGAAAAGCAAAATCTCCTGTTCCATAAAAAATAACCATCCACCCCTACAAAACAAGGGCTTCCGTTTTGTTGAAATGGGAAGTGCTTCAGAGCATTTGAAGCCACAACAATAGACCAGGGCACATAAGTGTGGGGGCACATCTATATAAAGTTTGCCAGCTTCCACTGTCCAATCCTGCAAGAGGCAGAGCACCCTCCATTCAGGGATTGAAATGTAGGATGATCTAGCTCTTGGAGGGACAGACAGGCCTGCTGTCATGTATAATAAATAAGCACTTACGCTTTAGGTTTGTCAGGAGAAAAGACTCAGTACTTTTGGTTAACCTGCATAATTTACAGCTTATTCTGAATCTGTTTGAAGCTCTGTGACTTACAGCAGTCAGTATAGTCATGCCCACTATAGCATTACATCATCTCATTTGCATAGCAAATCCTATACCTGTTATCCATGTTTATACCTGTGACCTAAACTGTTTGGTTGCATTGTAGGCTGATGGAGCTTGAAAGATGCAAGTAAATACACCTCTACCCCAATATAACGCGCCCCGATATAACACAAAGTCAGATATAATGCAGTAAAGCAGCGCTCCGGGGGGGGGGCGGGGCTGCGCACTCCAGTGGATCAAAGCAAGTTCAATATAATGCGGTTTCACCTATAACGCGGTAAGATTTTTTGGCTCCCGAGGACAGCGTTATATAGGGGTAAAGGTGTAACTGGTTTCAAGATGAGGGGCAGTGTATAATAGAGCATGTCTGACACAGGAAGCCACAGAACAGGCAGAATATGAACAGACGAGCTGTCTAGAGCCCAATGCACAGAATCGGATCAGATTTCAGATTATAAGGGTGTCCCGATTCCCCCCACATAAACAGACCCACAAAACTAGCAGCAGCAAACTCCAGCCAGGAAAACAGATCAAAATTTCTCCCCAGTGATACGTGAACACTGCTTCTACCAGCATGGCTGGCCAGTAAGGCACCTCTAACACCTGGCAAAGAGGTCACCAAAAAAGCATGATTATTTGCTAGTCTTGTGAGCACTGAGTTTAAATATCTGGTCGCACTCAAGGGTCTACAGCTTTCATGTGCATGCTTCTCATGAGGAATGAATATACAGGATAGTGGGGGGAACGGGACAGTGGGTATTTTCACCACACTTAATGCCGTTCACTTTATGAAAATTGAAATTTCAGTTCATTATTACAGAATGTAATATTCTGCAGTGGATTCAAGCCACAAATAACCAGAGAGGTTATGACCTGTGTGTGGGATCACAGATAAATGAAAGGCATCCTTCTTTTCATTTCAGTGGTTCCTAGTCTTCTCATAGCCAGGAAATTGGTTTCTGTGGGTTATAGTTAATAAACATTGGTATAGAGTAATCCAGAACTCATCTAGTGATATGTCATCGTATCTGCTGTGTATTAGTATGAGTAGCTGCTCTAATTCAATAAAGCTTATTAGAACACATTTGTATTCAAGTAGAGGATTAGTGGTTTGAGCATCAGTCTGAATATAACTAGACAGTGAGGTACCACCGGTGCACATCCTGATAGGCTTATCTCTTCAGATAAACCCAGGATTAAACTGTTTGCTGTTGAGGGCTTTGGGATGATGTCCTGTTACTTATCCTAAGAGCATGGTCTAAGTTCTATGCTCCTTTTGTTCAGGGTTCCCTGGCTGCAATCTTACACCCTAGAAAACACTACCTACTGGAGGTTTTTTATATCCTGGCTTGTGAAGTACTTTGGGGATAGATGTTTAAATGTAGAACATTATTCATTATCACTGGTGATGCTAAACGATTAAAATATAAGCTGGTCTGGTAGGGGCACAATGCATGGTTGTGGCTCCCATGTTGCCCAGCCTGACAAGGAATAGGAATGTGACAAACCCTGGGGTGGTATTGAGGTTTTCTGTGTGGCCAGTGCTTTCAATGGCACTCATGGGCCTCACAAAGACCCACATCCAAGCCTTCTCAAGTGGGGGTGAAGTCTGGGAGAGAAAATGGAGGGCTCTCAGAGGGGCCCCTCACCACCATCACTTCTTCCTTCACAATGTCTCCCAAATCTGCCCTTTCCTCCCCGTCCCCCCCTTGGTCACCTCGTGCCTCAGCAAATGTCCTCCTTGCTGATTGCCAGGCTTTTCACCCTTCCACCCGCTGCTCTCCATACAAAACACAACTGCTAAAATGATCTTTCCCGCCTGCCGTTCTGACTGTCACTCTCTCCCTCTTTGAATCTGCTCACACTACTCTGACCCTGTGCATACCTCGGTTCTATCCTATCTACCCTCCTGAGCTGCAATGGTGGTGTCCTCTGGTTTCTTCATGCTGTCCGGGGGTGTAGCTGGCTGGGGATTGCTCTTCTCTCTGCCTGGGTCTGCTGAGCAGCTCTCAATTTTTCCTCCTGTATGCCCCGTCTTTCTCTGATGTTCCATCTCATTCCAATAGGCAAGGTCTCATTGCTAACTTTGGGTTGTTCCAAATATTGCCTCATTTCACCCCAAATATGCTCAGCTTGTTGCACTGTCATAACTGACTGTAAAAACTGGCTCTGGACCCAGGGCCGGTGCTACCATTTAGGCAAACTAGGTGGTTGTGTAGGGCGCCAAGATTTGGGGGCGCCAAAAAGCGGTGCCCCCAATTTTTTTTTACATCGTTCCTACGCCCCCTCCCCGAGCGTGCGGTCACCGCTCCACTTCTCCCGCCTCCCAGGCTTGCAGCGCCAATCAGCTGTTTGGCGCCGCAAGCCTGGGAGGGAGGAGAATTGGAGCGGGGGCGGCGTGCTCGGGGAGGAGGCGGAGCAGAGGTGAGCTGGGGTGGGGAGCTGCCACATGGCTCCTCGGGGGAGGAGCTGCCACGGGGGGGCGCCTCAGAGCGAGGGGGGGAGCTGCCGCAGGGCTGAGGGGTGGGGCACAAGGTGGAAGTTTTGCCTAGGGCGCGAAACTTCCTTGCACCAGCCCTGTCTGGACCAGCTTCTGGTAATACTTCAGATCTGATTTGGCTTGCTCAGCTGCAGAGAATAATTCACATCTCATAGCCTGCAGAACTGGTTTGTTTAATAAGCTCTATCAGGTGAATTTACCTATCCAGAGGTCTGGGCCCTCTGGTCATATACTGACAGGTTGAAATCAGTGGCATCCTTTTCTGCACAATTCTTCTATGGCCTTACATGTGCACAAAGGGCAAAGCACAATATGTTCAGTATGATGGCCTTATTCTAAAATAAAAGTGAAACAACAATATGGAACAAGAGTGCACAGCATATGTGTTTCCTCCATAGTAGACTGCAGCAACTCTGTACAAAATGGCTGCTGTGTTAATGGACAGGGACATTTAAAAATGCAGTACATAGATCAAAATGGCATAAAACTTTCAAGTTACAGTACACGTTATTTTACACATTGACCTTGTGCTTTGCCTAATGACTGAAAATGCCTCTCTTCTCATGTGCTAAATGACTTCCTGCTCCTTCCAATTCCTCCTTAAAACATGATCTTCTTGGAAGTGTTTCAACAATGAGTACTGCAAGAATTTCCCACCACTCCAAGGCTGTGCCATCACTTGGTGAGCTGCGTCGCCACTATTTATCTAGTCTAGATTGTAAGCGCCTTGGATCATAGACCAAGGGCCAGATCCTCAGGTAGTATAAATCACCATAGCTCCATTAATTTCAGTTTATACCAGCCAAGGATCTGCACCATGTCTTCATTTATGGGCACTGTCAGTATTCAGTAACAATACAATTGAAGTAACTTTATTTCAGCAAATGGGAGGTAGCAGCAGGTAATGAGTTTGCAAACGAGGCTATTTCTGCTTTTCACTACACCACATTGTGCCTTAAAAATTCAAGGAGGAGCCTTAACATCTGCTGCTTGTAGCAGCAACTGCAAGGGACAGTGAGCAGGGGACAGAAGATGTTCTGGATGTTTTCCTAGGGTTCCTGTTGCTAAGGAAACTACCTCCTTGATATCTGTGTTCACTACATCTGGGTCACTTGGGCTTTTGCTCTCAGAGTAAAGAATGAGTTAGTGTTTGGGGACTCATGGGGAAAGGAGAAATGATTAAAGTATATACTTAATGCACAATCTTCCTCACTCTCACACACTATATAATAGCTATAGGACAAATTCAGTTTTTAGTGATTATGAGTATTGCTAAAAGAAACCCCCGTCATCATATTACATGCAATGCTGTACATGACTTAAATTAAGGCAAAGCTTGCCAAAAATGTACCAAAGAAAATGTCCAGTGCTGCAAGGTTCTGAACACCTTATTTATATTGCAGCTGTGCTTAAAGGCCCCAGTTAGGATCTCATGGTGCTAAGAGCTGTGCAAACACATGGAAAAAACCCACAAACCCTACCCCAAAACATTTATAATCTAATTGTCAATCACTCACCCATTAGAACTCCTTCTGAAGTCAATGGGGCTCCAGGCAGACACAGAGTGGCCACCTACCTAGGGCTCATGGTAGGATCAAGGCACAGATATCATAAGAAGTGTCAGGGGAGGAGGAAGGAAAACAAGAGTAACTATTATGAGATCACAGTTATACATACCAATGATGTGCACAACGTGATTCTACCAAATTATTGGTGGGTGCTTTGGACGGATGGCAAGGAGCAAAGATGGGGTTTATTTTAAAAAAGACCTCTGCCTTGTTTGTATTTTTACTTCTTAAAATATTCAAACCTCTGCCCTTTTCTCTGCTTTAACTATATTTTTAGGTGTGTTTGTGTGTGTAAAAGTAATAAAGTAGAGACACACTTCAAAACCTCAATGAAGTCTCTAAAAATATAGAGACATATATAGGGGTTTTGAAATATGTCTTTGTATCATTACATACACACACACACACACACAGAGCACCTGCCTTCTGAAAATCAGCCCCTTTAAGTTGTGTCCCAAGCTGGGCACCCAAAACTGAGGCACCTAAAATTTTTAGAAATATATGGGTGTGCATATGAAGGTGAGCCTATTCAGAGGTGATACCCATGTAATAAGTTACAAACCTTCTCCTCTTGTGAGTTACACACCATTATGTATTGTGTCTATATAAAGCAGTAAGCTAAATGATTGTATCTTGGTCTTTCAGTTGCTTTTGGAAGTGGTGATGGATTCTGTACCACACTATGTTCTTCTAGGCTAGCGTATAAATAAAAAAATGGCTATTTCACAGAGTTTGTACTTAATGCTCAGTTTGGACTATCCCGCAAAAGGCTGATTGAATTCTCAGAACCTCATGTGTCTGTGCATGGCGCTGGAGCACTCATGATTCACGCCTTTCTATTGGCTCCAGTGGGCTTTGGGTGAGGCCGTAGTTCTACTCTTTCTTAAAGTTCAGGTCGAAATTTTGAAAAGGTCACTGGCAACTGAGACTCCTTCCGGTAACTGAGACACTATCTCCCTTGTTTTGCACTGGAAGCTCAATGAGACCCTAATTATGGGCCAACTTTTGTTCTCTTACCCTGGTGTCAATCTGGACTAACTCCTGGGAAACGAGTGGAGTTTCTATTGATACAAAATGAGATGACGTCAATGAGAGCAGAATTTGGCCTGAAGAAATGGGATTATAAATGTCTTGTTCAGTGCTTCCACACTTCCCACTAATGTATTTTTCTGAGTGGATTTGGACTTCAAGGCTTGTAGGAAAATCTGGTGTCCACAAAAGAAAATATCTAATAGATGAGAAATGACCTCCATTATTTAAATCCTTAACCGTCTGCTACTGGATTGCACTGTACAGGCTGAAAATATTGGCTACCTCTTCCTACATAAATAACCCCAACTGCCCATTTAGAGGTTTTATTTTAGTTCAGTGTTTTAGGCTGCTATCCCTGTTTCGGTGTGAGGCTGAGTTGCTTATTTTTCTGTTTTGGCATCAGCAAATTTTGCATGTGCCAGAAAAAGAAAAAACAATTAAGACCAAGGTCTCTCTGGGGTGTCTGGCAAATGGAACAAACCACCAACTGGTGCCTGCCCAGAGTTCTCGGCTTGGGACTTTGTGTGTGGAACATTACTACATCTGTGTGTAATTGGTTCAGCAATGCTACCCGAATGCTGTTAGAGAGATAAGGGGTGAGTTAATATCTTTTATTGGACCAACTTCTGTTGGTGAGAGAGAGACGCTTTCAAGCTTCCACCCTCCGTGTAAGCTCGAAAGCTTGTCTCGCTCACCAACAAAAGTTGGTCCAATAAAAGATATTACCTCATCCACCTTGCATTTCTAACATCCTGGGACCAGCACAGCTACAACAACACTGCATCCTTCTGCTATGGCATTTGAGGGACTCTGGTGAGACACACTGAACAGTTTTTGTTGTATGAAGCTAAATTACTGTGGAAGGATTTGGACACAGCAGCCTGACCTCTCTGCTGTGGAGTTATTAAAAGCAGTCAGGGTTTATTTTCTTCACCTTCATTTCTCAATTCCTGCTTAAGCAGACGGTCTGATTATTGCCTCATGATTTTCTGAAGCAGCTGTCTGTCTCCTTTTAAAGCTTTATCATAGAGGTTTGCAAGTATCAAAAGTAAGTATTTAACTCGGGAGATCTTGCACACTAGTTGAAGGCACCATCAGACAATCTAGTGCAGGATGCCAGTTGCATGGTACTACCATTTTACCTGATAGGTAATGATGACTGGGTCTTGAACGCAACCTTTGGTGCTGTTTCTGAGTGACTTTGCATGCTGTTCCTCCGGACTACAGCGTCATGAGCATTTTGATATATAACTGGATGTTTCTTTCAGTCGGCCTGCCTGTCAGCAAGTCTTCATCATTTATTTCAAAGATCAGTCAGGACCTGCATTAGCAGCAAGGTTTCAGTGTCTTGTGGGTCCTTGTGCCCGTGTAGTTTGTTGTGTCTCCCCTTTTCTGGTCTTGTGGCACTCACTGAGGCATGCATTATTATCATGCGTGGATATTGCTTTAAAATGATGATGATGGCTCATTATTCATATAGCACAAAAAAAGGGGACAGGTACTTTAGAGGCAGGTAAATACACATGGACCATGCCCTGAAATGATTCACAATTTTAGCAGTCTGTTCAAGATTCTCTTAATTAGTAGACATTTTATTTTCATATTTCCATGTCCACAGGCTGCTTTATGCTGTAGGTATTGTACTTCCATTAACCCCCTTTAGTCCAGTTGTCTGTCATGGCTTCTTTGCCTTCTAATGTATGGGTCCTGGGGAGGTGGGAGAGGATTGTGTTTTGAGGGTTTTTTTGGCATGTATGCTATGGTTTGGTGCTTCCTGTTGTTCATTCATCACACAAGCTGCCATTTATCCCTATTATTAATTCTGATTTTAAAATATTAATGGGGATCTGTAGAAATATCTCAGTAGTAAGGAGGTGTGAGATTAATATTATCTCTTCCCCGGTCTAACAGGAGGTATGTTTTCTCTTTTGCAGTAAAATCATAATTGTTGCAATTTATCAGTCATGCAAATGTAATAAACTTTCTGCAGCTGGGATCGCAGACCTGTTATCCAGCCTCATTGTAAAACTTCCTTAGATACACAGACCCCCATCTCTGGCAATGTACGGTTTTTCTTGCTCTAAGACAGGGGTCGGCAACCTTTCAGAAGTGGTGTGCCATTTATTCACTCTAATTTAAGGTTTCGCGTGCCAGTCATACATTTTAACGTTTTTAGAAGGTCTCTTTCTATAATACATAACTAAACTATTGTTTATACTTATATAAAGTAAATAAGGTTTTTAAAATGCTTAAGAAACTTCATTTAAAATTAAATTAAAATGCAGAGCCCCCCGGACTGGTGGCCAGGACCCGGGCAGTGTGAGTGCCACTGAAAATCAGCTCGCGTGCCGCCTTTGGCACGCGTGCCATAGGTTGCCTACTCCTGCTCTAATACATCTTACTCCGCATATTCAGGGTTGTTTTCGTCTATCTATTTAAAGCCATCGCCTTCTGACTTTAAAATGTTACCAGACTGTTCTCTGTGCCTACATAGTTTTAAGTGACGTTTCTATTTTGCTCCGTTGACGACCACAGCTCTTCAGGGCGTGAGTTACAAAATTCAGATCTAGATACTGAATCAAGTATTCCAAAGTTTGGGGTGTTCCAGGCCAGGATTTTGGTTCAGATTTCCAAACTTTCTCCCTAGCCCAAAATATGGGAAGTGTTATTAATACCTAAAGTTTTATTTTGCATCTTATCTCTACTATTGACACTGCATCTAGTTGAGCAGCACGCTGCAAAGCATGGGATTCCAGCTAGTGAATCTTCATTCAAAGGACCGCATGTTTTGAAAATGTGTATATATTTTTGTCTTGTGTACTAAGTTGTTGGGCACCTTGGATAAATCATTGAAATATGCCAGGATGAGCCAGAGAGGTGGTGTTTGTATCTAGAGCTGGATAAGGTTGAGTCAGGGTTTAAGAGCTCAGGTTTGAAGTTGAATCAGGGCTAGGGGTGAGCAGCACCAAGATATCACAAGCTAATTTAATGAGATTTCTGTCTGAGCTATCAGAAACCTTAAGGATCAGCTGCTTTTGTGCGATTCCCGCCATCTTGGGCCAAAGCTTCATGAGAGAAGAAAAACGATCCTCTGGTTAGGGCACGAGTTTCGGGTTTGCAAGACCTGAGTTCCCTTCCCTGTTCTGACAAAGACTTGCTGTGACACCTCAGGCAAATCATTAAGCAGCTCTGTGCCTCAGTTTCCCCTCTGCAAAATAGGAATAATAGCATTTCCCTACCTTACAGGGGTGTTAGGAGTATAAATACATGAAAGATTTTGAGGTGCTCAGACATGACGGTGATGGGGGGCAGATAAGTACATAAGATAGAATAGTTGGTTGACTTCGAGGGATTTCAGTCACATCTCAGTGGGCACCCATAAGCAGACCCCTTTGGCTTCAGATCCAACCCACAATCAAAATTCTAAGTGTACATTTCAATGAAGGGATTCAAAGTCAAATCTTGGTACCCCACCCCACCAAAATCTCAACTGGCTCCAAATCAGTGATCTGACATTGGCCTATATCCTAGGGTGACCAGATGCCCCGTTTTTATAGGGACAGTCCCATTTTGGGGGACTTTTTTCTTATATAGGCACCTATTACCCCCCACCCCCGTCCGTTTTATCACAGTTGCTATCTGGTCACCCTATATATCTACCAGTTAATTAGTTAATCATTAAATAAAAGGGAGGACTGATTTGGGCACTAAAATTTATTGAAGACACCAATTTAACAGCTGGACCATTTTGGCATCAGTGGCTTTCCTAGTGTGAGTTTTCCCATTGATTTTCCTATGTAAATATGAGATCCTGTCTCGTTTATTCAAGTCTAGCTTTGCCTTACAGGCAGTAACCGATGGCAGCAAACTGTCAGAGGCAACAAACTATTTAGTGTTGTTTGGCTAGTGACTGCAGGTGTGTAAGGAGTGAATGTTTGTCTGGATGGTAAAACCCCTAGAGCAGGCCCTGTGTGTATTTCATCATCTGCATTACAATATCACCACAGCATGTGCTGGCTTGCCAGGCAACCAAACCCCAGAACCAATCATGGCCAGTTGAGTTTCTGATGTAGTTTGCAAGGTGCATGTTACCATTCTCTGTACCCAGACTGACCAGCTTGGCTCCTTAAGGAGTCTCATTGAGCTCTACAGTATAGCTAGCTTGAAGATGCTTCATTATAAGTAAGTCTCTCTCTCTCTCTCCCCCCCCCCCCCCCACTACCTTACAAACCCTCAGCCCAGCTTTGATCTCAAATCCTTGTACTCTAGCCAGCATAGGGAGAACGCTGTTTCGTGAGACTTCGGCAATACTTAAAGAGATTACTCCAATCCCTTAAACAAATTTCAGTCTAGTTTAAGATTAAGTACTGCCACTGAGATGTCCTTGTTGATTAAATCAGCATGCTCTAACCTCACAGCTGGGGACTGGGGGCCAGAAGTCCTTAGTTTTATACTGACTCAGTTGTGTGCGATCTTGACCAAGTCACTCTAATGGCTCTCTGCCTCAGTTTACCTATCTGTCAGCCCCAATGTAAAAAACCTTTCAGATTCTCGGATGAAGGGTAATATAAGTGCAAAGTAGTGTTGAGTCTATGTACAACATCATTTTCTTTTACGAATGTTGGCATGCTTATTGCTTTCCATACTTGTATTTAATATTTCAGATTCATTTAATATCTGTATGAGATTGATTGATTAACATAGGACTTGGGATGGTTTTAAAAAAAATCCAACTTTGTCTTTGTTCGTGGCTGGTTTCAACCTTATATAGCTTAGTGATTTTTGACTTTGGTGCCCCTGGTACAGGGACTTGTGCATTTTAGCATACTCCAGGGTTCCATTCTGGATGCAGTCTTCAATGTGCAGCTGTTAAGTGATTTCCCTGCTATGCAGTTAGTACCCAGCTTTCTATTTGAATTATATACATTGGTATGGCTTTCTTTGTGTCTCTCTGATGTTTCAGAAATGATTAACCCTAGAATTGACTATGGGTTAGCCTTGGCTTTATCACTCCAGGGTTCTTTAGAGCTATGAGAAAAGTGACCCCCTTTTTTTTTTTTTTTTTCAGAGTTTGATGTGAATTTTTTCATCATTCTGTTGTGGCCCAAGGTGTAACCCAGAAATTTAGTTTTGGATGAAAAATCCCCAAAATGGTCAGTTTTTCATCAAAAATGTGCCAAATTCAAAATTCCTCCCTCCTCTTTTATTTTAACATGAACTGACTTCCCTCAAAGTTTTTAAGATTCTTCCATTTGAACAGAATCATGTTCAAGTCCAAATGGAAATTTCATGGTGGTTTTTTTTTTTTTTTTGGTGAAACTGGCCCATTTTTAAAAATTAAAAATAAAAGATGAACATCACAATTAGTGAGGATTATGCCTTTGATTCGTCTTTTTTTTTTTTTTTTTTTTTTGGCCCTCCTTTCAGTTAGTGCAATTTGTTTGCTTCAGTTCTCAATATCCCAGTTCTGGTACTTAGCTTGATTAGCTTCCATCTGGTACCAATGTTAAGATTATGGTACTAAACCAAAGCTTTATAATAACATCAAAAAATTGTTAAGTTGATGCCTAGGCTTCTCTGTTCCTGCCGTGCTATGTTCATTACTGCTTAATTTCTGAAGCTGAAAGTACATCTAGAGGTAGAGAGATTTAAACTTTGTTCTAGCTCCTGCTCCCCCTTTTCCCCTCGGGGTGCTGTATTTCTGTGAGCTAATTTAAAGAGATAATCCTTTCTAATCCGATTTATTACTTCAATCAAAATCTGAGTATGCTTTATTTTGAATCACATATGAATATTTAGCTCTTTGGGGCAGGAACTTGGTCAACCTACATGTCTGTAAAGCACTTAGCACATTCCTGGCATTATAGGAGTAAATAATACAAATAATTTAATATAACGAAGTTCTTAGGGACCCATTTCATTTAAAAAAAGGTTTTTGCAATATACAGCCAAGTGCTAACACATGAAAGTCTCACTTTAACATATGAGGCAGAACGGTCCAATGTTTAGGGAATTAGCCTAGGACTGGAGAAACATGGGTTTTAGTCCCTGCTCTGAGGCATACTTTCTGTATAACCTTGGGCAAGTCAGTGTCTGTCTGTGCCTTAGTTCCCCATTTATAAAATGAGGATAATAGCACTTTCTTACTTCACAGGGATATTGTAAGGGTAAATACATTAAAGACTGTGATGTGCTTAGATACTATGTGATGGGGGGGACGGACATATAAGTACCACAGATAAATAGGTATGTTTCAAAGAACAGAGAATCAATGGATATTTAGTAATTCATATCTGTATAATAATTTACAATCATGTGGTGCTTTCTAAGGCATTCTCTTAAAATGTGCCCCAAAATTGGAATACACAAAGCGTGTGTATGGGCCAGAACCACCACTTATTTCCATGGAGCTGGGCCAATTTATACCACCTGAAGATATGACCCAGCATTCAGTTTCTCATAGGGTGACCAGATGTCCCAATTTTATAGGGAGAGTCCCGATATTTGGGGCTTTGTCTTATATAGGCGCCTAATACCCCCCACCCCCATCCCGATTTTTCACACTTGCTGTCTGGTCCCCCTAGTTTCTCATTCTCCCTGGGCACTTACTAATTTATGTGCACACAAATACAAACATAAACAGATGCAGTTGCAGGATCTCAGAGTCCTGTTGAGGTTTCTCCTTTGAAAAATTGGCTCACTATACATAGGAATCATCTCACCCACTCAGCAGTGAGATGTAGCCCATCATGTGGGTAGAACAAGGCCACAGTTTAACAGCTCACGGTAACACTATGTAGCAGTTCAAGACAGAAAGTGAAGATGAATTTTTTTATCCAGTTGAAACCAAACAGGTAAGAGGGTTTAAGACAAAAATCCTTAGAGAAAAGAACAAATTACCATATATACTTGTTCATTAGCCCATTTGTTTAGAAGCCGACCCCCCAAGATGGATATGTAAAAATAGCAAAAACTGTATGACCCTTTCACAAGCCAACCCTATCTTTCAGAGGTGGGAAAACGAGCCACATGCCAAAGGTTGCCGATCCTTGCCATAGAGTTTTAAATCATCAAATTTTGGTGTAGACCCGTTTATAAGTTGACCCCTGCTCTTTGATGCGTCACTTTTTTACCAAAAATATTCGGCTTATGAACGAGTATATACGGTATTAGCTTGAAAAGTAATTTAACAGAATAGTAATGCTCTAATACTATCTCTGCAAATCTAATACCATTTCTGCAAAAGCAGAATACTTCAACCAGTGACATACTTTTTTGGGGCCCCATCCAACATGTATTAAGTCAATGGAAAGACTCCCTCCGCTTCAATGGCAGTTGGATCAATCCCTTGAGGTTTTTGGTTTGTCAGTTGCTTTTATCGTAACATTATTGTTTTCACAAAATATGCCACTGTAACTTGTCATGGTGATTAAGCTAATTTGTTAATTTCCAGAATGATACAGTTTCTGAATATGTACAGCATTTTAGTTCTTAAAAGCAGAATGTTGAATGCATTGCTGTATTAGTGTCACATTCATTATGTTCTGCAATATATTAAACCATGATCAATTTGGCCAAAACATTTACAAGTCTGTAGAAAGAAAATTTCATGCGTGCTTAAAGTATAAGTGATGACACGCAGTGCAGGCCACTATAAAGATGAGCTATATAGGAACCCCAGTCTCTTTATCTGAAGGGTCCGTGACCCACAGTCTGTTTTAAACTAATTGTGTTGCCAGCCATTGTATTGCTCATTTCACTAATGGCCAGTTCATTGTACTCAATCTACTTGTTTATTACACACACCTGTTTGGAATGATCAGCTTCATTACACATGTCTCTGACATTCCAGTGCCATAATCCACATGGAATTAAGTAGGCTTCTATGCATATGGAATAGATTAGGCATATAATGTTCTTTTACAAGGGGCAGCTGATAAGCACTGAACTATCTCAGTCTATCGTTCTGCGCAAGTCCTAGCAATGTCTCCCAGCCAAGCATTCCATTAACTCTTTCACTTCTTATTTCTTACAAGGCCACACATAACCCTAATCTTTTTATTTTGCTGAGCTATTATCTTTCTCTGTTCCTGCACTGAGATTTCATGGTACCACATTTTTCACTTGGTCCAAAATTGGGTTGGAAGAAGTCAGGGCAAAGGGGGCTTTCGCTGAGCAGGCTGAAAGAAACTGTCTTGTCTCAAACTAAATCTTTGTTTGTAGCTACTTTTAATTCGGTGTCCATTTAGAAGATGGCTTGTT
This sequence comes from Trachemys scripta elegans, assembly GCF_013100865.1. Taxonomy (NCBI): domain Eukaryota; kingdom Metazoa; phylum Chordata; order Testudines; family Emydidae; genus Trachemys; species Trachemys scripta. Next base: position 92,845,874 of record NC_048306.1, read on the forward strand.
TTACGGCAAGCAGGAATAATGAAGATCCTGATTTTGCCACCTGTAAGCCTGTCGAGTAGTACTTTATTCCATGGGGGTGCCCAGTGGCGCAGATCATGGCCCAGGCTATGCATCTGTGCACAACCATAGGAGAAATTAAACTTTCCCACACGCATGCCTCTGTGCAGCATCCTGAAACTCTGGGGCCAAGAGCACAGGAATAAGGAGAAACTGCCCACCTCCTACTCCCCTCCACTGCATAAGAGGACAGGGATTGGGCAAGGAGTAGGCAGAGCCTTGGTTCCACCCAAAATATGCCAGTCATCACCTTTCTGGTAAGGGACAATTGTACATTGCTACCCCACTGGAGCAAGGTGGGGGAAGAGGGGAGGAATTGTTCCGAGAAGCCCCGTTCCTTCCCCGTGCTGCTCCTGGGGCAGCATCGCTATTCACTAAACCTCACAGGGCAAATTGTACAGGGGGTACTTGTGGTGGAAGGTACTTTTCAGCAAGGGTCAGGATGGCAGATTCAGGCTAAGAATCCCTACCAGAGCCCCCACTCCTCTAGGATCAAGCCCCAGAACCATTCCTCTCCCCATCATAGCATGGGTACTGGCTGATCTTCCCTTTCCTTGGAAGGACCCGCTATTAACACAACTCATCGTCAACTTCTGGAAAGTGCTTCTTTGTTAGACCAAAAACTTCCTTCCTAACTCTGAGCCAAGTATTTCTGCATTAAAAAGGGAAAGCAGAAGACTGGCAACAACCGCCCCTCTCCCCTGCCCCCCCAAAAAGAGTTGAAACTCATTTACTCTTAAACAGGATTAAAGCCATTTTATGATCAGACATTTTTGCTGGCCGGCTATATTAATCAATTAGGTGCACAAGCTTTCGAGTCAAAAGCAAGCCTCTTAGGCTACTTCTTGAGAAGTTTGGATTCCAGAAGCTTTTGATCTATTGATACAGATAAGCACCATAGGGAGAGATTAGAATCAACGCAAACACCCAGGAGAAGATTAAATAAAAATAATAACAATGATGAAATAGGCCTGGGAATGGAAATGTGCAATCTGAAATTAATTGAAATGCCAACTCCAACAATAGCTGCTTATGTGTGGCTCCAAAAAGGCAATTTTGAGAAAGAGAGCCCACAAAAAAAAGCATTGATGATTCAGAGAGGGGAAAACAAGGAAATAGGCAAGTATCATCCATCTCAAAGGAGACAGGCGAGAGTGGTAGAAATGGAAGAAAAAACATGAGGCCTTTTTAAAAAATTGTTCCCCAAAGTGTTTTAGAACAAAACAATTGGCAGGAGTAACTCTCCAGGACCTGAGCACTGCTACAGAATTGAAGCCAATTAGAAAGCCCACAGGATCAACATGTAGCAATTTTCCATAGTTGGACAATCTAACCCTGCACCCGTTGATGTCAATGAGAATTTTAACATGATTATAAATAGAAGCTGGATTGGACCCCAATGATGAAATTCACCACTGTGAAGAGGGCCACAGCAAGGTCTATGGCCCACTTATGTCCCACTCAAGCTCTATTTTGAGGGCGTAAGTGACACACAGCCTCTGTGCTGGCCCTTGGCCCAGGGGTGAATTGTACCCTATAGGAGAATCCTACCTGCTGCTGCATGGAACTCAGTGGTTTGGGCTCACAACGGCTCATACAATCCTTTTTTGGCTTTGGTTCATGCATATCTCACATCTTAGGGTTTGCACCTCATTAGTTATTATTTATTTATGTATGTATTTGTATTGCAGTAGCACTTAGGGGCCCAATCATGAATCAGGGTCCCGATGTGCCAGGAGCTGAACGCACACAATGAAAAGACAGTCCCTGCCCCAAAGACCGTCCAGTTGTGTTCGTTTCATTTTGAGTTTTAGCTTCAAATCCAGACTTAGACCAGGTGCTACCTATTGACTTCAGTGGCTGTATCTTCTTATACTGGGTCAAAATTTGTCTCTCACAGCAAAATTCAACCAAAACAGCCACATTTTGCTTGGTTTCAGGAGAAAACTAGATTTGTGTAAAATTGTGGGGAAATTTTCACACAACTTTCCACGAGGTTAATTTTGTCTCATTTTGAGCCCCTAGGAATGCTGAGATTTTGCAACAAACATTATGAAAATTACAGAGAAATATTCAAAATCATCAGTTTCTCACATTTCTGAAGTGCAAAAGTTTAGGCTGAAAATATTTCACATTGTAATATTTTGGATTGAAAGGGTGAGTCCTGTCTGTCAACAGAGAATGTCACAAAAATTTTGCAGGCACCAGCACGAAGTGTGAACTTGTCATAATATGTGAAAATACTCCTGGGGGCTTTAATCCAGTAAAGCATTTAAGCACATGCTTAACTTTAACACTACTCTCATGAGCATCTGATTTCAATAGGACCACTCCTATGCTTTAAGTTATGCTCGTACCTTAAGTGATTTCCTGCATCTGGGCTATAAACTACTACATCAACTCAGCATAAAAACCAAACATGGTCACAGTCTGCAGGATTTTTTTTCCATTAATTTGATTTCTTGTAAGGATTAATTTTATCATAATAAATATTACCTAGCTAGTGTTTTTCAACAGTAGATCTCAAAGCAGTTTACAAAGGATCCTCATTTCAATGATGAAGCAATTGAGGTGCAGAGAGGTGAATTGACTTGCCCAAGATCACTGTTGGCAGAACTGGGAATAGAACACTGCTCTCCTGACTCCCTGGCCAATTCTCTATCTGCTAGGGCATGATGCTGTCTCTTCAGAGAGAGTCCGAGTTTGGCCTTCACTCACATTTTAGCATATGATCCCTGAGTATAGAATTCAGCCTTCCAAAGGCAGTGGCCTCCCCTCTCTGTATCTCTCATATCTGCTCTTCCAGACCTTCTCGATAGCACCTGTTCAAGGGTGCCAAGCTGTTGTTAACCACTGTTCACTGAGGAGAATGTCATAACACTTTCACAGCTCAAATTTCTTGCAAATGTTTCACATATTTCTAATGGAAACAATGCAAAGCCACCAAGTTTTGCATGGTTTCCACTATCAAACATAAATCGACCCAGGCTCTGATTCTACTGGGACTTGGCCCTTGTTTGCCATTTTGTTGAACCTGGACCGATTTTCAGTTTGTAACCAAAGTTTTGCACAGCTCTGTGATCCTGTCGTCTGGTGGCCAGGGCCGGCTCCAGGCACCAGACGAGAAAGCACGTGCCTGGGGTGGCACATTGTAAGGGGCGGCATTCTGGCCAATTTGGAGGCGGCCAGCCCAGCCCTGCAGGGGCACGTACTAGTGATCCCCGCCACTCACCGTGCCGCTGGGCTCCCCAGGACGCGTCACTCCCCGCCGCCTGCACCGGCCTCCGCCTCCCGCGCCGCTCTGAGCCCAGCCCAGCCGAGCCGCCTTTAGAGGAGAGGCTGAGCCAGCACCTCCTGCAGCCCCTGGGGCCTCTGCCTGCCCGGCCGGGTGAAGCACTCCAAGGCTGGAGGGCTGCCCACGGGCGGAGGGAGCGGGCGGGTGCCGCCCTTCACCCCCCTGCAAGCCGCCTTGACCGCCCTCCACATGCTCCCTGCGGCTACACTTTTTTTTTGTTGCTTCGGCAGTCCGGACGCTTTTTTTTTTTTTGCCTGGGGCGGCAAAAAAGCTAGAGCCGGCCCTGCTGGTGGCAACACAATGTGCAGCCCCAGAATGGATCTAAGCCAGGTCCCAGGCTGCCAGGAGTTGCAAAAAGGCTGTGTGACCTCTTTCATGGGTGACAAGGAGCTGCTTGTGTCTCTTACTGGGGCCTACCTCAGGTGGAGGCAATGAGTAGCACTGATGGAGTCTAGAAGGAGTCATACTCAGCCATCCTCTACCTAAAGCAGGATCTCAGCAAGGTGGGGCTTTTGAGGGAAGAAGGGAGTGTAGATAAGGGGGAAAGTGGCAATGAACTACATGACTCACAAGGGAGAGGACTGAAAGAGAAGGGACCTTCAGTTATGGAGTCTTAATGTAGCTAGATCCATCCCTGTTGCTTCTATGCACACTGATTTTTGCATTTAAATAATGTGAATCCCTATATAACAGCCAAATATCTGCAGTAGTATTAAAGACCCCGGGACAGTTGTTCAGCTGGGGTAAATTGAAATCCGCAGAGTTATGCCATCTAACCCTGCTGAAGATCTGGGTCACATGGTCTAGTGGAAAATACTAGCAGATGTAGTCAGCATGGTGAGGGGAGGGAAAGAAAGCAGCAGGCAGGTGGGAAAGGAGAGGAAGATGAGTTAGAAAAGAAGGAAACGGAGGGCCAAAGAGGAGGAAAAAGCACCATTTCTGACCAATCTCCATAAGCACGATCATTCCATAAAGATCAGTCTGGAGCATTTGGCCCAATAGAGGCACATTGTTTTCTCCTAGCATTTGTATTTTACTTTTACCTCTTACCACAATGGAAATTCAAGTCCCACATTCAGTCAAAGCTGAGCATTTTATTGCTTTTCCAGTCAACTGCCGGAGCCAGATGTTTAAAATTTATCACCAGTAGCTCTGTGAGTACCGGATATGTAAGTAAATGAAAAATCAACCTTTTGCACTATGTCCCAGAGAAGTTTTTTTTTCCTTTGGCCTGCTGAAGCAGTTGGCTATCAGAATATGCAGCTTTCAAAAGTGGCCTGCTATCGACAATGTTATAGCTGCAATATTCATTTTCCAATAGCTGTCGGAGAGCACTGTTCTGTCAAGCCAGTTTGCTATTGCAAAATTCTGTATTTGCAGCGCGGGTCTGTGGCTTGCTACCAAATAGGTTTGCCAACCTTTTGTTACCTCTTTTTTGATGTTGTGAAGAGAAAATCTTATTTAATCTGGAAATTAAAAAGCTACAGAAGAATGGGAATGATTAGTCCAGCACATTAACTTTTCTCTGTACCTCTAAGAATCTTGCGTCATTCCTTAAAAACCCCTTTATTCCCTAGCACTACTATAACCACAACACTTCCACTGGACAGGGAGCAGACAGCATTACCTTTGAAGCTTGTTAATGCCACACCTGAACCGATGGCAGAATCAGCATTGGGTGATGGAAAATGCTCTTCTACCCAGGGGCTCTGCAGAATTCTTAGTCATATAGGACTAAGGAGCAAACACTATTATTAGAGGCCGTGCGATCCAATTAACTGGGTTCTAGTCCTGGCTTTGCCACTGATCTGTTGCATGACCCTAGGCAAGTTATTTCACCTCTATCCCACCCCATCTGTGACTGATCCTGCCTTAACAGGAAAGAGGAGGTCTGTGCCCAGAGAGTCCACTCCATGTGGATCCTAGGGTATGATATTGGCCCATTATGTTCCCATGCACAGAGGAATAGCTTCACTTGCTGTTAAAGTAAAGCCACCTCGGGAGTACAACGCAGCCGCTATTGTAACAGTGCCAAAGAAACCGTGCCACAGGGGTCAAAGATGAGACGTGAAATGCAATTAAAAGTAGAGGTGCAATTTGACCAGGAGACTGGGGCTAACATGGAAAATATGGGACTTATGGAAAATAGCATGGGATCACAAGTAGTTAGGACCCTAGTTATTTATATTCTACCTGCAAAATGGCATCTACAGTAGCACCATGCCCTGTAGCACCTTGCTAAGGCAATGACTCAGCCAAGATTTAGCAAAGAGTGTCAGCTACTGTGAGACTAGTATTACTTCCTGCAGCTTATATATTTTCACTATGTTCTGAGGTTTCCCATTTAAAAAAAGACTGACCAGGCCCAAACCTTCATAGTTTGGAAAATCGGACAAGGTTACAGTGAAAAGTGGTATTTAAAGACCTGATCCAAAACCCATTGAAGTCAATGGAAGTCAATTCACTCCAGTGGGCATTAGATCAGACCCTGAACTGCTAAACTAAATGTCATCACACTTTACACATCTGTCAATTTCAGCTTTGCTTATTTGAATGTGAAGAAGACACTATAGCTCTGACTTAAACAGCTGAATGATATCTATTTATGCAGCACCGTACTGATGCATAGGTGTGAGCTGAATTCTGTTTATTGCACAGGACCTTGCCTTCTCATTCACACAAAAGGTAGCATTTACTTGCTTTACTATGTACATTTATTCAAAGCAATGGCATTGGCGGATCTGGCTGGATTATGAAACCTATTTTTCAGGGAAGTAGGGAGCACATCAGAGAAATGTCTTTATTATAAAATTTCTGATCTTCCCCCTTTAATCCAGAGGGTTTATGAGTTCTATTTTAATGGCCTTTTAAAAGAAACTGAGTTATTCCCAGCAGCTCTTAATGACTGCGCTGGCACCTTCTAGTAAGGGCAGAACAATAGTTACCTTCCGAGTTTAGCCAACAAGCCGCTAATGACTAGCGAAGACATGTCTGCTTTAATGGAAGTTTTATGGGCATTTTCCCCTCTCTTAGGAGGAGTAAACATAGCAAAGGTTTGAAATTTTCTTTTCTTTATCTCTCTGGCAAAAGATGATATTGTTCCCATGGACATGCTCACGATAGTTTACAGCCGCAGGTAGATGTAAAGCTAAAGAGCCTTCATGAGGCAGAGCTTACGGCATTCGCTGGTTTTGCCACCGCTAACGACGGCAGAAGTACAGTAAGCCTCAGCTTCGACATATTTTATTACCCCAAATACTTCGGTGCATGGATGCAAAGTGCTCTGAAAAGGCAGAATGTTAGGGTGAATACTAAACGGTTACGGGCCTGATTCTTCCTGCGTTAGGCTCTGCACTCAGTTTTTGTACCAGTATAACTGTCAATTAGGAGTGTGATTTCTTACCAGTATAGTTATCCTGTATAACCTCTAGGGCAGACACAGTTCTACCATTATACCAGTGCCTTATACAGCTTATTGCCTTTCCAGTATGGGACTAGCTATACCAATCATGTATGTTGATATAGATATAACTTTGTCCACAGTAGGGTGTATACTGGTATAGTTAAAGTGATACACCCTTTCTAGCATGGGCAACACCTTTGCACAGGGGTGAATTTCATCCAAACTGACTAAGAGCAGGGATAAGCCCTTTTGAAAGGAGCACTTAGGTGGCATACAGGACTAGTGCTGTCTTTCAGCACAGGGGCTAATTTCATCTTTTGAATATTACCTTAAAAGCAATGGGGCTGCTCATGGCATATGGTACTGTTCACTCTATGCAGCACTGAGGCCTTCAGTGCTGCATAGGCCCTCCACACAGGGACAAATTTCACCCCAGGCAAGGAAAGTTGGGCTGGCATAATCAGGCTCTCACTTAGCATGTGAGAGGCGTTCTGATATACCAAATGGGTTGTGCTTTCTTTTCCCGGTGACTTATTGTAAAATTATTCATAATCATTTTATTACATGAAGTACGTACCAGCAGCCGAATTGCCCTTACTCAGGAGTTGGGTGCGTTTTGTTGATGTGATTCTGTAGCCAAGTGTAATGCCATTAAATGATTGGATTTTACTGTATATATTGACATGGTGTCACAGACCATTTTCATTCCCCCTATTATGCTTATAAATAAAAGCATCTGCCATAATTAGAAAATATGAACATGTTAAAACCTCCATTAATTTTCCCCTATTAATCTAAGAGCTGGGCAGATGTTTATTAATATCTTTTTACATTACATTCATCAACTGTTGCCTAGAGTAAAAAGGTTGAGCTGCGATACTGCACCTGAGTTAAACAAGAAAAGATCTGGCTGAATCCAGGTTTCTGTTTAACGCAAGGAGGAATTTTGGTGTTCAGTCTAAGTGCTCCTTAAAATTTTAAATCTCTCCTGGCACAGAGTGTGCAAAGATCTGCAGCTGGTCCTTCCTTTATGTGAAGGTCAAAATTCAGCATGGACTTGCTATATCCATTGAAATCAATTCTGGTTTTAAATGTTAACAAGGTTAGAACAAAGGGCATTTCCTTCCACATCGTACCCGTCTTGAGGTCTGTTTTTAGAGTCTTTCTCCAGAAATCAGCTTCAGCTTTTGGGAACTTTTCTCAATTTAATTAATAGAAATTAAAAAATACCCACATAGTTGTAGTCCAAATGCTAAAATCTCCAAAGGGACTACAATAAAAAAGGGTAAAAAAGAGTATTTCAGTCTGTCACTTCATGGTTCTATGGCAGAACCGAACCCAAGTGTTTCTGTTCTATTCTATATCGGTTCTTACACCACACTCATGACCATAATATCTGAGTCCTTCCAGTAGTGCATTAAGCAATGTGACTTCACATCTCTTCCATATTGTTTGTTCTCTCATCCTCCGCCCCACCCCAGGGTAGAAGCATATGTAGTGGCGTGTCTTGGTTTGGTAGGGCTTTAGGTTTTCTATGTGTTAGAGAAGGCAAGGTCAAAGAAATGTACTTTCACTTAGAGTGAAAGGTAGTGAGGTTTGTGATGATCCTTAGTTCCTGGGGGAGCTCAGTCCACAGCCTCAGACTAGCCCCTGAGAAAGTTCTGTCTCCCACACAGATAATTTTTTCTCTTACTGTGAACAGTTCCATTGGGCCAAAGGAACATAGTTGTTGACCATGGTCTTTATCACAGCACCGTTGGCTATCTTCATCTCCTAAGCCAAGGCCATGGAGCACTTTGAAGATAAAGACCGAGACCTTGAACTTGATTTGAAATTGTATGAGAAGCCAATTCACAGCGTGAAGGACAGGTCTGATGTATTCATGGTAGCCCTTGTTGCTGAGGAGATGCTCTGAACACTCGCGTAGTAAGATGTAGACCAGGGGTCGGCAACCTTTCAGAAGTGGCGTGCCGAGTCTTCATTTATTCACTCTAATTTAAGGTTTTGCGTGCCAGTAATACATTTTAACGTTTTTAGAAGGTCTCTTTCTATAAGTCTATAATATATAACTAAACTATTGTTGTATGTAAAGTAAATAAGGTTTTTAAAATGTTTAAGAAGCTTCATTTAAAATTAAATTAAAATGCAGCTCCCTGGACTGGTGGCCAGGACCTGGGCAGTGTGAGTGCCACTGAAAATCAGCTTGCGTGCCGCCTTTGGCACGCGTGCCATAGGTTGCCTACCCCTGATGTAGACTAACACCTTTAGATACTTTGAGTTACTTATATTGTACCCTGCGAGGAGCCTGGAATACAACAGGACCAGCATAAATGATCTAAAAGATGTTAGCTATTGTCTTAACTAACTTTAAGAGGGTTTTTCAATCAGGTTAAGCTAACTCAATTGAATGAGCACAATTGTAGAAAAGAACCATTTGGCCTATCAAGATGGGGCCTGAAGAATAGCAACATTTCTAGTAAATCTATCTTCTCCTTCTATTTGTTTTTTTTTGGTGGGAAAAATGGTGATATCTCCCAGGAGCAGCTTTGCAATGAGAGAACTGTAATGTGTGTGTATCCCGGTGGAAGTAACCTTCAAGGTCAGTGTTGAAAATCAGCATCACTTGGGTTTGATTTGAACATTCCCTGTGTGATTACCAGAGCTCAAGGGAGTATTAGAGAGGCATGGGCAAGGGAGGAAGGTTGCATACAGAGAGCAGAAAGGTAAAAAATTAAGAGGAGACTGTTACACTTCCCTAAAATATACAGCAGGCAAAATTAACTCACTTTTCTCTGCTTCCTAATGTCCAATTCCTCATTTAATCAATAGCAATACTAAATTCATTGTAGAAGCTTTTTGTTGTTGGAGAGAAAGATGGATGAGCGCCTGCCGGGGGGAATACTGGGAGTGTGGAGTAAAAAATTAAAAAGGACGGACAGGATTTGTCAGATGAAGTTCCTCTGAACCAGTTCCAGTTGGAACTTGAGGGCAGGCCCAGGCTCTCACAGTACTGCATGTTCTGTGGCAGTAGATGTGAGTTTCCGCAGTTCTGAGTTGGTTGTAATTTCCCACATAACATTTGGCAGGTTTGGATGGTGAACTTTTCCCTTGATCCTGATCATTCCTGTCATTCCACAACTGTTGGATGGCAGCTGGCCTATGCGATGTTTCAGGACCCAGTAAGCAAACTATTCTGATTCCCCCCCCACACACACCTCTCTCTCTGTTTCTCAGCCTGAAGGGCCATGGAATATTCAGAGCAGCAGATACATACACAAGACACATTGCTTCAAACGCTGTGTGAGTCAGTGGGAATAGTGAGCACGATAAAACCCTGCAAACACATGAAGCCTCGGGCATCAGTGGTGCAATCCTGCAGCCTAGAATAAAGCCATCAGAATACTGAGATGATCAAGTCCAATGAGAGGCCAGGTGGCTCTCCAACTTGGAAGTGCCCCATACGATAAGCAGTAAAGGGACTATCTTTATCTGTGTGTCATTCCTTGATCATGAGTACTCGTTGCCTATAGCAGATTAACTAGCTGCCTGCTTTGTGAGTTCCCCATAGTTCTCCAACATTCAGCACCCAAGAAGAAAGAGTGGCAAATGCAGGTGCCATTTGGTGCTGGCCAATAAAGCATTGCCGCTTTCATAACCTTGTGTCTGTGGGAGGGATGGACAAAGCTTGTCCCATGTCTGGCCAGGGAAGCGTTAAAGTCATATTCCAGACCAAGAAGTTAAGAGGTGTCTTTCCTCAGCAGAGGCACTGCGTGGGAGCTAATGTGAGAGGGAGTGGACTGGGCTTCGCTGGTGATGTTTCTCTAAGAAAAGTACCGGGAAGGGAGCCTGAGTGGGGACTGCCTGGAACTATTGTAGATCCTTGCAGCCAAGAGGGGTAAATAGCCTATTCACAAACCCTAGTGGGAGGGCAGATGAGGTGTGGAAGGACTGTAGCAAACTCCAATATAAGGGCAGAAGGTCTATATGCAGTTTCTAGAAAGAAGGCTATGGAAGTCTGAGGCTAAAGCATAGATGGGAGGGAATTTCCAGAGCAAATAATGGAATTTAACTGGTATATTTACAAACCAGATCTCAGGAGGGGAGATTCTAACGTTAGTTGTGTGGAATGTGAGTCTCCTGCTTCTGGGGTGTCTGAGACAGAGGCATGCACCTGATGAGGGACCAGATAAATGCATCCTGTAACAGACCTGAACCAAAACTCTGGATCCAACCTCTAACATACACACAGCTGTTTCATATTATTCTTAGATCATGTGGTTGTAATGGCAGTCCAGGGGATCAATTTTAGGTAACCAATCACCACATATATGTCCACTGAACAGCTACTGATTCAGTAAAATATTTTGCCCCACTTTATACCAGGCCGCAAACAGATGGCAAACATTTCCCTTCAGCTTTGCCTCTCCTCAGATAGGAACAGAACTCACTTGTCCACACTAAACAGGGGCACAATGTAGAATCGTGGTGTATTTCCAAATACAGGCTGCACTACATGACCACACACTAGTGGTAAGCAGTGTGACCTAGTGGATAGAACACTGAACTGGTACTCAGAAGACCTGGGTGCTAGTCCCAGCTTGGCCTCTGGCCTGCTGGGTGACCTTGGGCAAGTCATTTCCCTGGTCTGTGCCTCTGTGTAAAAGGGGGCAAATGACACTGACGTGACCTCCTTTGTAAAGCACGTTGCAAGCTCCTGATGAAAAGTTCTAGGTAAGAGCCAGGTGTTATTACTGTATGACTATGATTGTTACGGTGGGCCAAATTCTGTGCTGCTGTATAGCCTGTGCAGGTCTCTTGATGTTAGGGATAGTGCTGCATAGAAGGAATTTGGATGGGATTTATGAGATCTGGGTTTGCCACAGACTTCCTGTGTAATCATGGACAACCATGCTAATCTTGCTGTGCCTCGATTCCCCCTCTGTTACATGGGAACAATGAGGTGCTCAACTATTGTAAACAACTGAAGCAACATTAAGTTTAACCCATTATGATCAAAATTTTCACCACTGAGTGTTCCTGCTCCTCCAACAAACAAGCTGATGTGGAAGTGGCTAGGCAGGGACATCAAGAACATGGCACAGATACATTAACATGGTACAATTTTTCATAATTCTTCACTGAGCAGCTGTCATATGCATAGTCCCCTAGCCCTTGGTATCACCGTTTTGCAGCACTGCGTTGGCAAAGCCAGTAACTCAAACTGCTTTCAATAGTACACCTGACTAAGACACACTCACCATGCCACTGATATTGGGAAGAGTCTGGTATTGTATATCCTGTGATTCCACTCAGTTCCTAGCAAGCACCTAAAGCGTTAATGGCTTTGTACTAGTGCAAGTGTTCTCCAAGCATGTCCCTGTATGGCAACAATTTAAATTTCTATTGCTTTGGTGCTGCCTAATTGAGAGAGGGCAGGGCTGAGAGACAGGTTGTTTTATGTTTGCGGCTCTTACAAAACAGAATGGGCCATAAGGAAAAAGCTCAAACTACTGCAGCGTTTGTGTGTCCTGGTCAGTCTCAGTGTATCAGGATTAACGCAGCGTGCATGCAACAAGCACATAGCCTCCACTTTTATTTGTAGGAACTACATCTCCCCCGTTATCAGGAGTGATAAACGCAGGGGAGAGACAGGAAGGAAGAACCAGGTCATTCAGTGATCGTGTCACAGCTTCTTCCCACACTCAGTACAGCAAGGGGATTCTAGAGATGCACATTTATAGTGCGGCAGTTCCCAACACACACTGGTCAGAGGCAGTGAGAAATCCAGCTGCCTCCTAATTGATCCAACTGCCTCTGTAGACTCAGACCCCTCAACAAGTATCTCTTTTGAGTCTAAGGGCTGATCACCGGACGATATTGTGGTCAGATGTAACTCTTTCACATCAGAGCTTTGCTCTTTGGATAATATCATTCACCCACAGATCTTCTCCTTTCCTTGATGGAAAGGAAATTTCTGCTGGGCATTTTGCACTTGAACTTCACTACCTGGACATGAGCTACTGGAAAATAATCTCCTAAAAATGAAATAGGTGTTACATGTCTAGTCTGGCATCCACAGCATCATGGTGAGTTTCTACTGCAACCAATTTTGCTGCCACAGGTTCCTTAAGGCATTCTTGCCCAGCACTATTTAAAAGGGGAACATTTCAGTGTGCCCTGAGGGAAGTGAAGCATGAAAGTCCTGTTATCACTGATAGAAGTTTTGCCTCCAGTTCCCCATCTGCTGTGCTGAATGTTAACTTCTAATATTGGCACTTTAGCTGAAATGATAAATATCAAACAACAGATTAGTCAGATCCTTGGTCAGTGCCAGGCCTTGGTCTGAAAGGATTTGGCACAGACATTCTTGTTTCAGGAGAGTGAAAAGACCAAATAAAATCACATTGTTACATTTTGCTGTTCTATGCAAGCATAGAACAGTAGTAAATAATGGGTCAAAACCAGAATCATTTATTCCTAGACTCTGTCAGATTTGGGGGCTGGAATGAAATGGGACCTGGCTAGGAATCACCTCCAGGGTTTTTTAAAACCCAAGCCACCCCCAAATTTTGCCTGTCTTCACAGGGTTCTGCAAAGCTCCTTCTTGAAATTCCTATCTAAAAACAGCCTAAACTAACATGGAAAGCAAGAAAACAATCTGGAAAGAGGATTAATAGTGTAGTGCATGGCTTTAACTAGTGTCCGTGCAACACATGGTGGTTGGAAATGTCCATTTATCTCAGCTAAAGCAAGACTGAACCTTTAGATTCTAATCATGATTAGGGGAAAAAATCTACCTCCTTATATAAAAAAAACCCCACCATTGTCCAACAGTAATAGTACTGCAGCATCATTCTGATAAACTGTACGCTTGCTGTAATTAATAGAGATAGCAGCCATAGCAGAAATTGAAGTTCCTGTGCTAGCTCCTAGCATTGTTGGCATTTCTGTATTGGGATAGTTTAGCCTGAAACTGTTGTGCTTTTTGTTTTGGTTTTTTTGCTGCATCTTTACATGTCTAAGAACCCTGCTAAAACAGCAAGTGTTTTGTTCTCATTGCTTCTGTCGCCTGGTATAGAAGGGAGATGCACATTGTGGTCTCTCAAGGAGACTTGACTTTTGTTCTTTCTTGTTATTGGCTTTTCTGAATCTGTGCTAAGATTGGTTTTGGCCTAAAAGTCTGTTATGATAACATAATGTACCCAAGTTTTGGCTCACCAGCAAACAGGCAGCTCCATTTAGTAAATGATGAAAGTTTTTCCGGGGTATTATAATTTGACCCAAGCAGTCACATTCTCTGTAAAAAAACTGCAATAAATATATATGCAGCTTTTTAAGCCATGAGACTGTGTTTTGGACATTGACCTAGTGGCTGGTGAATTTCAAATAGCAAAGTTCTGCATGTGGACAGGAGGTAGGCTGGAATGATAAGATGCCACCCCTGAGAAGTGCTCTTCTGTGAAATGTACTGTATTGTAACCTGGAGGAAAGATGGTCTTGAGGTTATAGCACTGGACTTGCCATGGGAGATTTAGGTTCAAGTTCTACTTCTGCTACCAACTTCCTATGTGACCTTGGTCAGCTCACTTTGTTTTTCTGTGCCTCTATTCCCTATCTGTAAGGTGGGAGTAATAATACTCCTCTTTTTATCTCTCTAGTCTATTTAGATTTTAAGTTCTCTGGAGCAGGGGCTCTCTCTTAGTAGGTGTACATACAGCCCCTAGTACAATGCTGTAATTGGTTTGGTCTTGCAAGCATGGTTGGGACTGGGTTATGGGATCTTTACTGCAACCGTGGACTTTACAGGCGGTAGCACAATTCTATAACATGTTCGTAACACACAGTGGCCCCATAAGCAAGACAAAACTGTGTTCTAATACAATGCCCCAACGAGGCTTTCACTGTAATTATTTTATTTAACTAGAACTACCAGAGGGAATGGTGGCTTTCTTCCAAAGTACTATCTGCAGCTGTATGCACCCAATTTAACCAAGTGGAAAAAAAGGAAGCCAGAGGCAAGTTCAATCCTCTTGTGCCCTGATCCCACTGGCTATTCATGAATGAATGATTACTCCAGATCAGGCCTATCCACTGTCTGCCAGCCAGGACTGTGTCTATGTTGCAAGATAATATCATTCAAATCCACCCATTTCTTAGTTCCTACAGTGACAACTAATTTCCGCTCAAAAGTCCTTGTCGGATTCCAGAAGAGGGACTGTTCATAGCTTGTATTTGTGTACATCCCTCCTGAATGCAGAATTGTATCATTCTGTGGCAGGGACAAAGAGGAGACTGATTGCTGATGGAATTGTGACAGCCATTGAGCACACAAAACAAGAGGGCACTTGCTCTAAGATCCTTGGATGAAAGGAACTTTGCATCTTCCAAACATCAATTAATTGTTCCTCACCATAGCCCAGTGTGTTGAGAAAGTGCTACGTGTTCAATTTTACAGATGAGGAAGCTGAACATAAGAATGGCATCACTGGGTCAGACCAATGGTCCATCTAGGCCAATATCCTGTCTTCTGACAGTGGCCAATGGCAGGTGCTTCAGAAGGAATGAATAGAAGAGGGAATCATCGAGTGATCCATCCCCTGTCGTCCACATCCAGTTTCTGGTAATCAGAGACTAGAAACACCAGAGCATAAGGTTGCATCCCTAACCATCTTGGCAAATAGCCATTGAGGGATCTATCCTCCATGAATTTACCTAGTTCTTTTTTTTTAACCCTGTTATAGTTCACAACATCCCCAAGCAATGAGTTCCACAAGTTGACTGCGCATTATATGAAGAAGTACTTGCTTTTGTATGCTTTAAACCTGCTGCTTATTAATTTCATTGGATGACCTCTGATTCTTGTGTCATGTTTAGGAGTAAATAACAATTCCCTATTCGCTTTCTCCACACCAGTCACGGTTTTATAGACCTCTGTCATATCCCCCTTGAAGCTGTCTCTTTTCAAAGCTGAAAAGTCCCAGTCTTGTTAATCTTTCCTCAAACAGAAGCTGTTCCATACCCTTAATCATATTTGTTGCCCTTCTCTGTACCTTTTCCAATTCTAATATATCTTTTTTGGAAATGGGATGGCCAGAACTCCATGCAGTATTCAAGGTTTGGGTATATCGTGGATTTATATAGTGGCATTGATATTTTCTGTCTTTTTATCTATTCCTTTCCTAATGCTTCCTAACATTCTATTAACGTTTTTGACTGCAGCTGCACATTGAGCAGATGTTTGTCAGAGAATTATCCACAATGACTCTCAGATCTCTTTCTTGAGTGCTAACAGCTAATTTAGACCCCATCATTTTGTATGTATAGCTGGGATTATGTTTTCCAATGTGCATTACTTTGCATTTATCAACATTGAATTTCATCTGCCATTTTGTTACCCAGTCGCCCCGTTTTGTGAGATCCCTTTGTAACTCTTAGCTGATGCAAAGAGAGGGTAAGTGACTTGCCTGAAATCACACCCCAAGCCAGTGGCAGAGCTAAGAATAAAGCCCAAAAGTCCAGACTCCCTGTCCTCTGCTCTGATCATTCATTAGATCACAGGTTTTATGGACCCCCGGCAGTTACTCAATAGAAAGATAAGTTGCCTGCAGTGATAATATGTCTTTAAACTAAACTTGAAGTAAGAACTCCACCTGCTTATTAGAATGGTAGCATGGTCTTAGCTCTATGACACCAAAGATCTGGGTTCTATTCCCAACTCTGTCTCTGGGTAACATTGGCCAAGACACTTCAGCTTGTTGTCCCTGAATTTTCCCCATCTGTATAATGGCGATACTGGTCTCCATTGTAAATAGTTTTGAGATCACCTGATGAAAAGTGCTATAGAAGAGCTATTTATTATTATTCATGTCTAACTGTGTCCCCCCAAAAATCAACGGATATCTGGCACTATAGGTGTTTGTCAGTGATGTATTTTGAGCTCCTCATGCAATTTACTGACCGGCTAAAATTGAACTGCTGTATTTCTCTGAGCAGAAATGAAACCCAACAACAAAATTAAAAGACTAAAAAAAGGCAGGCCTGAGGCAACACACAGTTGTATTTATTTTTTAATTCCGTCTCCTATAGCATCCATGATGAATGGGGTGACAAAAGGAACCTAACTGAATTAGAGTTTCAGTATGGCCCACCTAGACTGTAGCTCTTTCCATTCATGAAAAATTACATCTGGGCTGTAATTGCCTGCTTGCTTATCTGCACGTCTCTTTTTAAAGCTAATCCAAATGCCGGACTCAAAAATAAGTAATTCCACAGTGTTCAATCCCCACTGTGCGGTAGTTTTAGCATCGCCTCTGCCTTTGCTTTGCTCCAGCTGCTGTCCTCTGTGGCACAGGGACTGAAACAGAGGAGATAAGAGATGATTGGCCCCCTGAAGGAATTAGGTGGGTGCAGTGGGAGAAGGAGCTGTTTCTGCCATATCTGCCCCTGCTGTTTGCTCTTTTCCTTTGGGGGTTGTTTTGCTGCTGTTTATCTCCTTCCTTCCGCCGCTTCCCTGGTGTATCTCTGCTCCTCCTTTGTCATTTCTATTAGGGTGGGGGGCCCTCTTTTTTTTCGATAAAATCCTCTCCCTCACACAAATCACATCACAAATTCTCCTCCTGACTCCCACCCACAAACATAGCCACTATCCGTTTTTTAATCTTAGCTTTCCCCGGGTGACACGTGCCGTCGGTTGACATTTCAAAGCCAGGTATTGCTCAGTTAATGCAAATCTCCATTCTGTTTTCACAAGGCACAAGCAAGTATGTACACTTAGAAATGCGGGAAACTAAGAGCTATAGAAATACACAGGGCCAAAGCCTGCTCCTACTGAAGTCAATGGCAGAACTCTCGCCAACTTCATTAGAGCCAGGATTTGGCACATGGCCCTTTTAACTTTATCATGGGTCCCAAAGCAGCAGTGAGCTCTCCCCACAATTCTCTGACTTGGGTAAACAGCACTCCCCCTGGCTCCCCTACTCCTTGGCTGGTATTGTAAGCACACCGTTGGCTTCCCCCCATGTTTCAGTCTATTTTAACCACTAAACCTAGTCCAAGGGTAATTATGCCATTGTTTCTACCTTCTCAATCAGAGTGCTGGCTTCTCAGAGAGGCAGGAGGGTCCCGTGGTTAGCCCCCTAGCCTAGGATGTGTCAGAACTGTGTTCAAGTCCCTGCTCTGACACAGACTTCCTGTGTGACCTTGAGCAAGTCACCTAGCCTCTCTTGGCCTCAGTTCCCCATCTGTAAAAGGGGGATAATAGTACTTCCTTATTTTGCTGCACTGTTTGAAGATAAATGCATGAAAGTTTGAGTGGCTCAGATATTTACAGTAATGGGGACCAGAGATAGATCCAACTGCACATTCCTGTATATAGTAACAAGCTAACCATTTATACGGTCAAAGAGAATCTCCTTTTAGCATATCACTTCAGAGTTACACAGTATAGACAGAAAAATCATGGAGCAATTCCTCAAGGAATCAATTCTGATGCACTTAGAGGAGAAGAAAGTGATCAGGAACAGTCAGCATGGATTCACCAAAGGCAAGTCATGCCTGACTAACCTAATTGCCTTCTATGACGAGATAACTGGCTCTGTGGATGAGGGGAAAGCAGTGGACATGTTATTCCTTGACTTTAGCAAAGCTTTTGATACAGTCTCCCACTGTATTCTTGCTGGCAAGTTAAAGAAGTATGGGCTGGATGAATGGACTATAAGGTGACTAGAAAGCTGGCTAGATCATCGGGCTCAATGGGTAGTGATCAATGGCTCTATGTCTAGATGGCAGCCGGTATCAAGCGGAGTGTCCCAAGGGTCAGTCCTGGGGCCAGTTTTGTTCAATATCTTCATTAATGATCTGGAGGATGGTGTGGATTGCACCCTCAGCAAGTTTGCGGATGACACTAACCTGGGAGGAGTGGTAGATACGCTGGAGGGTAGGGATAGGATACAGGGGGACCTAGACAAATTAAAGGATTGGGCCAAAAGAAACTTGATGAGGTTCAACAAGGACAACTGCAGAGTCCTGCATTTAGGATGGAAGACTCCCATGCACTGCTACAGTCTAGGGACCGAGTGGCTAGGCAGCAGTTCTGCAAAAAAGGATCTAGGGCAGTGTTACAGTGGACGAGAAGCTGGGTATGAGTCAACAGTGTGCCAGTGTTACCAAGAAGGCAAATGGCATTTTGGGCTGTATAAGTAGGGGCATTGCCAGCAGATCGAGGGACCTGATCATTCCCCTCTATTCAGCATCGGTGAGGCCTGATCAGGAGTACTGTGTCCAGTTTTGGGCCCCACACTATAAGAAGGATGTGGAAAAATTGGAAAGAGTCCAGCGGAGGGCAACAAAAATGATTAGGGGGCTGGAGCACATGACTTATGAGGAGAGGCTGAGGGAACTGGGATTGTTTAGTCTCCAGAAGAGAAGAATGAGGGGGGATTTGATAGCTACTTTCAACTACCTGAAAGGGGGTTCCAAAGAGGATGGATCTAGACTGTTCTCAGTGGTACCAGATGACAGAACAAGGAGCAATGGTCTCAAGTTGCAGTTGGGTCGGTTTAGGTTGGATATTAGGAAAAACTTTTTCACTAGGAGGGTGGTGAAGCCCTGGAATGGGTTACCTAGGGAGGTGGTGGAATCTCCTTCCTTAGAGGTTTTTAAGGTCAGGCTTGACGAAGCCCTGGCTGGGATGATTTAGTTGGAGATTGGTCCTGCTTTGAGCAGAGGCTTGGACTAGATGACCTCCTGAGGTCCCTTCCAACCCTGATATTCTATGATTCTATGATTCTAAGAGCTCAGCTCCAACATAGGCACCTAAATAAGGGGCAAATTTTCAAGAGTGCGCAGCTCCCATTGTGACACTCATGAACCTATGTTCACAAGTAATCCACTCCCAAAGTGCGCCCAACTCTTTTGAACATCTGGTGTCTAAACAGAAGCTGATCTCTTCTGAAATCTGGCCAATTATATGCCCGGGAAAGCAAGGCTAGAGGAGAAGGGTTTTTTGGCATTGGGAAGTAGGATGAAGACTGCAGCTCAAGGTCTATGCTGGAAGCAAACGACCACCAGTCTATGTTCTGGTTTAAGAGGGAAATGGAGGGCTAATGCCAGAGAGAACCACCGTTTTTATTTTTCCTGTCCTATGTTCCCTCCTTTCCATGCAGTTCCTGTTTACATGTGACAATGCTGGTCATGCCGGTAAGATTCAAATGGGGACTGTGTGATTCAAACAGTTAGACATGAACTTCCACCATTGTTGCCTTCAACATCCTTCCTCCTTAATGTAGTCTCCTGAGATCTCTGTTAGGGCTAGATTCCAAACCTCAAACTTCTCCACTCAAGTCCCAGTGGGGTTCTGTGTGCTATGAAGACAGTGGAAACTCATGTCTTCCGGCCTTTTGCTGCTGCCATTGCTGCTGCTGGACATGCCACACAAGCTGGACCATTTTACATACAGTCCCTGCCCTCCCCAGCTCCCTGGAAGCATTTGAAATGATGAATATAGTGCTTGTCCAACATCTCATTTCTTACGTAAATGCAAATGCGTTTACAATTGACAGGGCACAGAAAGCTTTAAAATGTTTACTGAGTTTTGACAGGCAGAGGTGACAATTATCCCTGGCTGTTCCCCAGGGACAACGCTCCCCGTTGACTGCAGTGCGCCAAGAGATGTGATTGCCACGTGCTGGGACTGCAAACTCATCGTCACCAGATGATGAGGAGAATAATAAAGGCCGGATTTTCTTCAGTCATTCAGTCATCTCAAGGTGCCATACAAATAGCCCCCACAAGTACAGAGGGGGAATATTATCTCCATTCTACTGAGGAGTAAACTGAGGCCTGGAGACATTCAGTGACTGGCTAGAGGTCACTCAGCAAGTCAGTGTGTATGTCCATACCGTATTCACAGGGTGTGACAGCAGCTTGTGTAGATATAACCAAGCTAACTTGAATATAGTTAGCTCAGGTACTGGAGTAGTGAAGCTGTGGCAGAATGTACTTCAGCATGGCCTAGCCACAGGATCAGTTACGTAGGGTCCCGGGAAGGCTTGTACAAACCGCTGTAGCTTTACTGTTCCAGTACCTGAAATAGCTAGCTCAGCCAAGTCAACTGGAGCTGCAGTCACATCCCATAATTACAGCACAGACATACCCAAAGGCAGAGCCAAGGATAGAACCCAGGATTCCTCAGCGCCTAGTCACAGGTAGTAACCACTGCACAGCAGTCCCTCCCTTATCGGTAATCTAGGGAACATATGGTAGTTGATTCAAGAACTCACTATCACTAATCTAAGAAGTAATAGTGACCAGTATAATTCAGTTCAGCATCCTCAGGCGAGGGATCATACCAAAAACTAGCTAGTGACACTAACATTCTGGGCCATGTTTGAGGGATATCAACACAAATGAGGAAGCTGGTCTAAAAAGCCCTCAAGTCAAAAGTGAGGAATTTAAATTGTGTACACTCAGCACAGAGGCTTTTAAACAGGGTCACAGTAAGCATGTTTCCCTAAACAAGAGAGGGAGCAGGAAGGCAAAAAGTTACATAGCAGAGTTAAATGGCAAGACTCAAGAGATTATTCAGATGTGTCTCTTCTCTCCCCACCCCATCCCTCCTCCCCCCACAACATGGAAATCCAGCATTAGAGAAGGAGCATAAACTTGGTAAGTAAAAAGTGAGATGGGAACTGGGAGGTTAAGAGAACTTAGGTGTGGGGAAAGTGACATGTAGCCTTATGTAGGTTGAATGCAGGCTTGCAGCACAGAGGTATAAATGTGTCACCCTTTCTGCATAGGTCTGTTTTATTCTTGCAAACACTCAGAGAAATATTAATAATGAAATACTCTGAGAAAAAAATCATAGGCAGTAACCTCAAGTCAAGACATTTTGCCTTTTTAAAAAACAAAATCCTCTTGTTTTCTGTAGCTAGCTAACTCCACCCTCATGATGGTGACCCCTCATGCCATATGAACCCCACATTTCAAACAGAGGGTGCCTTTGACCCTGTGGAATTCCCCATTTAGGAACTACACCTTAGGAAGGTGCAGGAAGAGGGCAGAGAACAGGCAGAAATCATAGGGCAGCAACATCCTCCATCAACCTTCTTAAGCTCTTCTCAGAGGCAGCATTAGCTTACTGATAGCACCCATCTTTCTCCTCCACAATGCTGACCACCTCCCACACTTTAGAGGTGGGATTTACAGGGTTTAATGACTGACAGGAATGCTTGCTAGCATGGCACTTGTTGGTGCCAGTGGTCATGGGATGTGCTGGAGAGGGAATCCCAGCTACTTCAACAAAAGGACAAATCGGACAGCTGAAAAATGTATAAGTATCTGTGAGGGGCATTCTACATGGGAGTAATCCATGAGATCTCTTACAAGCATATACCAATGGAGTTCTGTACGCCGTCATTTGCCAATTGCTTTAATCAGCATTCAGCACTGTGGCTCATAAAATTTTGCAGATAAATAAGATCTGTTTATGTAGGTCATTGTCTTGCACTGAGGTCTGTTGTTCTTATTTTGTACCATTTGGTTGCCCTACAGTAAATGCCAGCACTGAAGTAGAGTCACGCCATTTGATACTGCCTGCGCCACTGCACGATTTAATGTGGCTGCTACCGGGGCGTTAAATGTTCCCTAAGTGGTAGCTGTCTTCCACTAATGCAGATGCATTTCCTTTAGCTAGTTGCTTTATAGCTGTTCTTCTTAGATCACGCTGGCTTTACTTCTGTTCCTCTGCATCCCTGATTTGCAGTAGTATTTATTTTCGGTTATGGCCTCAAGTAGAATCAGCTCTTCAAATGTTGGCATTTGTGTAAAGACCTGCAGGAAGAGCAGGTATTTTGACTCACGTAACTTGGGGGGGATTTTCCAAGAAATACCATCTCCTGAAGCCTTTCTTCCTGTGAACACTATCATAACAGCATGAATGCCACTGGTTTTATATGCTCACAGACTGGATATTTGTTCTTGCTGCTCTTGTATACGATGCAATAGTTTCTCTATTACAGTACTTTCGCGTGCTTTGTATACAGGTGAGTCTGATCCTGCCGTCCTTATGTAACGCCAACAGACCTCGGTCGTCAGCGGGTGGGATCGAACCTGGGGCCTCTGGAGTTTAGTTCCCGAGCCTCTACTGCACGAGCTAAAAGCCAACTGGCTGTTAGCGAAGGCTGTAGAGCAGATTCGTTTTCTCTCTCTCTCTAAGTGGTCTCGGTGCCACTAGATGGGACAGAGCACCGCACCCAGGAGGTGTGTGGGTTACACTTACACAGGCAAAACTGTCAGGTCAGTCTTGTGTTTAAGGAGCAGGACTGGGAGTCAGAAAATGTGAGTTCCATTCTCAGCTTTGTTATTGACCTGCTGTGTGGCCTTAGAATCATTAATGCTAGGCTTAGAAAACTCCTTTTGGGCCGTCCCTTGAATCAAGCAGGCAAGATCTTAATTAACAGTAATTCCACCACTCTGTTTGGGAGATGGTTCCACACTCTAGCAAACCTCATAGCTAAGAAACTTTTCCTGATATTCAGTCTATATTTTCCTCTAAAATTTATCCCATTATTACTCTTATTTATACCCCATCCTGAACAATCTTCCTCCCTGCTTGGCATCTCAGAACTGAGCACAGCCACCAGTGAATGTCCCTGTCTCTTCAATTAATACACCTCAAAGCTTGTGTTTGTGGGAGGGCGGGATTTGGTTCCAGGTTCCTGCTTTTTCTCTGGGTACCTGTGGCTAGGAACACTGCAAAAGCCAACTAGGAATACTGAATACCTCACATCACTTAATAGTAACAATTCTGTCCAAGTAATAAGTGGTATTGATGGTCTCTTCATCTGGAAGGATCATGATTGCAGTGCACAAAGTGAAGGGCAGGG
The DNA here is from genome assembly GCF_013100865.1 of Trachemys scripta elegans. Classification (NCBI taxonomy): domain Eukaryota; kingdom Metazoa; phylum Chordata; order Testudines; family Emydidae; genus Trachemys; species Trachemys scripta. The sequence continues at coordinate 92,869,512 of NC_048306.1, forward strand.
AAGAGTAGCAGATTAAACTGAGGGCTAGTGGGGAATCCTCAAGGCTTGAGGGACAAAGAAGACTCCCTTTGGGAGGAAAATGACTTGTTCCGTTGGAAAATATTAGGACTGTGCATCCAAATACTTCATAACTTGGATAATGAAGGAAATGGCCATATTCAGGCAAACCCAAACAGTTCAGTGATTATATCTTTATGCGGATGCATGGTTTTCATAGGCCTTTTAATACCTCAAGGAGCCATTTATGGTGTCAAATGAACACAAGTGCTGATCTTTTTGCAGATTCCCCACTATCCAAGATGTGAAACGCCTTAAGGAGAATTTATCTCATTATTTTGGTGCCATAAATGGCCCACTGAGGCCTCAAAAGAGCCTATTGTTGTCAGAAACCTGAACACAGGCAAACCTCAGACAAACATCAGCCTCTCGCGCCTTCCTAAAACATTACCCGCACTATCCTTCTCAGGCTCTATACAAAGGTGAAGAATTAAAGGCAATGGGCATTAGAAGCCCATCCAGACACTTAAATCTAGCCTTGAGAAGCAATGTGGCATGAATATAGTGCCCTGTGTAATATGCCAGTGAGTTATCTAATGATTTTTCAGGGCTGCTCCCTAGAATCACAGTGGGAAGGGCATTGGCCTTGCAGCAACAAAATGATTCTTAGGAATACTCAAGCAGTGCGGTTGTTCTTTATAAACTGTTTGTGGCGGGGGGAGGAAGCGTCAGAGATCTCTGAATCTTGTTTGACTCCTTGTCACCTTCCCAGTGTATGCCATATGCTTAGGAGACCCTCGTGACCTTGAGTCCATGCAAATACACACACAAATAGCATTTTGGGACCACATCCTCCACTATGGCAGTGAAGCCAAGAAGAGGGAAAACAAAAGTACCCTTTTTTGGCTGCCTGATCCTTAAGCCCTCCAGACACCAGGTCAGTCCCCAATATAAATTAGAGAAGTCATCAGCTACCATTCCCTCTCCTACACTTAGCATAATGAAGCTCACTGCTCAGGAACTACAGAGATGGTAATTGATGTGAGGGCTGGATGAACGGGTTCAAATCAAATCCGAACAGCTTCCAATCTTCATTGTAGTTATAGCTTGAACTGTGGGCAGGGTTTCTAGTGAGAAATGAGCCTGTGTGATTCTCCAGGAAGTAATAGGATGGAAATGACTCCTAAGATCACTGAGTCTGTCTCCATTGCAGTCCCATATGGAGGACAGGACAGAGCACATATTAAACTGACACCACACTACGTTTATTCTTAGCCAAGAGGCTTAGAAGAAGCCGTGGCAATTCTGAAAGGAACTGAATGGAACGTTAGTTGGGTTTAAACATTTGAAAAATGTGTTCAGAAACTGAATCCCTCCCCCACCTTTCTGTCTTTTACCACATCCAGTTGAACTCTCTCATCCTCACTCAGTGGCCTCTCCTACCTCTGATCTCATTTCCTCATTCTTCCTTTCACTCCCTGCATTCCCTCTCTCTTTACTGTTTCCTTCCACTCCCGCTCCCATTCTCAGCACGAAACACTTCCCCCATCCATTCCGCCAAACACATTCTTTCTCCCACCTCAAACCCTGTTCTCCCAGGAATCTTTCGTACCTTATTCTCCTTGCTATCTCTTCCCCTGAACTGTGCTACCACATCTTTTCTTGTCTTTGGCTGTCTCATATTAAACTCTTTTTGCCTGATCATCAAAAGCACCGTTAAATTTGCAGCACTGTTATTATTGGTTGTAATGATGACTTGCGTGCTGTTGAATTGATTTGGGCTGTAGTGGGAGTGTATTTCCAGTTACTGTCATGGTAAATGACAGAAGTTTTAGGACTGAATCCTGCCCCATTAAAGTCCATGGGAGTTTTGCCATTGACTTCAGCAGGAGTGGGGCCTTAGTGCATAAATGCCATCATGACTGATTACAATGTATGTCCATTTCCCTCTAATGGATTAATTCAGAGCTGCTCAGCTATGTGTCAGAGACCCTATGCTGCTGAGAAAGATTCTCCTTTCACTGTGCTTCTGAGGCAGGAAGATCTGAGTTCCTTCCTTGACACTAACTGGAAGTGCCAAAGGACTATTGTATGCAGCGTAGTGGCAACAATGAAGTTCTAGGCAGCTACCGATGTTTCACACTATATTTATACCAAGGGTGTAAAAATGTGAGCTGAAGTTATTTTCTACTTCTGAGGTGCGTTTGTATGTTGCTACCTGTGCACACCATTTAAATGGAGATAGAAACTGCTGAATTCAACATAATATTTCCCTTGAAGTGTGAGTATGTAATAATTACAGCCCTGTGACATCACAACTGTGAGGATAATACCCACAGTGTGCGTGTAACTGCTGTATTGCCTCCCCCATGTTCAGCAGTAGCCAAATTTCCCATGGATAGTTTGCTGCCTCCCTAGGACAACAAACAGATCTGAAAGACGTGAACTAAAAAGTTAATGTTCTTGATACAAAGCACTTGATAGAAAGCAAACATTACTCCTCCGTGCTTTGTTTCCTCTTTCTAGAGGAGCTAATGACAGCACAGAGCAATTTTGTTTCATAGTCAAATTTGCAGTAAGATACTTTATTTACATAGCTGCGGACCAAAATTGAAACCATTTATCTGAAACATTTTCTCCACAGCTAACTGAAGAGCAGAGGCCCAGTTCTTCCACCCTTACTCATGTTAAGCAGTACCTTAAGACTAGCGCTGAGTAAATAATTAATTTTTTTTCGCTTCAGTGGCCAAAAAAAAAAATATTTGTTTCATTTCAAAATGAAATTGATTTTTTTCGTTTGTTTGTTTCTCTCATCAAATGAAAAACCAAAAAAATTTGTTCAGGTTGAATAAACCATTTGCACATAATTTTGAAATGACATTTTCTAAATGTCATGTTGATTCAAAACAAAATGTTGAAACAGTTCATTTCAAAAATGGTGAAACAAACCATTAACATTTCTGATTCCCCCCACCTTTTTTTTTTTTTTTTTTGGCTGAAACTTATTTACCCAAAATCAACCCAAAGTCATGAATAGTTTTGGTGACTCTCAAAATGCATTTTTTGGCGCATCTCAAAATACATTTTTTTGGCAAATTTGCTACTTGCCAAAAAACATTTCGCCCAGATCTACTTATGCCACGGTAGTGCCATTGAAAGCAGCAGGACTGCTCCTGGAGAATACTGCTACTCATTCTGAGTAAGGGTACCAAAATCTACCCCAAACAAATGCACAGGAAAGGGAGTAAACGTAACACGTACTTGAAAACACTAGTGGGAGTTGTAAAAAGCAATAGAGGGTCCTGTGGCACCTTTGAGACTAACAGAAGTACTGGGAGCATAAGCTTTTCGTGGGTAAGAACCTCACTTCTTCAGATGCAACCTCACTTCTTCACTTGCATCTGAAGAAGTGAGGTTCTTACCCACGAAAGCTTATGCTCCCAGTACTTCTGTTAGTCTCAAAGGTGCCACAGGACCCTCTGTTGCTTTTTACAGATTCAGACTAACACGGCTACCCCTCTGATAGTGGGAGTTGGACTCCATTTTAATGCTGTTGATAGATTGCTTACTTTGGTACACCTTGAGCTCCCCCAGACTCTGCCCTGGAACAGTGGTGATTTAAATAAAATGGAACCCTGATCCCAAGGACCAGTTGGATTTTGCAAAAACCAAAACACGGCCTCCCTTTCCAATCTCCATATTAACCCCATTGAAATAGGAACATAAGAATCGCCATACTGGATCAGACCAAAGTCCTTCTAATCCTGTCTCTGAGAGTAGCCAGCAGCAAGTACAAGATACTGCTTCAGTAGGCAGATGTTGGATAATCTTCCCCACAGGAAAGTCTCTCCTAACTCCTAATAATCAGAGATTGTTTTAAGACATGATCTTGATGGTTTATATCCATTTGAAAGCTCATTTTCTTCTTAGTAGATACTATTTTATAAATTTGGAGATGGCTGTCATTCATACAAATGTCCAGTCCCTCTCTGAATCTTGCTAAATTCTAAGCCTCCATAGCATCATTTGGCAATGAGTTCCACAGTCTCATTACGTGTTGTGTGAAAAAGTATTTCCTTTTATCAGTGGGGCTGCTCCAATACTATGGGGACATTATTTTGCAGCTTTGGGTGATAAGGACTGGGATTCACAGTCCAATTTGGGGGGGGGGAAGGGACGTTTAGTGCAAGGGAAACAAACGTGTTGTCTAACCAAACCACTGAACCAGCATATATTAACTTAGTTTCAGATTCCTCCATGTGAAATGTTTCTTTTCCCCTAAAGGCCTTCAGAAGAAGGATCCTGGAGATTTCACACTCCATTGTTCCTGTGAAAGGATTATAACTTATAGGTGACCCTTATAGCTAAAGCAAACACTGAACCAAGTCACTTACATCTGACCTTTGGAGTGGCTGCTGTGATGTCATTACTGTAACAATTTTACACAAGATTAGGCATGTAATTATCTGTTAAATAGTGAAGAGTGGCTTGGATTGCCCAGCTAATGAAGCAGGCAGCATTAATGATATCACATATGGGTAGCTCCAAGGCACTGGCATTCTGAAACATTCTGAAATCCTTCAAACTCTTCCAGAGAAAAAGACCTCTCCTTCCTTCCCATACACCCGTCTGTGCATTGCAGCCACCTCCCTCCACTTTGAAGGCTGCCATCACAATGCCTTCACTCGGACTAGGTGAGTCAGGAGATGTCTAGCTACCTGTGGTGATGCTGCTGCTGTTCATCCTACCGGAGAAGGACTGTATAACGAATGCAGGCAGCATGAGCTGTGTATCACCTCGACTGTATGCTCAGCTGTGTTTAGTTTAGAGCAAAGTCTATGATAACCAAGCTCCTCCAGGTCTCCCAATGACTATGGCAGTGGTTTAGGCTATATCAGCACAGCGTCCAGTAGGTCCAGCTGCGTCACTCAGCTGCCCTATTACAGTACTTTTAGTTTTAGCCGTTCACACACCATGTGTAACTTTACCTTTCAGTAAGTGACACCAACAGGAGTGATAGGACTGTGTGTGAACAGAACCTTAGAGGCCTTCCTCCTGAAGATTTCAATAAGTCCTCACAACTGCTTCATATGAACAGACTGAGTAAACTGATGAGCAGAGGGCCAGACCTCAGTTTATAACAGTGGACACTAAATATGGTACTAGATGCCACAATTTTCTGTTTGCTAGCTGATGTCCCCAATGTTAGAGGCCATTTTAGTCAACCTGAGTGTCATAGGGCTTGTCCACACTTAAAACGCTACAGCAGCACAACGGCACCATTTTAGTGCGTCAGTGTAGACACTACCTACACCAATGGGAGGGGTTCCCCATCAGCGTAGGTAAGCCACCTCCCAGAGAGGCGGTAGCTGCATTGACAGAAGAATTCTTCCATCGGCCTAGCAGTGTCTACACAGGGACTTAGGTCAGCTTAACACCACCACTGAGGGGTGTGGATTTTTCACATCCCTGAGCGACATATTTATGTTGGCCTAATTTTCTAGTGTAGACCATGGCTTACCCAACGCTGCACAGTGAGTCACTAGTAGAAGAGCCAGGAATAGGACTCAGGAGTCCTGTATCCCAAATTCTCTACTCTGATGGCCAGGGGCACTGGAACAATTTGTACAGTGGGGGTGCTGAGAGCCATTGAACCAAACTGTAAACCCTGTATATAATGGAAACCACTTCAAGCCAGGGGGTGGGGTAGCACCCCCAGCACCTCTAGTTCCAGCACCTATGCTGACCGCTTGAAAATTCTCCTTATTGGGTCATCATATCGATTAGATGCTGGTAGCTACTATTTTGTCCTCCAAGCCATAGTTATTTTAGTCACAAATGCCTTTTCTTATACATTGTTCCCCTAATACTTGACTACGGTTTTTTGCTCAGGTGAAAAGGAAAGAAAAGACTGTTTAGGTGTTCAGATACCACAGTGACAAGCGTCAGGGGTTAAAGTAAGGAGACTGGGAGAACACAGCTTCCTTTCTTCTTCCTTGCTTGTTTAAGCAGTGCTGTCCCTCCTTTTTGGTTGGTGCAAAGAACTCTCCTTCCTGCCTAATCTGTGTCCACCCATGAGTGTGATACAAAGACTTAGATTATTTATTTATTTTGTGGTAGTGCCAAGGAGCCCCAGTGATGGACCATGATCCTAGTGTGCCAGGCACTGTACAAACACAGAACAAAAAGATGGTCCCTGCCCCAGAGGAACAAATGGATTTTATTCATTTCAGTGTGATTTTGAGGGTGCTCAGTGCCAAAAGGCCAACTCACTGGTATATATTGTAGCTTTTTATGATGTCACCCAAGGCCTAAATAGGCAGAATGTTTCGGTGGTGGTTTTTAGAGAAGGGCCTCCTTCTCTCTAAATTTCAAGCCTCCTTCCCACTCCTCTGCAAAGTTTGGGGTGAAAAGACCCAGAATTTTGGTTTGCCCCATTCCTGAGATAGGGGTCCAGCTGTGAAATTCTGATCCAAATCCAGATTTGGATTCCAGCCCTCTCACCCTCCAAGCTGAATTTCAGTTCAGATCCAGCACTGTTTTTCCCCCTCCAAATCCATCTCCGTTAGTTCTAAGCATTCACCCAGGTTCACAGCTATGCAAATACATGAATCAGCCCTTTGTGAGACTTTGTAGATGATGGCGTGACAGCATTTTTTTTACACAAACAGCGCTCTGGAGTGCATGTGCCCCCTCACTGGAAACCACAAACAGCCGAGTTTATTTCTCAGTGAGCTAGGGAATGGCCACTGAGATACAAAAAGGTTCTACATTAAGGCACTTAGAATCCAGACTATTTCATTTTTATTATTGAATCCTGCTCCATAGTGCGATAAATGCACACAGTGCTTTACAAATCATAGAATGAGATATGGCCTCTGCCCAAAGGGACTTCACAATCGAGGGCCCGATCTGGTGAGATGCTGAGCATCATTAAGTCACCTGTTTGTAAGGATGAGCGTTCAGAACCAATTGAGATATAGTTAGGCTGGGAAGGATTAGCTTTTTATCCGTGAATGTTGGTAAGCCTTAATTTTGCCATATGCACACAAAGCGACAAAAAATATTTCCGTTGATAAATAAAATAGGCAAAGTAAGAAAAATTCTTCTTGAGAACTTATTAGGAATTGATTTAAGTGTATTTACTTTGTATACTTTGACAGGTGAGGTTGACAATTTGTGCTTTAACAGAGGGCTGACAGGGGGGAGGGATAGCCCAGTGGTTTGAGCATTGGCCTGCTAAACCAAAGGGTTGTGAGTTTAATCCTTGAGGGGGCCATTTAGGGACCTGGGGTAAAAATCTGTCTGGGGATTGGTCCTTCTTTGAGCAGGGGGTTGGGCTAGATGACCTCCTGAGGTCCCTTCCAACCCTGACATTCTATGAACTGTTAAAAAGCTTTAACTCTTTGAATCTCAACATCTACTCTCATTAAATAATTGTCTAACTCCCACCACCACCACAATTTCCTACAACTGTGAAAATTTAAACCAATAAAAAATGTTAAATGCATAAAACCCATAATTTGGTGAAACTGTGAAAATTCAAATAGATAAAAAAAATGCTTAAATATAAACATCCATCAAAATGATAAAGAAGTAAATTGGATCCTGGCAAACCTCGGTATAGATGAATTAAAAAAGAGAGAAGTGAGTCCAAACCAAATCCCTAGATCAAAACTTCTTTACATTTCTCCCCTCTTTAAATCTTAAGCTCTGAAAATGAAATGCTACTGGTATCATGCCCTGCTGTAGAAAAGAGAAAGCCCTGTGCAGCAGTTGTGCTCTGGGAGTGTTTAGGGAAATCACTGATTAGAAGGCAGTAGGAAGAAGCTATGGCAGGAGGAGGACAGAGAGCCTGCTTGGCAGACATGAAGTGGGAGGTTGTGCCAGGCTGGCAGTGGGTTGGGGGTATGAAAGAAAGCACAAATCTTAGAGTGGGAGCATTTGCTGAAGGGAGTGTAGATTAAGGGGACAGTAGGAGGAAATTAATTGGAGCCCATTTAAAAAACAATGTCCTTGTTCTGCTTCTAAGACATGACTGTATCAGCTAAGCAGGTTTGGAACAATAAAGCCTTTTAAAGCCTGTAGTGATATCAGATACACTTCCAAAAGAATAAATAGCTCCAGGTGCTGGAACTGTGTCTTTACTCAGGCAAAGTACCCACTGGGAGTTTTGACTGATTTAGGGTTGCAGGACTGAAATCTGTTTGTCTTTAAGGTGCCACCGGACTCCTTGTTGTTTTTGTGGATACAGATTAACACAGCGACCCCCTGATACTTGTAGCAGATACATAACCTCTTAATTAACATACATCATGTTGACGTGCTGGGGAAAAGGTATAATGCTGGCAGAGACTCTCACCAGAAAGATCAGCCTGTGAATGGTCTTCGCCTGATCTTATTAATCATGTTTGTTACATTAGTGCCTAAGAGCCAGCTAAGAATCCTGGCGATCAAAGAGTTAATCCATTATATGAGCAATAGAAAAAGGAAAACAAACTGTCCTCAACATTTATTCTGCATGCATCAATGGAGCACCTAGTCAAGTTGCTATGATTCTCTCAAGCAGCGCCAATCAGAATGCCAGCCGGGAGAGGGACTGTAACTGCAGTTAGATTTAACTACGAGTTTGGTGACAGATCAATGCATTCTGAATACACCATGGGCTCACATAATTATTTAAAATCTATGGCTGCTTCGAACAAATGTATCAAGAGGTCTTGGGCCAGGGAGGAGAGCAGGCAAAAGTGATGGGAACAACAAAAGATTCCAGCCTATTGTTTAGCCAGCGCTTGGAGTTCACTCCAAGGTGAAGTTTTCATTTTCAAGAGTGTGTGCAAGGGTGATCCAACAGCAAAGCAAGCGTTTGTCCAGGCAGTAAAGCACAGGCAAGGAAACGACATCTTATCTCTGATGTGAGCCAGTGCTAGCAAAACAAATGAGAGAGAAAAAAAAGTAGAAGATAAAGCTCCTGGAAGGGAACAGAGAGGGCATCTCTGTTACTTTACATATCGCCTCGAATAATCAGAAGGTCCACCTCCTCGGACCAGAGCCCACTGAACACTGCCAAGTGGGTAGGAATCCAGGCCCGGGAACTTAGCATGATGGACACAACATGGTTTGGTGTGTTTCAAATGAATACTGACAGAGACTATCCCTCTCCTTCTAGGTCCTTCCGTCATCCCTCCAAGACCTCCACAGTAAGGAAAGGCACCACTGGGCAATCCTCTAAGATGTTTATTTGGACCAGTGGCCGGACCTCCACATCTTACAGACATGACGAGAAAAGGTAAACTGCAATGGCACTTACTGTGTTTTGTGGTTTTTAAACTGGGGTCTCTCTGAAGCGTCAGACCCTGGCTTTCCCAAGGTGGTTGTGAAGTGGGAGGAGGGAAGGATGCAGGAGGCCATTGCCCCCGAGTGTTCCCCTGCCGGAGACTTCTTGATAAATGGAGGGGGTTTCTGATACAGCACCCCAAAGGGGGTCTGATCAGACATGTTGGAGGTGTGTTTAAGGTCCTTCTTGCCCCCACCCCCACCCCGTCACTAGCACTTGGAGTTCAGTTCTGAGGCTGGCACCACCCTGAACCTTTTTACAGATATGCTAGTCACCACACATGAGCACAACCCCACCACCACCACCAGCATGCTTCCAGTTACCATTGCTCGAGCAACACTCTCCCCCAACACTTTGGCTGTCCAGCCCAGAATGCCACCCTAAAAAAATTCCATGCATCTCACTGGTATGATACACGTGCTGAAATTAGAGAGTTGTCATAGACTGTGTGTGTGTGTGTGTGTGTGTGTGTGTGTGTGTGTGTGTGTGTGTAAATAGAGAGGACATGCAGTACAGTATTAGATTTTTGTTTTGTAATTTTGACAATAACAGTGTTAATTTTTAAGCATTTTTTCAATTTTTGTTTCCAATTTAAATGTTCAAAGTTAAGCATTTTTTCAGTTTTTATCAATTTAAATTTTCACAGAAATTATGGGGGTAGTCAGACAATAATCACGTAATGGCAATAGCTGAGATTCAAAAAGGTAAAGCTTTATAACCATTAATACACAGATTGTCAACATCGCATGTCAAAATATACAAAGTAAATATCCTGAAATCAAACTGTAATAAGTTCTCAAGCAGAATTTTTCTTACTTGCCTATCTGTAAATTTAGATAGAAATATTTGTGTTAGTTAGTGCATGTGCAGGAAAATCAATATTTGCCGACATTTACCAATACAAATCTAATCCTTCCAAGCCTATATGTATTGCACAATCACTTAGGGCATGAGAGTGAGCTAATTATTATGAAAAGGCCAGCTCATTTGAGTGGTGCTGGTGGAGGGGATTAGTTGAAGGAGACAAAGGAATAGCGCAAGTTACTAGAGTTCCGTCAGCAGCTAGGAATTACATACAAGAGAATGAAAGGGAAGGAGGGGAGAGGTTTAAAGTCCATAGACAAAGGCAGTGCTCAGTTGAGAATGAAAGAAGTTAAATATCACTGATGAGAGAACAATTGTCTGCTAGTGCCCAACCTCATCCATCCAAAACCTCTCCATTTGTAGTGAGATTTGCCAGGCGACCTGTTTCGGCAAGCATTTCCCTTTTTCCTCTCTCCTCCATCGCCCTTGCACTGGCTATTAAATGTAATCACAAAAAATCAGCCCTTGCTGAAGCAAAAACAGAGGTAAATGCATCCACAACCCCAGTGGGTTCTACTGGGATATTATTGTGGCTGGCCGGCCTCTGCTTTGGAAAATGTGCGTGTGGGGTAAGGTGCTCAACCTGCACCAAACCTACTGAGCTCTTATTTTGGTGCTTAAGTGGGAGCTGAGCTCATCTGAAAATCTGGCCCCATGTGGATCCTGTGCTGTTTTGAAAATCTGGTCCTATATAGCAGTATTTTTGTAAAATATTTAGGGGGAGATTTTCAAAGGCAAAGAGGCCAGTATTGCACCCAATTCCCATTGACTACCAGTGGGATTATGGCATTTTCAAAGGCACTGCCCTTTGTGCCTTTGAAAATGTCCCCCTTAAATACTTATTGGTCTGAAAAAATACATTCTTCTGTATTTATACCCAGAACTGGAAAGGGCTGTCCAAGGTTAGCCTTGTTAAAGACATTTACAGGAGATCTGATTTAATGAGCCCCACACAACTCCCACGGGCTCCCACTGATGTTGTCAGTGCTCAGCACTTTTGACAATCAGACCCTTCGTACCATGCTGCAAAGAGACACAAACAGCCAATTCTTTCCGGCACTAGGTAGTTATTCAGCAGTCAATGCCGCCTGCATCCAGGGTCGGATATACGCTGTAACACAGCAGCTCAGATAATCCAGGAGTCTGAGGGAGTGAGACACCGTCTACAGTACGCCTTGGTTACATTCATTATATTCTGCTTCATAAGGAAACAGCAGCAATATGGGCCCAATGCTATTTCTATTCAGTTCTATGGGCAGGGTGACCAGATGTCCCATTTGTAAGCTCGTCTACAGGTGTCTTGAATTTTTTTTTTAAAAATGGGCAAATGTTTCCATATTTTCTGTCTCTCCCCCCTGCATCAGTATTGGTGGGTCCTGCTGCTGGCTGGATCCCTGCTTGCCAGCTGCCCACCCACCAGCGATGAGCGGGGAGAGGGGTCCAGTGGCCGATGATGGGGGTGGGTGTGCAAGGCTGGTGGCGGGACAAAGCTGGCCACGCCTCCTGCTGGTCCATCAGCACAGCCCCTGCTGCATGTCGGCTCTTGGCCAGCAGGACCCTGCCCCCCATCCCATTTCCAGACGGCACTGGCTGCGCACTGTGAGCTGCAGTGGCTGGTGAGTGCAGGCAGGTGCCAGGGGTCAGCCAGTTACATGTCACATCGGCTGCACACCCATCAGCCCTTTACATGCTCCCCCTCTCGCTGTCCCCTCCCTGCTTTGCCCCTTTACACACGCCTGAGCCCCACTGCTCCTCCATATCCCTCCCCCTCAGCGGGGCGCGTCCGGCTCCCAGTGCTGTGCAGAGAACCAGCCCCCGGTTGGAGTGCTTAGCTCACCAACAGCTTGGCTGGCAGGTTCCTTCGTAGAATCATAGAATATTAAGGTTGGAAGAGACCTCAGGAGGTCATCTAGTCCAATCTCCTGCTCAAAGCAGGACCAACGCCAGCTAAATCATCCCAGCCAGGGCTTTGTCAAGCCGGGCCTTAAAAACCTCTAAGGATGGGCCGGCGCCCTGGGAAAGCCCAAGATCCTCTGGCCCAGGGAACTGGCCAGGAGGAGCCAAGCCCTGCATGTGCCAAAGCCCCACACAGCAGTAACACGGGGAAGCCTCTCCACCCTTCAGCTAAGCTCTGGAGTGGCGGGGGGAAGTGATTTCCAGCCTGGTCATGCCCCGAACCTGCAGGCTCCACAGCTGTTCCCCAAGCAGGGGCTTAGCACCCTGTTCTCCCACCTGCTCTGATTCCTTCTCCCAGGGAGTGCGGGGCTGCTCCATCCTCTAGGCACCCTCCCCTGCTGAGCCACCTCTCTGGCCGGGTTTGCTGAAGCCTTTGCAGTCAGGTTCCTTGGGCCCTGGTGCACAATGCATCCTTAGGGCTTAACCCCTTCTTGCCTGCTGTGTAGCCGGGGGACAGGAGGCGGCTGGGTTATGTCAGTGGCCAGCAGCAGCCTGGAGGTGTTATCTGCCTTGCGACTCAGTGCAGGCAGGAAGGGACAAGCTGCTTCCAGCTGTGGGAGGGGGGGCAAGGGGAGAGAGAGATGAGCTCTGCAAAGACATGGGCCAGGTCATCCCTTCCCCCGCACACACACTCCCCTGTGGCTGGAAGCAGCTCCCTTCCCTTCCCTCCCACACAGTGCCGAAAGGCTGCTGCTGGCTACATTCTGGTGTGAACCCTGGCAGAAATCTGGGGTAGGGGGGGCCTTGTGACCCTGCATGCCCCCCCCCCCATATGTTGCCTCGGGAAGACGTTGCACCAGGTACCAGGAACAGCGGGTCCATCCCAGAAGCCCAGCCAGGTATGGAGGGCGGAAAGCACCGGCCAGAGAGGGTCAGGTCGGTCATCCCCACGTGTGAGAGAGGTGTATGGGAGTGTGTGTGTGTGTGTGTGTGTGTCACCTCTCCCTGTGTGAACCCTAAAGCCTTAAAGATAAGAAAGTAAGTAAAAAGAATCCCACTACACAGTATTTCTTTTTAACAGGGGCTCAGTCAACTTGATGTTAATTTGAATGTTTATACTGCATAGTTCTGATTGATTGTCATTGAACTCACTTGAATACGAGTAATTTTACCAAGTGCCCTGTATTTAGCATAGGGAAATATGTTCACCCTATCAATGGGAGTTTTGCCATTGGCTTCAGTGGGAGCAATTAATGGCCTTCTGTGATCAGCAGCTGCCATTACACATACAACAGTACCCTTCCTCTCTCTCGTTGCACTGGCAATACTGTAATTACCATTGCTGCTTTTGACACAACTGATCTGGGTTAATTTCCCAGTCATCTCTGGACACCCATATCTAAGGTGCTGTTAGAGCCATGAAAGTAATAAATGATATTCTGTGAGAGTGAATGGGACGGAATAGAAAACCGAAATCAGAGCATCTCAACTATGGTCTCAGAAATACAAAAGGAGAGGAGTTAATGGAGTGCTAGCAGGAGGAACTCTGTGCTTTGCAGTGATTTTAGTGCATACCAGGTCACCTGCAAAATCACCATCTCAAATAAGGAGTGAACTATAGAGAAACAACCCCCAAACAACCCCTTTCATAGGAATTTGTTTTTTCAGGCATAATACAGGGAGATTATGGGATGGAGCAATAAGATGCTCACATAACAAAACCCCACAACCACAGACTTTTGAGGGGGCATATCTTCAAAAATAAGCACCTAACGCTTTGATCCTGCAAACATTTTTATGCACCTGAGCAACTTTACATACGAGTAGGCTACTCTCATGTAAAGTTACTCACAGGCATAAGTATTTGAAGGATTAAAGCCTGAAACTGCATATAATGCATGCTCATTTAGATGTTGTTGTTGTTGTTGTTTTTCAAATGTCACCCTCTACGTTTTGGGAGCCCTAAAGAAGGCTGTTTAAGCCTTCGCTCATTTCTCAATTGTCTTCTGTTATTTTTAACCCAAGTTCCTTTGCTTGGCAAACCTGAAGAATGTCTTTTTGGAGGGTTTTATGTGACCTTGTTTGGCCTGATCTAAAGCCCATTGAATTCAATGGGAGCCATTCTGTAGACTTCAATGGGCTTTGGATCAGGCCCCCAGATGAGTTTGCTTGTGTTACTACAGTTCTCGTTACAACAAACCTGATGCAACCACATACAGGTGGTGTTGTTTTTTTTAAAATAAATGAGCCCAAAAGGTCCCTGAGCGTTTAGCACCAGGACCTTTGCAGGTGATATGGAGGTTTGGATTTGACCTCTACGTTCAAGGATTTCAGGTACTAAAGACGCCTGGCATGAGGTAATTTGAATGATATCTGCATAACAACTGTGATGTCAGAGAACTGAATCGGGATTCAAAGTCATTTGGAATAATACAAGCACATGTGTATTCCCATCTGACCATGACCATGCTGTCAGATTAGGAAGTCTCAAAATTAACTAACCCATTAAACCCATTAAGGATGAGATTTCTTGGGCTGATTTGTGGTTGTTTTCAAAATCCAAAGTATGTCCCTCTAGCTCGGCTGGTAGATTATTGTAGATTTTGTATGGGAGACTTGAATTAGGGGGGCAATCCTGAGAGTCCTATTCCTCACATCTTCAGTGCGCCCAGACCCTGCCAATTTGGGACCTATTTGGGACCATCCTCAGCTCCTAATGACTGTGTTGGGTGTTGTAGAAGATCAACACCTCTTGGGATGGGATCTTGAGTTCTCAGCTGCCAGAGAGAACGTAGGAATTAGCACATACATTTTATATGCAAAATCTTGCCCTTACTCATTGTGGCCATGTAAGATGGGTGGAGAGGAGTAATGCTGGCTGTTTAGAGGGTCTCTGAGCCATTCATCCCTCTAGCACACCATGCTACGCCTTTTAAAAAGGTATAATATGAACCCCTCTCTAATGTATGTGACAAATTCAGCATATGCATAGCAGCACTAATACGACCACACCCTCAAGTCAGAAGACCAGACCCCTCAGACTTTAGTGTGTAGAAGGGTGCATTTGGCAGGTCCCCTCCTATCACTGAGGCTGGTGCTAAGAGGATGTAATGTCCTTTGTGATGGAGAAAGAACAGTTCTTGACTGTAATGAATATAAACAGGATTCTTTATTCAAGCCACGAGATTCCGACTTGTCTCTCTAGTTCCCAGACTGCCAAAACATAGCCTGTGCTGCCTAGTTTCATTGCATAGGGTCTCCCTAAGCTCTTGCCTGGACTCAGATATCATATAAGGAACTGCTAACTACACTGCAGAGATACTGGGAATTGAGAGGAAGAGATTCCCTCTGCTCTACCCCCATCCTACACAACACAGCCATGTGTAATTTTCCTCTCGTAGCAGTCACGTCAGAGTGTGCAGTCATCCGAGCTGCATCAGATGAGAGCCATTTGACAGGAGAACCTGGGGATTTATCAGGGGGAAATGGCAACTCAGAAACAGGAGGAGGAGCAAAGACCTTTTGTCCACCTGGGCTCATTTACATTAAGTTCCTTTGTACATGGGGAGTGAGAGAACCTGGGAGAACTCATGCTCTCATGTCTAGGACTTTAATAACTGAGCTCATGTGATAAGTCCCCATATGTCTAATTGTTTTTTTTAGAGTGAATCATCAAGATGTAATGGCCGGGATGCATTGATCTATGACTCCATTTGTACACACCGCAGTAGTGAGTTCATGGTGTCCAGGCAGCAACAGGACAGGGCTGGCGTTACCATGAGGCAAACTGAGGCGGATGCCTCAAGTGCCAGACTGTGGGGGGGCACCACTAGGACCCAGAGTGTAGAAAATTGTGTCTGCTGCTGGTGCACATGTATTCTCTCTGCTCTAGATGCACAGAGATGGTGGAGTGCTGTGCTGGAGGAAGGAGGGCACAAGAGACATAACAGGCAGGCAAGAGAAAAGGTGAGAGGGAAGAACAGAAAGCAGCAGGAGCTACAGGGAGAGAGAGGAGGAGGAGGAGCCTTTTATGTACCTCTCTAGCACCCCCAGGAGCCTGGACTGATTAACACCAGCTGCTCAGGGAGCTTCCGGTTTCCTGCTGCTTCCCTGAACCCACTTGAGGAAAACAGGCAGTCAACTGAAGTTGTTGGAGACAGTTAGGCCCTTAAGATGCTGATATCTTCCCTCATTCAGGCCCTCCTACCAGCCTGCTTATCCCCTTCAATTGAGTGTTGAGAACCACTATAGCTGGCACAGAAGAGCAGTCATGAGTGAAAGAAGAAAACTCCCCTCTGGGGCAGCATTCAGAAAAAGAAAGAAAGCAAAGGAAGCTTTTCTATCTAAGCAGGAAGGAGCTCTCCTGAGATACATAGACACAAATGTTCACGGTGAGCCTTCCGGCCCCAGTGCGGATGTGAGTGGTGAGGAGACGCCTGATCTTCCAGTTAGTCAGGGTGCAGGTGACCTGGCAGCTACTGCAGCATCCATATCTCCATCTCTAATGGATGTAACCATGCACATTCCTGAAGAAAAGTGTAGATCAGAGAAGAGTATAGTGGAGGTGCAAGAAACAGCTGCTGCTGAGTTTAGTTCCTTAAGTATAGATGATCCAGGACTGTGGACCCACTTGAGCAGTAGCCGGAGGGACTTCCTTGTACTGCATGGGCCACAGCAAGTGAAAACTTTCATGTTTCCCAAAGACAATGAAAATAGAAGTTTCCATCCAACACATTACTGGAGTGAAATCCCCAATAGTGACAAAGTGGAGAGGCCATGGCTTATGTACTCAAAAACCCAGAATGCTGCATACTGTTTTTGTTGCAAACTCTTCCAGTCTAATGTTCCAGCCACATTGGGTTCTATAGGAACAAAGGACTGGAAAAATCTGGCTAGACATCTGGCATGCCGTGAGAAGGCAGCAAATCACCAGAGAGCATTCCATAGGTGGAAAGAGCTTAAGATGAGACTAAGGTTAAAGGCCACCATAGATGATCAGCATCAAGAGAAGATTGCATCAGAGTCTCTTTACTGGCAAAATGTTCTGAAAAGGCTCATTGCCTTTGTGAGAATCATAGAATCATAGAATATCAGAGTTGGAAGGGACCTCAAGAGGTCATCTAGTCCAACCCCCTGCTCAAAGCAGGACCAATTCCCAGCTAAATCATCCCAGCCAAGGCTTTGTCAAGCCGGGCCTTAAAAACCTCCAAGGAAGGAGACTCCACCACCTCCCTAGGTAACGCATTCCAGTGTTTCACCACCCTCCTAGTGAAATAGTTTTTCCTGATATCCAACCTGGACCTCCCCCACTGCAACTTGAGACCATTGCTCCTTGTTCTGTCATCTGCCACCACTGAGAACAGCCGAGCTCCATCCTCTTTGGAACCCCCCTTCAGGTAGTTGAAGGCTGCTATCAAATCCCCCCTCATTCTTCTCTTCTGGAGACTAAACAATCCCAGTTCTCTCAGCCTCTCCTCATAAGTCATGTGCTCCAGACCCCTAATCATTTTTGTTGCCCTCCGCTGGACTCTTTCCAATTTTTCCACATCCTTCTTGTAGTGTGGGGCCCAAAACTGGACACAGTATTCCAGATGAGGCCTCACCAATGTCGAATAAAGGGGAACGATCACGTTCCTCGATCTGCTGGCAATGCCCCTACTTATACAGCCCAAAATGCCGTTAGCCTTCTTGGCAACAAGAGCACACTGTTGACTCATATCCAGCTTCTCGTCCACTGTGACCCCTAGGTCCTTTTCAGCAGAACTGCTACCTAGCCATTTGGTCCCTAGTCTGTAGCAGTGCATGGGATTCTTCCGTCCTAAGTGCAGGACTCTGCACTTGTCCTTGTTGAACCTCATCAGGTTTTTTTCTGCCCAATCCTCTAATTTGTCTAGGTCCCTCTGTATCCGATCCCTACCCTCTAGTGTATCTACCACGCCTCCTAGTTTAGTGTCATCTGCAAACTTGCTGAGAGTGCAGTCCACACCATCCTCCAGATCATTAATAAAGATATTAAACAAAACCGGCCCCAGGACCGACCCTTGGGGCACTCCACTTGAAACCGGCTGCCAACTAGACATGGAGCCATTGATCACTACCCGTTGAGCCCGACGATCTAGCCAGCTTTCTATCCACCTTACAGTCCATTCATCCAGCCCATACTTCTTTAACTTGGTGGCAAGAATACTGTGGGAGACCGTATCAAAAGCTTTGCTAAAGTCAAGAAATAACACATCCACTGCTTTCCCCTCATCCACAGAGCCAGTTATCTCATCATAGAAGGCAATTAGGTTAGTCAGGCACGACTTCCCCTTCATGAATCCATGCTGACTGTTCCTGATCACTTTCCTCTCCTCTAAATGTTTCATAATAGATTCCTTGAGGACCCCTTTGCCCTTCATGTTATTCTCCCAGGGGATCCTGCCCATCTGTTCCCTGAGGGAGTCAAAGTCTGCTTTTCTGAAGTCCAGGGTCCGTATTCTGCTGCTCTCCTTTCTTCCTTGTGTCAGGATCCTGAACTCGACCATCTCATGGTCACTGCCTCCCAGGTTCCCATCCACTTTTGCTTCCCCTACTAGTTCTTCCCTGTTTGTGAGCAGCAGGTCAAGAAAAGCTTTGCCCCTAGTTGGTTCCTCCAGCACTTGCACCAAGAAATTGTCCCCTACACTTTCCAAAAATTTCCTGGATTGCCTGTGCACCGCTGTATTGCTATCCCAGCAGATATCAGGGTGATTAAAGTCTCCCATGAGAACCAGGGCCTGTGATCTAGCAATTTCTGCTAGTTGCCAGAAGAAAGCCTCGTCCACCTCATCCCCCTGGTCTGGTGGTCTATAGCAGACTCCAACCACAACATCACCCTTGTTGCTCCCACTTCTCAACTTTATCCAGAGACTCTCAGGTTTTTCTGCAGTATCATACCGGAGCTCTGAGCAGTCATACTCCTCTCTTACGTACAATGCAACTCCCCCACCTTTTCTGCCCTGCCTGTCCTTCCTGAACAGTTTATATCCATCCATGACAGTACTCCAGTCATGTGAGTTGTCCCACCAAGTCTCTGTTATTCCAATCACATCATAGTTCCCTGACTGTGCCAGGACTTCCAGTTCTCCCTGCTTGTTTCCCAGGCTTCTTGCATTTGTGTATAGGCACTTAAGATAACTCAATGATCGTCCCTCTTTCTCAGCATGAGACAGGAGTCCTCCCCTCTTGCGCTCTCCTGCTTGTGCTTCCTCCCAGGATCCCATTTCCCCACTTACCTCAGGGCTTTGGTCTCCTTCCCCCGGTGAACCTAGTTTAAAGCCCTCCTCACTAGGTTAGCCAGCCTGCTGGCGAAGATGCTCTTCCCTCTCTTCGTTAGGTGGAGCCCGTCTCTGCCTAGCACTCCTTCTTCTTGGAACACCATCCCATGGTCGAAGAATCCAAAGCCTTCTCTCCGACACCACCTGCGTAGCCATTCGTTGACTTCCACGATTCGACGGTCTCTACCCCGGCCTTTTCCTTGCACAGGGAGGATGGACGAGAACACCACTTGCGCCTCAAACTCCTTTATCCTTCTTCCCAGAGCCACGTAGTCTGCAGTGATCCGCTCAAGGTCATTCTTGGCAGTATCATTGGTGCCCACGTGGAGAAGCAGGAAGGGGTAGCGATCCGAGGGCTTGATGAGTCTCGGCAGTCTCTCCGTCACATCGTGTATCCTAGCTCCTGGCAAGCAGCAGACCTCTCGGTTTTCCCGGTCAGGGCGGCAGATAGATGACTCAGTCCCCCTGAGGAGGGAGTCCCCGACCACCACCACCCTCCTCCTCCTCTTGGGAGTGGTGGTCGTGGAACCCCCATCCCTAGGACAGTGCATCTTTTGCCTTCCAATCGGTGGAGTCTCCGTCTGCTCCCTTCCCTCAGATGGGCCATCTAGTCCACTCTCCGCATTAGCTTTTCATCAACAATGGCAACAGAAAAATAATTGTCAATGCTCCTGGCATGACCTCATCAGCAGATGCTTATTCTTTGTGGCCCTGGGGTCTTGAAAAAAACTGGCAGACTTTCCCCACACACTGCTCAGTTTTCCAATCACCGTGTAGGTAGATTGTTTCTACAACATAGCTTGTAGTCCATCTTTTTACCTTTCATTGCACACTTCTTGGCTACAGGCCACATGGGAAACATTTGTAACTATTTTCAATTAGCTGTTTGTTTTTAAATCGTCCATTTAAATCACTTTTATGTTCTGGTGACATTAGAGACTGATTGCACTGTGTCTGGTTTACATCTACAGACTGACATAAGTCATGCTGTGTGATTGGCTAATGTTCTGGAACTGTATGACTATTGGTACCTTACTGCCTGCTTGCATTTGGAAGCAATGCATATCTTAATAGCAGCTATCAGAGTTAAATACATTTTGATAAATAATAAAAGGAGTGTAACATTTGACTGTTATTTTACATCAGTTCTTTGAAGGCAACCGCATCCAATAAAATCACAAAAGATTCCCCACAACACCACAGAAAATCTCAATAGGCTGAATTACTGTTTAGTTTCCAATGAAGGAAATAGTAGCAAGTCTTTAAGGAACCAGGTTTTATAGAGAAACCCTGGAAATCTAAGGAAGTAAATTAGAAGTGAACTCATAAACTAGGGAAAGAAAATTGTTACCTGGAAAAGGTAATGACTAGAAAAGCCCCCATATCAGTAGTAACAGAAGAAACTTTGAGAGATGCGGTGAAATCCTAGCCCTGTTGAAGTCAATGGCAAAACACCCATTGATTTCAGTGGAACCAGAATTTCACTCATTGTATTTTAGGTATGTTGAAATGTTTAAGAGTTTCTAGCAAGATCTGGGCAAAACTTTTGCTACAAAACACCAACCGCATGTGCCTTTTCTGGTTTTGGTTCTCACTATAAACTCAAATTCAGTTTAGATTCATCAAAAGTATTGCAAAGGTTTGGGAACCTGTGGTCAAAATTATTATCCTGTTTCTAGTGGACGTGGGAGTCCCATTTATGATTTTTCCATCAAAACCATTCTTTTTTAAATGACTGCAGTGTTATCCTTATATGTAGTAGTAACGCTGTTGGAAATTGCAGTGTTTGATGTATTAATGTAGATTACATGCTACTGTTTTTTTTAATAAGAACAAGTGAAACTTGATAGTTTCAGCTTAGATGAGTTGTGGGTTTGTTAGAACCCAAAATAATGCTCATTCTGATGTTGCTCACCTGCCATTTTGCAGATTGTAGAAGACGAACTACTTCTGGGTGGTACTACTATGGCCATTTTATGGTGATGCCAGGGCTCAAAGGTATGCGGCTTACATGCATCAGGTGCTGCCTGGAAGATTCAAAAGAATCTTAACAGAAAACACAGAAGCTTATGATCAGCTTCAGGTCTGTAAGTACATTTTAAACCCACAAAGTTTGAGTGTGTTTGAAATGTACTCAAGTACATCCCTCCCTTGTCACTGTGTCCCTGTGACCTTTGAATCATCAAAGGCCTGGAGATGAAAGGACGTAGGAAGTGAAAAGGACCCTCTCAGCTGGAGGGGAGAATCATTTGTATTTTTCTTAATTGCAGGGGAAAAGTAGCTTTGGTGGATAATTTTCAGATAATTCTTATGTAATGCATAAGATGTATTCCCATGAGTTTCATTTTAAAAATAGAAAATAAGGGCCTGATCCAAAGACCATGGAAGTCAATGGAAAGACTTCCATTGTCATCCATGTGCTTTGAATCAGACTCCTCTACTAACCCATAGGCAAATGAGAAAGAATGTGTTATGAGGTCCCCTCAGACATTTTTGGGTGGATATTGTCTTCTGGCCTGGCTATTATAATGAACTTAGGCCTGAAGAAAACACCCAGCAAAATGCCTAATAATGTTCAAGGGACTGGGGCAAGAGTTGGAGTTAATAGGTCAAAATTCAACTTTGGAGTAACTCCATTGGAGTCAATGATACATCAGAGATAGATTTTCTGAGCTGGCCCAAGTGTCTAAATGTTTATATTTGCAATACAAGGATTTTACCTTTTCAGGAATGACTGTAAAATATTTTGGAAGTGAATTAATTTCCTGCCAGGTCAGAATGAATCCATTGAAAAGGACATCTGAGGAACCCTTCTCTCCCATGAGATGGAAGTGGTGGTGGAACTACCCACCCTTTAGAGGGTTCACTGATTAAATATGAACTTCACATAAGCATGTATTATTTTCAACCTCAGAAATATTTACCAAAAAATCAGGGATCACGATCTACTGGACAAAAGGAAAACAGTCACAGCTCTGAAAGCAGGAGAAGATCGGGCCATACTCCTAGGACTGACTATGATGGTGTGCTCCATTATGATGTACTTCCTCCTGGGAATTACGCTGCTGCGGTCATACATGCAGAGGTACGTTTATTATGGTTACACTGTTCCTGGAATGTCCAGCTCAGCTGATTTCATTTCCCTCCCTGCTTTGACCTTTTAATGATTTGTCTTCTCTTCATGCTGCTCTTTGATCAGGATGGCCTGATTCTCCTCTAACTTACACCAATATAAATCAGGAATAACTCCACTGCAGACAAGTGAGTTGTACTAGTAAGCAAGAGCAGAATCAGAGCTACGGTATCTGACAAAACACAGATCACCAGTTTTAGCTTTGTCACTGTTTAATAAGAGAGAGAGGAGAATGAACAGTTTTGGATTCTGAAAACACCTTCTCCCTCACAATATAGATTTTGTGTAATATCTTTAACAGCTGGTCTGTGGCCTCCTAGAGTCCATAAACTATGGAGTGGCTATCGCTGTAAAACAGAGCCCCTGTCTAATTCAGCGGGGAGCAGCAGTAATATTCAGTGGCCTAGAGAAACAATACCCTTTCAAATGAAAAATGGAAGTTTAATTTGGAAAAGGGATCATGCTATTTTATAGCATTTAGTTCTCATGTAAGCTAATTCCTTCATTTTAACAAGTGAAATCCTGTTGAAATATAGTAATTTGCTAGAAGTGAGACATCATCTTTCATAGTTATTATACTGCACTTAATTTTTCTGATGTCCTTCCACAGCTTCCCTTCTTAGCTAAGGACCAGAAAGTTTGCCCTCTGATTCACTGGCTGTGCTTCAGAGTAACTTTCAAGCATGAGCCCTACTTAGACTCCATCCTAGACTTGTGATGGGGTTGTCAGCAATTCTTTTCTATTCTGATCCATGAAGACAGGGGAACAAATAATGTGCCATTCTGGATTGGACCATTAGTCCATCAAGCCCAATATCCTGCCTCTGGCAGTGGCCAATACCTGACTCTGCAGAGAAAGCAGGGGAAACATCCATTGTGTAATGCTGTACCTGTAGGAAACTATCCCTTCCTGACCTCTGCAATGCTCAGGATGGGCACTGATGCATGAGGATTAGTTGCCCTGCATCATATTCCCAGGCATAAAATTATTCATCCCTTTTTAAATCCAGACAGATCTTAAACTTTAGAGACAGAGATCAAGCCTGTTTAAACATCCAAGAGTGTTTACATTTCAAAATCACTCTCTCTCCCAGACCTCCTTAGCAATATAATTGTCAATTATGGCGGCTGTTAATGTCAACATTGCTTTTTTGGAAAGATCAGTTATGTTATGAGCTATAGGCCATATTGTCCAAGGATATCAAAACACTTTGAAGATATTAATTAACTAAGCCTCAAAACTCAGCTGTGAGATAGGTGCAATTATAACCCTTTATACATGGGTAAAATAAGGTACAGAGAAATAAAAGTGAAGGCGTCAGGAATAGATCCCAGGAGTCTCTGTCATTTCTCCTGCAATAGGCCACAGACAACAATTCCCCACCACCAAAATACATCTTGCCCTGATGGGCAAAAATCCTACACTTTTTTCATAATCATTAACAGAATTATCATGCCATAATTGAACTTTAATTATCAACCATTTTTAATACATGGAACCTACAACTATAATTGTTACCAGAGCAAAATACTTGGTAAGAGAATTATCCAGGAGATCATCTAAATCACTTAGCATATAATCTTGTCACACTTTTAGTTAATTCAGATTAATTTTCCTGAGTATCCCTATGTAGACAAACCCTGATTTATACTTGGTCCACAGCTTGCAGAGGTTGGGAATACTTTCCTATAGCAGGAAGAAGGGTTGACGTGCTCTGGAAGGAGCTATGTCCCAGCCCTTCTGTGGCAGAAAGATAGGACAGCCTTTGCAATGTAAGCGCAAAAGGCGCCAGAACATCTTGGGGCTCCCATAGGGGTTCAGAGAAAGACCAATGGGAGAGGGGGACCCCCTCTGGACACTTATGGAATTTCCTGAATAGCTAGCTGTCAGTTGTGACATTCCAGTGACCTTTGTCCCTAAGAAAAACCTAGTCATAGATTATATTTTCTTATTTCCATCTCAGTAGAAATAAGATTCATGACGCAGTACCTATCTGTGGGGTTCAAATGGATACATTGCTCGCTTTTAGGCTCTTATGTACCCAAGATAAGCCAGAAATTCTCCAGAATGATTTCTCAAAGTGATTTATCTTCTTCAAAACCTGTACCAGAAGAAAAAGTATTCTGACAAGTAGCATTCCGTATGGTGGTGGAGGGCCATATGGTGCAATGTGTCTATGTAACTGTGAAGGTATTTGCTAAGTACTTCACCTTTAAGAGTGAATTGGTCCTCCTACTCTGCCTTCAGGAGCCCACTCTCAGAGTTAATTCAAGATGACTGCCATTAATGAGTGAGCCATGCAGACCATGGTCTCTCCCAGGCATGTTTTACATTTGATCTTAGCTTTCTTTGTTCCCTTTAAGCTCAAATGTTCTCCAAACAAAAAGTTCCTGTCTGCTTTTTGTCTATGGAAGAACATAACACGTGCCCATTCCCAGTCAGTGTGGTGCTCTGTCTCCCTCTAGTGGTGGCTAGGCCAACTAGAGATTGATTAATCTGCTAGAACCTTGGTTAAGAGACCAGGTTAAACCCCAACAACCCACCCAAGTGTGTTGCCATTTCATGCATATGTAGCCACTATATTTGTATTCCTTCACATGCTACAGAATAATAATCCATTCTATGATGGATGAGCTGTACTGAGAATGTAAGTCCACCTTGTAAGCAACAGTCTCATGAAAGCGCTTCTCCCCTAAAGACTTACAGTATCATATCCCTGAAGGTAACACCCAGCTCTGTTTGCTACTTTGCTGCCCGTTTTTGCTGTGATTTGTCTAACCCGTCTCTTTTCTACCTAGTGTTTGGACAGAAGAGGCTCAGTGCACACTCCTCAATGCATCGATCACAGAAGCATTTAACTGCTCATTTAGCTGCGGTCCAGACTGCTGGAAAATCTCTCAGTACCCCTGTCTACAGGTGTACGTTAACTTAACTTCTTCTGGGCAAAAGCTCCTACTTTACCACACTGAAGAGACGATGAAAATTAATTCTGAGGTAGGAACATGGAACAAATTCCATCTCAAATGGATTTCTAGAGGGCTGTTCATTTTGCTGTCTCCATTTTCTAAGTTAAAGTAACCAGGTTTCCAGCCCCTGCCTTATGTCTCCCAGTAGATCTGTATTCCTCCTTCGTAAATGTTCAGCAGAGGCAGCAGAATCATCTGTGTTAGCTGAACTCTTTTGTTGAATTGCTGTGGGATGGATTGTGCCTCATTCTGCACAAACATTCCCTCCTAACCCTCTTGTGAAAGAGCCGGGTATGCACAGACACGGTGCTAGAAACCCCAGAGAGGAGTGATGGGGTAGAGTAGAATCAGTACCGAGGGTGGGGTATGTAGGGTCTCTCACAGTAGAGAACAGGTTGTAATGATTATAGAGGATTTTTTCCTAAAGCTCCTAGATACAGACAGACCCTGTGGTTCTCCCTGGGGCTGCGTTAGCCTGGCAACTTAAGATACGCCTACACTGCGTTTTGAAGTCCGTGGGAGCAAGCCTCCCATGCCGGCTTGATAGACCTTTGAAGGCTCTGAAGCTTAGGTGGGGAGGGAGGTGGGCTTCCAAGGTCTGTCTGCACAGCTGTTTTTAGAGTCTTAGTGTGAACCCCGCTCACTGTCGAACCAGGCTGAGAGGCTCGCTCCCACAGGCTCCAAAATGCAGTATAGACAAAAGGTTAGTGTCACCATGCAGGGTCTCCCCAGATCCTGGCCTGGAGTGAATAGTTATGGAGTGGATCGATGACTGCCAGAGGGACTACATGCTACACCCTGTTAGAAAGGTATAGCACATACCACTGTTGTGTGTCTCTCCTGCAGAGTTTGGACCTGCCGGAGGCAAAGTGCCTCCTGGGAGATGTTGCTGGTCTGCTGTCAGTCCTCCCCTTCTTCTGCCAATGCGGGCAGTGACTTAGGCTAGGTCTACACTACCCGCCTGAATCGGTGGGTAGAAATCGACCTCTTGGGGATCGATTTATCGCGTCCCGTCGGGACGCGACAATCGATCCCCAAATCGACGCTCTTACTCCACCAGTGGAGGTGGGAGTAAGCGCCGTCGACAGGAAGCCGCAGAGGTCGATTTTGCCGCCGTCCCTACAGCGGGGTAAGTCGGCTGCGATACGTCGAATTCAGCTACGCTATTCGCGTAGCTGAATTTGCGTATCTTAAATCGACCCCCCCCCCCGTAGTGAAGACCTGCCCTAAGAGACACAATCTCACCCTGAGTATCTGTCAGATTGATATTCTAAGTGAGCTGTGCACAAGTCAATGCACCTTTTTCGTATGGTTGTGCTTTATACTCTAACACCTCTAGCAAAGTAAATACAGCGTCCATGGCAGTGAGAATAGAAGTGGCCTTCTCGATGTGGAGCTAAGTCTAGCCAGCATGGCAACAGAGGTAGGTGACGGCTCTATATCTGACAACAGATATGTCTCCATCTTGGACAGGGCAGCCAAATTCTTCTCTCTCTCTTACACCGCTGCAGCCCAGTTGAGGTCAGGAGAGTGTTACCCATGGACCAAGGAGAGCAATTTGGTCCCCTGGGTACCATGAAGATGCTGAAAGTATATCAAAGGGATATTGTCATGAAAAAATCATATAAAAATAACAGCCCAGATTCTCATCTGGTGTAAACATCGCTCCATTTACTCACCTGTTTTACTAATACCTGAAATTATTTCAAAATCATGAGCAAAAAATTGTTCTCTGCACCACTATAAATCCAGAGTAAACTTAATACTGGGACTGAGCCAGATCAAATATCTTCAGAAGACGATAACAAATGTCTCTCTGAGATTACAAGTGCATTTGTGCTGGTGACTCATTATTATGTGTATCGGGGCTTGTTAATGTTCATGACTGTGGTGAGTGACTATCTGCAGATGGCTGTTCGTATTCTTTTATGTAGCAGGGCATTGAGGTCAGAGCTTTAGGAGCTGCCTTTCATCTTGGCATCCATAATTATTTGCACGAATTATTGCAAGCCCAATTTTGCACCTGCAGTTACTTGAGGATGCAGTTAAAATCATCCCAGGGCCCTCCATTACACCCCAGATTATATGCACCTGGACACAATAACAGAGGCCCAGTTCAAACTGAGCTGCAAATACATCTCATTCAGTTACACCAGGCTGAATTTGACCCATTGTGTTTCTATTTAAGGTAGCAGTTCAGCTGACCAAATTACCTTCATGTATTAAGATGAAGTGATATTGAAATTAGTCAAAGCATTTAATGGTTTCACAAGGCCAGTTATTCGGTTGGATAATTTACTCTTGTAGCTGGGATACTAGTTCCTATGAAATCAAATTGTAAAACAAAGGATAATGCCCCAGCCTTCTTTCTGTTGTAATGTTCAGCAGCTTCCAATTCTCTATCCAGGATTACTTTAGAAATATGGTTCTTGGAGATCAGTTTAGCCAGTAAACAGCAGAGACTTGGTTTGCTGGTGATGTATAAGCAAATTCTAGTGAAATCCATGCTGTATTTTGATTACAGCAACTCAAATAAATTTTGGTCCTACAATGCGTATAAACAAATCAAAGGATTCTGTATAAATTTCCAGACTCTGCTGTTTGAAGATTTTTGTTTGTCTAAATCTATTCTTAAATTCTCCCAAACACAGCCTCCCCTTAATCTAATGTAGGCACAGTTAATACTTCCCAAGCCCAAGGTTGTTTTACCGGTTAAACTTTGCTCTCAAGAGGGTTCCTAGGGTTTTTTTCTGATATGTTGGTGGTTCTGTGATCTGAATCCAAATCCAATATTAAATGGGACTTGGCCCTCAATAGCAATACCTGACTTCTTTAACCTTGATGGAATTAACATAGACCAAGTTTCAGCACACTCAAATCAGCACAACAAATCTCTGCTCCTAGTCTAGCAGTCCTCTCCTCATCACAGCTCTGTGGCTACATTATTTGGGCCACAACCAAGGCATGCACCCACCCCGCTGTGCTGACAGCTGTGCGGTCATAGCAGTTACAGTTGAGGTCAGGGTCACACTGACACATCCTGTTAGTATATAACTGTGACTCTTATCTAGTGATCAGTAACCACTTCATTTTCTTCTCTCCTTTGTCATCTGTCTGTGCTGGGAAGCCACAATGAAGTACAAAAACAAGAGTCTGGTCCTGTAGTGGCCAGACTGGTGCATTTAGGAAAGTCTGAGTCATTATGGTACTGAGCTGCACTATAGGGAGGGGTGTCTGGGTCACAAGGCACAATGCTAGGCTACAACCACAGGCCACAGTAGACGTGCTGGCAATGTCTGCACTGCGGGGGCTATGCCGGCATTGCCTGTAGTGAGGATGCAGCCTACTTTGACAGAAGGGGTTTTTCCATCACTGTGGGAACATCACCTCTCCAGGCAACAGTAAGTAGGCCGATGGAAGCATTCTTCTGTCAACCCACTTGCATCTATGCTGGGGGTTAGGTCGGCATAGCTACATCTCTCAGGGGAGTGATTATGTCGACCTACATTTTAGGTGTAGACCTGGCTGTCCTCTCATAAGAACATAAGGATAGTCATATTGGGTCAGACCAATGGTCCATCTAGCTCAGTATCCTGTCTTCTGACAGTGGCCAATGCCCGATGCTTCAGAGGGAATGAACAGAACAGGGCAATTATCGAGTGATCTATGCCTGTCATCAAATCCCAGCATCTGGCAGTCAGAGGCTTTGGGACATCCAAAGCATGGGATTGTGTCCTGACCATCTTGGCTAATAGCCATCGATGGGCCTATCCTCCATTAATTTATCTAATCCTTTTTTGAACCCACTTATTCTTTTGGCCTTCACAACTTCTCCAGCAATGAGTTCCATTGGTTGACTATGCATTGTGTGAAGAAATACTTCCTTATGTTTGTTATAAATCTGCTACCTATTAATTTCATCAGGTGACCCCCGGTTCTTGTGTTACATGAAGGGGTAAATAATACTTTTTCTCTATACCATTCATGATTTTATAGACTTCTATCACATCCCCTTAGTCATCTCTTTTCAAAGCTGAACAGTCCCAGTCTTTTTAATCTCTCCTCATGGAAGTTGTTCCATACCCCTCATCATTTTTGTTGTCCTTTTCTGTACCTTTTCCAATTCTAATATATTGTTTTTGAGATGGGGTGACCAGAACTGCACACAGCATTCAAGGTGTGGGTGTAACATAGAATCATAGAATATCAGGGTCGGAAGGGACCTCAGGAGGTCATCTAGTCCAACCCCCTGCTCAAAGCAGGACCAAGCCCCAACTAAAATCATCCCAGCCAGGGCTTTGTCAAGCCTGACCTTAAAAACCTCTAAGAAAGGAGATTCCACCATGTCCCTAGGTAACCCATTCCAGGGCTTCGCCACCCTCCTAGTGAAAAAGTTTTTCCTAATATCCAACCTAAACCAACCCAACTGCAACTTGAGACCATTACTCCTTGTTCTGTCATCTGGTACCACTGAGAACAGTCTAGATCCATCCTCTTTGGAACCCCCTTTCAGGTAGTTGAAAGCAGCTATCAAATTCCCCCTCATTCTTCTCTTCTGCAGACTAAACAATCCCAGTTCCCTCAGCCTCTCCTCATAAGTCATGTGCTCCAGTCCCCTAATCATTTTTGTTGCCCTCCACTGGACTCTTTCCAATTTTTCCACATCCTTCTTGTAGTGTGGGGCCCAAAACTGGACACAGTACTCCAAATGAGACCTCACCAATGCCGAATAGAGGGGAATGATCACGTCCCTTGATCTGCTGGCAATGCTCCTACTTATACAGCCCAAAATGCCATTAGCCTTCTTGGCAATAAGGGCACACTGTTGACTCATATCCAGCTTCTTGTCCACTGTAACCCCTAGGTCCTTTTCTGCAGAACTGCTGCCTAGCCACTCGATCCCTAGTCTGTAGCAGTGCATGGGATTCTTCCGTCCTAAGTGCACTTGTCCTTGTTGAACTTCATCAGATTTCTTTTGGCCCAATCCTCTAATTTTGGTCTCTTTGTATCCTATCCCTACCCTCCAGCGTATCTACCTCTCCTCCCAGTTTAGTGTCATCTGCAAACTTGCTGAGAGTGCAATCCACGCCATTTTCCAGATCATTACTGAAGATATTGAACTACCCTTGGGGCACTCCGCTTGATACTGCTGCCAACTAGACATGAAGCCATTGATCACTACCGGTTGAGCCCGATGATCTAGCCAGCTTTCTATCCACCTTATAGTCCATTCATCCAGCCCATACTTCTTTAACTTTCTGGCAAGAATACAGTGGGAGACCATATCAAAAGCTTTGCTAAAGTTAAGGAATAACATGTCCACTGCTTTCCCCTCATCCACAGAGCCAGTTATCTCGTCATAGAAGGCAATTAGGTTAGTCAGGCATGACTTGTCCTTGGTGAATCCATGCTGATTATTCCTGATTACTTTCCTCTCCTCTAAGTGCTTCAAAATTGATTCCTTGAGGACCTGCTCCATAATTTTTCCAGGGACTGAGGTGAGGCTGACTGGCCTGTAGTTCCCCAGATCCTCCTCCTTCCATTTTTTAAAGATAGGCACTACATTAGCCTTTTTCCAGTCATCTGGGACCTCTTCTGATCACCATGAGTTTTCAGAGATAATGGCCAATGGCTCTGCAATCACATCTGCCAACTCCTTTAGCACCCTCGGATGCAGTGCATCCGGCCCCATGGACTTGTACTCGTCCAGCTTTTCTAAATAGTCCCGAACCACTTCTTTCTCCACAGAGGGCTGGTCAACTCCTCCCCACACTGTACTGTCCAGTGCAGTAGTCTGGGAGCTGACCTTGTTCGTGAAGACAGAGGCAAAAAAAGCATTGAATACCTTAGCTTTTTCCACATCCTCTGTCACTAGTTTGCCTC
The DNA here is from genome assembly GCF_013100865.1 of Trachemys scripta elegans. NCBI lineage: Eukaryota > Metazoa > Chordata > Testudines > Emydidae > Trachemys > Trachemys scripta. Next base: position 92,900,887 of record NC_048306.1, read on the forward strand.
CCCCATGCAGTAAGGGGCCCACACTTTCCTTGACCTTCTTCTTGTTGCCAACATACCTGTAGAAACTCTTCTTGTTACTCTTAACATCCTTTGATAGCTGCAACTCCAAGTGTGTTTGGGCCTTCCTGATTTCACTCCTGCATGCCTGAGCAATATTTTTATACTCCTCCCTGGTCATTTGTCCAATCTTCCACTTTTTGTAAGCTGCTTTTTTGTGTTTAAGATCAGCCAGGATTTCACTGTTAAGCCAAGCTGGTAGCCTGCCATATTTACTCTTCTTTCTACACATCGGGATGGTTTGTTCTGCAACCTTAATAAGGATTCTTTAAAATACAGCCAGCTCTCCTGGTTTCAGAGTAGCAGCCGTGTTAGTCTGTATCCGCAAAAAGAACAGGAGTACTTGTGGCACCTTAGAGACTAATTATTATTAGTCTCTAATAAATTTGTTAGTCTCTAAGGTGCCACAAGTACTCCTGTTCTTTTTCCAGCTCTCCTGGACTCCTTTCACCCTCATCGAGCTCAAAGGTCTCAAAGGTGCCACAGGACCCTCTGTTGCTTTTTACAGATTCAGACTAACACGGCTACCCCTCTGATACTTTTCACCCTCATGTTATTCTCCTAGGGGATCCTGCCCTGAGGGAGTCAAAGTCTGCTTTTCTGAAGTCCAGGGTCCGTATTCTGCTGTTCTCCTTTCTTCCTTGTGTCAGAATCCTGAACTCGACCATCTCATGGTCACTGCCTCCCAGGTTCCCATCGACTTTTGTTTCCCCTACTAATTCTTCCGTTTGTGAGCAGCAGGTCAAGAAGAGCTCTGCCCTTAGTTGGTTCCTCCAGCACTTGCACCAGGAAATTGTCTCCTACACTTTCCAAAAACTTCCTGGATTGTCTGTGCACTGCTATATAGTGGCATTATGGTATTTTCTGTCTTATTATCTATCACTTTCCTAACGCTTCCTAACATTGTTAACTTTTTTGACTGTCACTGCACATTGAGCAGATGTTTTCAGAGAACTATCAATTATCCAAGATCTCTTTCTTGAGTGGTAACAGCTAATTCAGAGCTCATAATTTTGTATATATAGTTGGGATTATATTTTCCAATGTGCATAGCTCTGCATTTATCAACACTGACTGGGCAGCAAAATGGCCGATGAAATTCATTCAGTTTTGTAAGATCCCTTTGTAACTCCTCACAATCTGCTTTGGACTTAACTAACTTGAGTAGTGCTGGAAGAAACCTGCATTAAGTAATATTAATACTTAGCATTGCATCCCTTGGATTTCAAAGCATCATTATCCCCACGTTACAGCTGGAGAAGTTAAGTGACTTGCCCAAGGTCACACAGGAAATCAATGTTAAAGCCCAGTTTTCTGATTCCCAGACTGATGCCCTCTATATTGGAGCACGCTACTTCCTCAGTGTTGGTCTTGGGTGCCGATTGGCCCAGTGGAGAGTCATTCTCTTATGCACCACCAGGGCTAGAAGACCCTGCTGTACGCTCCAGGGAAGCTGGCATGACCAGCTTTCCATTGGCAAACAGCATTAATTTCCATCACTGTGGTTTAAGACAGCCCATAATTTTAACTGGATACTGGTCCCTCAGACTAGGAAAAATACAAGCCAACGTGCTTTCAGGATCCCAAGCATCCTAAGCCAGTTCATCCCATGTGCAATATTCCTCCTGTTTCTGATACTAGTTTTGGTTCTGAAATGAAGGGGCATGCCCCTTTCTTGTTATCTCTAATTCCTGTACCCTTCTCACCTTGTTTTTCCTCTGTATTTATAACCTCATCTGCAGACACCTAGCAAGCAATAATATATACTGCTGCTGTGAGAGACAGGCTAGGATGGGAATTCCCCGCTGCTAGACCTGACAAGCTGCCATCCATTCAACAGATTGGAGAGGGGCTTCATGCACAGGAGAGAGGAAGTGTGCATGAGAGTGCTTGATTTTCTATGCGCCAGCCTGGTGCTGGTGGTCCATTTCCTTCCACATCATCATATGGCTAGGATCTACCTCCACTACTCACCCACCAAAAAAAGCATGCAGCTGCCTGCCTGATTCCAAACGTTACTGACAACACTATGAAAAGAGCTGCACTTACATTCCAGAAGGTCAACACAAGTGACCTTCCAAAGGTCAGCCTAAACCTGCATAATCTTTCCAGCTCACTGCACACCCCCACCACAGTCTCACACACACACACACACACACGCCCACACTGCAGCGTCTGCAGCCACGCGCTCCACTTCTCTCACTAGCTCAGATTGAGGAAAATGCACTTTGATTTTAAATAATGATTACTCTATAAGACTCACTATCTAAAATAGCTGTCTTCCCAAAAGGTTAAGGGAAGGGGTAGATGCAATTTATATTGAGATATATAATGCACTCCTGTCGGTTTCTGATCAGAATCAACAGGAAGTAAATGGGTGTCGACTGAGCTATTTTAATCTCCCCAGAAGTGCACACAAGATTTTTCATTCCTCTCCCTGTGCTTATTTTATTTCTAGCCTTTTAAGACTAGTGCCTAGCCCCTTGTCAATCCTACAACCATAGCAGCTTAGCTGCTCCACTCTCTTCTCAACTGTCAGCTGCGAGCAGCCTCTGGGGAAAGTAAATAGGATCAGCAGTCTCTTCTATTCAAACTACTGAGTCATTCTGTTCTGCCTTGGAAGTGTTGCAGTACTTCAAGTAGTTGGAAAGGCCTGATTCTGATCTCTCTCTACATCAGTTTAATTCTTTTTCTCCACTGGGGTTACTCCTGATTTATATCCACAAAGCATAAGTGGTGTCAGGAACAGACACTATGAATCAGTAATCACTGTTATACCGCACTGTAATCAAAGCCCGTCCGAGCCCAGAACAAACCATTGTGACTGTCTAGTTGGACCTCCTGTATAACAGAGGCCATAGAACTTCCCAAAATGGTTTCCTAGGAATAATTCAAGAAAGAAAAGTCCAAACTGAACCAGCTGCAGTAAAGGGTGATCAGAAGAATGGCAAGGTAAACTTATGAGAAAATTTTGCCCATGGAGAGTTGAGTGGTAAAGCTGGGATTCTAACTCAAATCTGCCATTCCCTTGTCTTACACATCCTTCTCTTCTCCCTGGTAGACCACCCCTCTTCCCTTAGGGGCCATCTGGCTAAGAGCTGAATGTGACTGGTAGAGCTATAGGGGAGCAAAAAGTCCACTCACAGTTGTGAAGTTTCTCCGAGTTCTGCTGCAGCCCAAGGTTGCTGTGCTGATCCAAGGCCCCGAAGTTCTGAATCAACTGTTATTCAGAAATGATAATGTATAGTACCACTTGTTCTTGGCAGGCTTGGTATTTGAAAATCATCTTGCCATGACTAGCCTAGGCTGGCTTGGTATGTCTACTGTCCCTGGTGTCAAAAGACTTAAAAGAGTTGGAGGTCTGGTGGTGTAATTCATCTGAATACGAATAGTCTGGGTTTATTAGAATATATAAGCACCTAGGCATTACTAAAGCAAAAAGTAAACAAAGCTAAGCCCCAAACCCTCTCATTCCTTTCCATAACCAAAATCCAGTCCAGCCAATTCAATTCACAGTTATTCCCAGTCTGAGCGTTTATACACTGTCTATGACCAACACTGGATGGAAACTAAGAGCTAGATTATGGCCCATGTTGTCTGGCTATGTAGGGCCTCTGAGCTGCTTCCCTGGACCTTGGGTCCAGAAGGCTGTAGTCAAGGGGGCACTATTGCCCAGATCCTCCCAATGGGAGATAGGCCCAGATCCTCACAGGTGTTTAGGAGCCTATGTGCCTGCTATTTCTTGCCCTGAGCAAGTGGATGGGGAGTGGCTGAAGAAGGGTAGAGAATGGGTGGAACCTTGTTTAATCTCATCCTCTCTCCCCCACAGCTCAGAAGTAGTAAGCAGTTACCTGAGGACAAAGGCCATAGCAGGGAAGCAATTGTGATTCTCTGGGGTGTTGTTACATCCTAGAGATTTTCCAGGTGTGTTGGGGCAGCTATATACCACCCCTCTCACAGGGCACATTGGAAAAGACCAATTGAGTCCTAAATAACTACACAGAATTGGCCTATGATTAGAGGGACTGATAACATTAAAAAGGCTGAATATGTACCATATGGCTTGGCTCCATTTGCAGCTAGGGGGAGGACATGCTAACACAACACTGGAAGGCTGTAAACACCAAGCATGCAAAGGAATTACTGAGAGTGATATAAAGGGATTACAGTATTGCCAACCTCAAATATTCAAAAATCGTGAATCAGGCCCCTAAAAACATCAGACTGGTTTAAAAATCATGAGATTTTAAATAATAATAAATTTGGGGTTCTCTTTATTTGCCATCTGCTTTTTGAGCCTTTAGGCTGCACTTGGGTCATACCTTCAGGCTTTTCTCCACAACCAGAAACTTATTTTTTTTTTAAAATGAAAGCTCAGATGCTCACCTACTCACAGGAATCCAGCACAGGGGCTTTAAGAACAAAACCTGAATATCAAGACTCATAATAAAATCACAAGGGGTTACAATTGCCACTTGAAGCAATGGGATATAAAGGAAAACTCAGGCTGACCTGGATGAAACATTTCCTTACAGTGTAGTCTATCAGGCTGTGATCTATTAGGTTCTACTGGGAAGTTGGAGAAACCTCATGGCGGGCAAAGAACTAGAGAATATGCTGGAGGGAACAATCCTTCTCTAGCAGGAAGATGGATGAGATGCGACCTCTCTGGTCTTTTCCATCTCTAATTTCTATTGCTCTATGAAATATTCATAAAAGAAGTGCTGACATGCTGTACCCTTAATGCTGCAGTCTGCTAATGCCATCCAGCATCTCTGCTGCACTTGAAATCAGATTCTCAGCTAATAAACTCACCAATGAATCAATCAAATCCTGTTACAAGGTTAATCTATGGATTGTTATTAGGGCAGCAGGTTTGTCGCAGTACGTTATGAAAAGTCATGGCATAGTCATAAAAGAGAGCAGGGGAAATTTATGAAGTTTATATATTTAAAAAAAATCAAAAGTCACAGGTCACATTATTTTAATCAAAATGTCTATTTCCTTTGCAAATCTCACTTGATAAAATTAAATTAATAACCAAAAACCACTGACAGCTGTTCTCCCAATGCAGGCAGATTCAGCCATGCAACAATGCTGAGAGGGGTCTGAGAGAGAGAGAGAGCTACCCACAGACCAAATCAATCATGGAACCCAGCATCACCCTGTGGCCATGTGACGAACCACTGGCCCTAATTACAGGACACATTCTGCATGGATGTGCAAAAAGGAAACATACAAGGAGTTTCCGCCTGTTCCCAGTTTGGGCTCATGTAGAGGGTTTGTCCACTATCTCACTGGGGAATGTAATACCTGCTTGCTCCATTCTAGTGCTTCCCCCGCCCCTGGGGCTAAGTGTCTGTAAGAGGGTAGCGTGAGGATTACTCCATTAATATTTGTACAGACCTTTGAGTTCCTCAAATGGAAACTGCTATAAAAGCTTAAAGTATTGTCCCTCATATAATTGTGACCATGACTATGACTATTTTATTATTCTTACTATTCGTTTAATTGTTCTGTGGTCTTATGAAAGGGACAAGTCTGCCGGAGATTTTCCTGTTTGTCATCCAAACTAGTATTTGTTTAGAGACATTTATTTTCCTTTTAATTTCTTCCCCAGTGTTCCTACATCCCCAAGTGTGGCAAGAACTACGAAGAGTCCATGTCACTTGTGAGTGTTGTAATGGAAAATTTCAGGAAGTACCAGCGCTTCTCGTGCTTTTACGACCCAGAAGGCATTCAGAAGAATGTGATATTAACCAAACTTTACAGTTCCAACGTGCTGTTCCACTCACTTTTCTGGCCAACATGCATGATGATTGGGGGGGTTGCCATCGTTGCCATGGTAAAGCTGACTCAGTACCTCTCCCTCCTCTGTGAGAGAATCCAAAGGATCAACAGATAAAAGCAAAAACTTCTCTGAGATGTATTTCAGCTAAAATACTGTTTTTTCATTCTTCACCAAAGAACCTTAAGTTTGTAACGTGCAAGTCTGTTATAAGTTCCTTACTATATTCTTATAAGTAGAGCAATAATGCAAAAGCTGTTCTATATGCAAACATGATGTTATTATTATGCAGACAACAGGAAAAAAAATACTGTTTGTGTTGGTTGTCTAATCTGATCTCATTTTATGCTGGAACTAGTACTTCTTTCTTTTCTACAGCCAAAATAGGGCTCGGTGTGACCATTTGCCAAGCTTTGTCAATGAACACATCAACATTTCAGTGTAACATTCTGGGAGAAATTCACCCCTGTGCAGAGGGCTAGCAAAAGGCCTGGGCATCATTTATGTCCCATTTAATCCTCAGGGCATGCAACGGGTGGCTTTGGAGGGAATGAGGGGAACAAAAGTATAGAACCAATGTCTTTTTATGGTAAGAGGGTATAGAATGGATGCATATACGATTGACAGCTTAAGTGGGACTTGCATGTTGCTTGTGCTGGCTCTCCCTGCAAAGGGGAAAATTTCACCCTTTGGTGTTTTAGGTCTTTTGTAAAACACCTTGGAGATGGATATTTGCAATATGTTTTCCTCACATCACATCATCTACAGAAGCTACAGCCAAAAACAAAGAAAATTCAACCAATTTCATTTTCTACTCCAAGCTGAGCCCTATTGCTGGAGATGGGACCAGACACCTTATGTAAAGGTTTATTACACATTTGTCTTGTATTTGCTACCATATCACTGTAAAGAAAAACAAAAACACAATCAGCTATTTTTTCATTTTTTACTTCCAACTATTTTAACTTTTTTTACTTGATTATATAGATATATAAAAAGAAAAAGCTATATTATATCTAATTGTGTATTGTAACTTGATTGTTATTTTTTTTTCCTTTTGACTAACTGGAAAGTGAGCAGTATAACTCCTGTATTTATCACATTCAAAGCCTGGAAAAGACCATAACATCAAGGAGCAGCAACGTGGGATCTTATCCAATATTCACACTGACATTTCAATCAGATGGAGGTCTCTCTTGCTGTGACATTTGGATTGAAAAAAAATCTCCTCCACTTCGCTAGATCTATTAATTGAATTGTTATACAATAATCATAATATTTCTGGAAATTATTATTGTTATGCAGTGCTGGCTGAAGTGACTTGCATTCTAAAATGTCCAGGTGTAATATGAGGTATTGGAAAAATTGAGATTCAAACTAATATGTAGTCCTAGCTGTCATGTATGTTCCATGGGGGCTTTACCCATATAATTCCATGCACACTATGTGCACATCTTTGGCATAATTTATTTTCCATGTTGTTATACTCTACAGACAATCTCAACATTTTTTATCTTGCACCTAAGCTGAAGGACAAATTTGAGGCAGTCTCTCTGCTTACCCCATGAACTTACTATAGAATATTTATAGGAAATTATTTACAGGTACATTCAAAAGAAGGAGATTCCACCTTTTTTTTTCTTTTTTGCCAAAAAGATAGCAGAAGGAAAAAATCCAGAGTCTTCTGTCTAGCTCATCCATATATAAGTACCTTCTTCCATGATGTAGTATTGAAAACTTTAAGGTGTTACAAGATTTTACAAATTGTACAAGTGTAGTCGGAGCTGTAAAAATAAGTTCACGGCAGTGGATTTAACCTGCAATCTTGTAATCCATGGTATGATTTTTCTTAGGCAAATAAATTCCTGGGGGTGGCGGGGTGTAATCAGGACTCCAAAAATGTGTAATAAAAATATTAAATTAAATCTTCAGGATTTCAATACCTTTTCCATTCAGAACTGGTTTGTTTCAACAACCTTTTTAAAAAAAAAAAAGATTATTTTGCCATAAAACCAGGATTGCCAACCATCTGTAACATGAGAAGGAGTTTGTAAAAGTTTCTTTGTAAAAGCTATCTATCTATCTACCCATTTTAGGGCTTTGTACAGCCCTTCACCATGGTATCTGAGCAACTTCCACATTATTTAGATTGACAGTGGAGAAGCCCCTAGTGGACTTCAAGAAGTTGCCGTTTAAATTCAAAAGAACTCACTACCCACATTATTTTGTCCATGGCCAGAAAATCTGATTGATGCCTTATTGTCTCCCGCTGGAGAGTTCCAACATAGAATAGATGGAGATAGACGTCTGTAGAGAAGAAGAATCCTAATGCTCCGGTGCAAAGGGATTAATCAAGATGAAGGGCAGCAGGGTGAACGTTTCTGCTGGTACATTGCCTGGCTTTTACTAAAGATACCCTAAGAGCAAAAAGGTATGATATGTGCCCCCCAAATGGAGGAGGAAATTCCTCAGTGTTACAATCAGAATTTTGTAAGCAGGAAAACCACAAGAAGAGCTATCGAGAGCTCCATTGCATCTGAATTACAGGAGCTGCCACAGGTAAGAGCCAGTTGTGCCCAACAATATCACAACAGATGGAAGAAGAGTGAACACAACTGCTAATCCAAGTAAGTGTAAGTGCATTAGTTGGAGGCAGAAGACTCTGCAGGGCAAGCAGAGGTTCCTCCAGTTACAGAAGATGCTGAAGGAGAGCTGAGGCACTTGCTTGGCCCAGTCTGGTAGGAAGTCCTTGGCAGTTTATTTTCAAAGCAGGTTGGGAGGTGGAGTGGCCAAGGACTGAGCCCAAAGTTGGAAGTGAAGAAATCCCGAGCTCTGGTCCTGGTTCTCCCGCTGACCTGTGTGACCTTGAACAGTCACTTCACCTCTCTGCTGCAGTTTCCTTATCAAATAAGGATAATATTTGCTGAACCTACCTTATGGGGATGGTGCAGGGATTCATTGACTAGTATTGGTGCAGTAGTTTAAATATATAAAGGACTACACAGTGTAAGAGCTAATGATTATTATTAAAGCATATCAGAAGAGGGTCCAAAAACAAAGGAGGTAGCCAGGCTAGGACCACCCCTGTGGCATTTAGCAAAGGCCTCCTGGCAGGTGTCTAAAATGCACCATGTCATGGGAGACTTGTATTTTCATTCATTTGAAAGTCGATGCTTGCTCCACAAGTAAAAGAGGCTGGTTTGTGTTCAAATTTGCTATCTTAAATTGCCCCTTTTCTTATATACAAGCCTCACTGTCTTCAGCAGCACTACATACACCAGAGGAAGAACTCAGCACTCTCCACTGAAATTGTTCCAAATCAAACATTCTGCCCAATGCTATCTAGCAAATAGCTATAATAACAGAGAGGATTCTTCAGGAAATTACTGACACAAACGCTGACCATTTACATGATGATTTACGTGGCCGGCAATAAAGTAGCTCTTTAGTTCCATGTGTGACATTTTAGGGGCAGTGATTGTGCCACTTTGTTTCTAGTGATAGGAAGCTGATTATGCTTGACATTTACACATCAAATGCACTTTTCAACATGTTGTGCCGTAAACATTTTACCAGCGTTCCTGTGGGTGAAACATCTTGACGCTGTTGCAGCCTATAATCATTTTGTTGACATTAACAGACAGATCTGTGGGATAGCAAAATAACTTGAGTAATTGGATGGAGTGAGGTAAAACAATAATTTAAAAGGAATTATCAGTCTGATCACTGGCACAGTTAGCCCCCTACTGAAGTATCAGCATTTCAAATACAGTTTAGGCAACTCCTGCTGCCCCAGAGAGATTAATTTCAGTCAGAATATTTGCCTGAGCTATTTCTTTCTCTACCTCATTTTTTCCTCATTTTACCCTCTCTTGCTCATTTCCCATGAACAGGAACTGAGATCACTGTGGGCAGATCAGTTGGAGCAGAACGTCCCCATTGACCTTCTACACAGCTTCATCAACATTATCTAGTGGGAAGAGGAGACAACTGGGATTCACAGGTTCTGTTCCTGGCTCTTCCACTGACCATGACCAAGCCAATTAACCCCTTTGTGCCCCAGTTTGACTGCCTCTGAGGCATGTGGTGAACATTTAATGCTCATAAGGCACCTGAGATCCTCTACTGGAAGGATGCTATTGCTATATAAAGACAAAGGGCCGGATTTACAAATGTATTTAGATGCTGTAAAATATAGGTAGGTGCCAATTGGAATTCACAAATACGTCTATGCTACAGAGTTAGGTCAATAGTGCTCCCTTAGCCCTACATAGACCTTACTCTTTGGATTTCTGCTTAAAAGGAGACTGATATGATTTAAGAACGTAAGAACGGCCATACTGGGTCAGACCAAAGGTCCATCTAGCCCAGTAGCCTGTCTTCCGACAGTGGCCAATTGCCAGGTGCCCCAGAGGGAATGAATAGAACAGGTAATCATCAAGTGATCCATCCCGTCACCCATTCCGAGCTTCTGGGAAACAGAGGCTAGGCACACCATCCTTGCCCGTCTCGGCTAATACCCATTGATGGACCTATCCTCCATGAATTTATCTAGTTTTTTTTTTTAACCCTGTTATAGTCTTGGCCTTCACAACAGCCTCTGGCAAGGGGTTCCGCAGCTTGACTGTGCGTTGTGTGAAAAAAAATACTTCCTTTTTTTGTTTTAAACCTGCTGCCTATTAATTTCATTTGGTGGCCCCTAGTTCTTGTGTTACAGATTATGTTGACCTAATACTGTAAGCGTCTACACTAAAATGTTGCTCCCGCCCATGTAACTCACCCACTACACCCACTACATAACTCCATCTCCGTGAGAGGCGTAGCACTTAGGTCAATGTAGTTAGTTTGATACCGTGTTAGTGTAGACCCTTCATTACTTTCGTCAACTGTCTCTCTGCCTTTCAGATGCCATCCCACAATGCCCTACACTAACAGCTAAATCAGCGCAAGCACTCCTGGTGAGGACATGCACTGCTGACCCAAGAAGCATAGTGTGGACATGCAAAAGTGATTTAATTATTGCGGTAACTTAGGTTGACATAACTTAGGTAACTCGACGTAACTTAGGTTGACATAATTTTGTAGTGTAGACGTACCCTAAGTGAGTTAGGCACCTAATTCCCATTGACGTTCAATGGTTTTGATTAGGTTATTTAATTAAGGTATAACTTCCTTGCTATAACACCCAACCTTCCAAATATGCTGCAAACCTTTCTGCAGTATTTTGCCAGAAGACTACTGCTTACAGCAGGTTTACTAGAGTGTTACAAGCTACCACAGTAGAACACTAGAGTATTTATTAATAAGGAGCGAGACAAAGTCAGACTCTGTCTGAATGACTTTTTACCTTGAAAATGTCACGGAGTTTCAGGGGGTGGGTGTTTGGGGTATGTAAGGAAGGCAGCGATCAAGCCCTTGTAAGTGAGTGAACCTGTATACCCCAGTGGGTGACAAATGTGAGGAAATGAAGTAGAACAATTCCAAAATCTCAGCGAGGGAATGGCAGTTAAAACCCAAAGCACAAGTGCTGGAAGGCAGCATGGGCTTTTGTCTGGAAGGCAAGAGACCTGCATTCTGTTCCCAGATCTGCCACTGACCTGCTGTAATCTTGAGCAGGTCACTTGGCCTCTGTTTCCCCTCCCATCCTTTGTCCATCTTGTCTATTTAGGCTGCAAGTTTCTCAGAGCAGGGACTATCTCTTAATGTGTGTTTTTACATTGCCCAGCACAACAGTGCCCTGATCTTGGTTGTGCCCTCTATGCGCTACTGTAATAAAAATGATAGTAACAATGAGCTAGACAAAGTCCTTCTCCTCTGGCTTCCTATTTCCCAGGCTGTATTGTGAGAAGGGTGGCCTCATCCCCTGGAAATAACTACGCACACACACCCCAGTATGGGGGCCGTGTATTAAATACTCGCTCTGATACCCACTGAGGGTTCTCAGGACAAATACATAATAGTCACTAGCTAATAAAGGAGTCTATCTGAACCAGACAACTATGATTTACACCCTGTGCAAACCCGTTGGTTTCAACCAGGTTGCACGAGGATGCAGGATTTGGCCCACTGGCTGGTAGAGCTAACCAAGCCCCACCAATACAATTCCAATTGCCCATTAATACTGCATTTTTGTGGGGGTGCCAGCAGCAGCCCCCAAAAGCGGAGATAAGCTGTAAAGTCAACTGAAAAAATACCCGCCCTGCTGAAAAAGCAGTAAGGGCTATTCCAAACGTGTCCAAGGTTATGGTAACAACACGGACCTGGACAGGCATTTCCTTTAGCAACTCTAGAGGTAGCTAGCCACCAGCCATAGTCCTAGCCTCTGCTACCCAGTGTGGTAAACAAACAGCCAGAGTCAACTCTGCAAACATACTAACATTTCCTAATTGGTTCCATAAACAAAAGACACAAACAGCAGACTATGTACAGTACATTGTTACACTACAAACTAAGTACTGTGCCCATGGTTCCCAGGGCATGTCCACACAAGGGTTCACGGGGCTCCAGCTGTGGGGCTACAAAATTACAGTGCAGACGTTCAGGCTCGGGCTGGAGCCCGGGCTCTGAGATCCTCCACCCCCACCTGCCAGGTTCCCAGAACCCAGCTCCAGCCTGAGCCCAAACATCTACACTTCAATTTTATGGCCCCCGCAGCCTGAGCCCCAGGCGCTTGAGTCAGCTGACACAGGCCAGCAGCAGGTGTTCTATTGTAGCGTAGAAATTACTTTTCAGTGGGAGGTACTACCCCAGCTTCAGTGCAACCAGGATAGTGCTCTTAATGATAAAAATAATCCCTAGTTCTTGCATAGCACTTTTCATCAATAGATCTCAAAGTGCTATATGAAGGAGGTCAGTATCACTATCCCCATTTTACAGATGGGAAAACCGAGGCAAAGGGAGGTGAAGTGACTTGCCTCAGGTCATGCAGCAGGCTAGTGGCAGAGCACGTAACGGTGGTTCTAGTGTATTATACGCTATGCTATACCAAGATGGCTCAGCTGTCCCTGGGGAATAGGGATTCCTAAGGATTTTAATATTTGGGCTGAGCCAGTATGGCAAATCCTAAACTCCTATGTGTTTTTCTATAGGACCATATGTCTGAGGATCACAAAATATTTTGCAAACATGAATTAATCAAGCTTTACAACCCACCTGTGAAATAGGGGAGCATTAACTGTGCCTGCATTTCACATAGGTAAGTTGAGGCACAGAGCGTTTTAGCAATGTGGCCAAGGTCACATAGGGCAGGTCTACACTAACCCCCCAATTCGAACTAAGGTACGCAACTTCAGCTACGTGAATAACGTAGCTGAAGTTCGAAGTACCTTAGTTTGAACTTACCTTGGTCCAGACGCGGCAGGCAGGCTCCCCCGTCGACTCCGCGGTACTCCTCTCGCCGAGCTGGAGTACCGCAGTCGATGGCGAGCACTTCCGGGTTCGACTTATCTCGTCCAGACAAGACACGATAAGTTGAACCCAGAAGTTCGATTTGCTTGCTGCCGAACTACTGGGTAGTGTAGACCTACCCATAGAGACTGAAGGTCACACATAATTTACCTAGGGCATGGTGAGGTCGCCATCATGTGAAGTCAAACTGGATACCTTTGTAAAACTGATGCTGTAGTTCAAACAGACGTTATTGGTTTGATTCAGGAATTACTGGGTGAGTTTCGATGGTCTGTGTATAGTGCAGGAGGTCAGACAAGGTTATCATAATTCCTTTAGGCCTTACCAGTTAGGAATCAATGGCGGAGATTGGAATCTACCAGTTTGGATTTCTGGTTCCCTGCTCCAACCATCTTGACCCCCCTCCCTTTATTCCCAGCCACCGCTTTTGGCCAGTGTTCTGTCTGTCACAGTCACTAGTGAATGCCACGGCTGATACACGACCCCGTTCAAAATCTCTTCATGAGTCTACATCTGAATTCCCCAATCCCTTCTAGTCTCCTCCCAGTTCAAGAACAGCACAAAGACAGACATTTTTTAATCTGCCACATTTAAAATCCAGCAAATGGCGCAAGGCAGCTGAAGGCCCCTTTACATGCTGAGAAAACATGTCAGGGAGGTGCCTCAAGTGGCATAGAAATCATTTTGTCACAATTAAGTGCATCTCCGTGAACTGAACGTTTTAGCTGCTGCTTCCAATGCACAAGCCACAGAGGAAGACAAATCAAATATAAGAGGCAGGTGAGAAAAGCCATGTTTAGAATATGGCTTCATCCAAACACACTTTGGGGCAAAACACACTTCTGCATCCTATGGAAACCCCAAGAGAACATTGCCAGTGCTGCATTGAGGAGCCGGTGATCAGCACTGTTATTATTTGTATCACAGGAGCACGTCTGAGGTTCAAAAGAGACAGGACTAGACGCCAGAGGGGTAAGGTGTGTGATGCCTCCACTCTGCTACCCATTAGTCACGGTCGGGCTGCATGAGTTACCTCATACACACAGCGATGATAAACACCACAGGAAGTACTACTGTGGAAGGCCAGACTGACAGCTTCCCTCATGGCCCTTGATTGGTATAGGTATTGGTATCTCCCAGGTGTACACCCAGGAAGTGTCTATGCAATGAAGTGGGCTTCCCTCTCAGCTTGCTCTTCGACGCCTGACCCCAGTTTGGACCCTTGGCTTCCAGCCTTGAACTCTGACTCCAACCCCTGGCTTTGATACCAGGGCTCTGACTCCGGCTCTGCCCTCTGGCTTCAGTACTTGGACTCCAACACTGGCTTTGACGCCTGGTTTTGGTAGTTGGGGTCTGATTCTAGGCTTTGGGGGCTTGAACTCTGACTCTGGCTATGGATCCTGGCTTTGCCCCTTGAATCCTGGCTCTGTTCCTGCCTCCTGGCTTTGGTACTAGGGCCATGATGCCTAAGCCCTGGTCATGACAGCACGTCCAGGCTCTAACGCAGATTAAGGCCCTACTGTGTTAGGTGCTGTACGAACACATAGTAAAAGACCATCCCTGCCCTGAAAACAGTACAATCTAGCTAGACAAGAATGATGAAAGGAAGTAGAAAGGACATTATGTATTGTTTGTATTATAGTGGCACCTAGAACGGATCCGGACCCCATTGTGCTAGGTGCTGTACAAACAGTCCCCGCCCGAAAGAACTTACAGTCTAAGTATCAGCTCCATTTTACAGCTAGGGGAGTCAGTCACAGTGAGATTAAATGATTTGCCCCAGGTCACAATTGTGGCAAAGCTGGGAATTGAATCTAGTTCTCCTGCTTCCCATTCCACTGCTGTAACTGCAAGACCATCCTTTTTTTACACTGATCTCCTGCTACAGGCTCCAGCAGCAAAGGAATGAACTATTTGCCTGGTTAGGTTCTGGTGTCTGAAAGAGACACACAGCGTCAGCTGATAGCTATGCTTCCGTTTGTGCTAATGTTCTTAGAAATTTATTTACTACTTTTCGGAAACATCCAAACAACCATCTCCTCAATATTAAACAGAAGTCCCAGCATTTCTATATCCTTAATGCCTTGCTCCTCATGATAACAAGCCATTCATTACTCAACTAAATCGCCAGTACGGTGCTAAATATGCCAATATGTGCACATAGCGGGGTGTGCATTGATTAAAAGCAAACAAAGCAAAACAGGAAGTGTTCTCTCTCTGCCTCTTCTCAGACAGCTCAGTTTTGACAGTTCTCCAGCCATTTGAGAGCCCTTCTCTGAATGGTTCTTCAGCCAGGATCTAAGGCTGCTAAATTGTAAAACAAAACTAATTTCATGGGAAAAGCCCCTCTAGAATGAATAAAGAGAACCATTTATTTTAAGGAGGTAAATGTGGTCAATTTCATTTGCAGCTTGTTTAAGATTTATCAGATTTCTCTGAATGCTGAGTAATGGATGACATTCAAGTGCCTTCTTTATAAGTTTATATACTTTTTATGTTACGTTTTTCCATTCTCATATGCAGAGCTGGCAGCTACGTGTATACTTTTGATGTGTCCCACACTGTTTTATGTAACTTTTTTTCTCACCCTTTAAGGGTTGTGGGACCTAGGGGTTAGCCCACCCGTCCTGTGGCACAGCCCTTTAAGATTTTCGGAGGTCTGAGGTGTGCCAGGACTAGGAAATAGGAGCTATTGGAAGAGAGGAAGAGGTCCTGGGAATAGGCAGTGTTTTTGGAAACAAAACCCATTACTGTCTCTTTAAGGGCCCACGACCAGGAGCCTTGCAGTGTCCCCCTCTCTCCCAGCCAGCTGGGATAAGCTTTGGGAACAGGACCAGCGTATATGTCACCTTTTCTGGCATAGCAGGGTGCCAGCAGAGGAGAAGGCTGTCTGTTGAACAATCCAAGCTAGAGGACTAATGGGGGAAAAGAGGGCAGCTGAAGATGAAGCTACTAGAGCCCCACAGCTGGGCTAAATTACAACCCCCGCTCCAAGGAGGAGAGCTGGGGGGGCTTCTGTCTTGAGGACAGAGAGAGAGAGAGATTGCCTGCAGTATGACCCAGCTGCTGCCGAAGAGGTTGGGAAGGGCCTTGGGGAAGCTCCTCCGTAGTTGGTTGTTGGGAAGAAGCCACATGAGGAGACAGAACTTCAGAGCAGGACTAGTGGAGTTCACAGCCATGGGAGGGACACTGACAAACAGGGAAAAGCTAGGAGCAGCCCAAGGACAGGGCAAGGGATTGGAACAAGCGGTCCCTGGCTGGCTAACACAGGGTTCTTGGACTGGAACCGAGAGGAGAGGGCAGGCGTGCGTTCCCTTATCTCTCCTGCAGCAAGAGTGGAAGTACAAGTCTAAGGACTTAAAGAGGCAAAGACAGATGAGTCCCAAATGGGGGCTGAAGGTCTGGCATGAAGACTCTGGGTTTCTGTTTGTACTTTTTCTGTTATCCCGGAAGGGGACTGAACTGAAAGGTGGCCTGTCCGGAGGCTCAGGTCACAGAAGCAGCCGTCTGCTACAACTGCAGAATGACAGAGGGTGCTAGAGCAGACCAGCAACGCCGTGTCTTGGCATGAGAGAGCACTCTAGCGGTGAGTATGCCCTGTGACGATTGGCTAGTAATGATATTTTAAATGTCCATAAAGCTTTTCATCCCAAAATGCTTTGCAAATGCTATGCACCCAGCACCTCTGAAATGCAATCACCACGGCAGTGGAGAGCAGTAGTCAGCTCACATGCCACAGCACACAGGGGGGAAACTAGACAGGCAAAACCCAATAGGAGGCCTCATCCAGTCAGCTGGAATTATTTATCACATCCTCATTTACGAAGAAAGGGGTCTGTCTACCTCGTAAATTGCATGGAAAACAGATGAGAACTGGGCTCATCCACAAGAGATGCTGACACAACCATAAGCCAGCAATGGAGCGTTTATAGGAAAATGGAATTTATAGCGGCAGATGGATCATTAGTCCATTCAGCCTGGTATCCTGTGTTAATCAGTAGCTAATATCAGCAGTGGTTGAGAATTTCTTGATTCAACTTTTTTCATCTGCAAATACAGATTCGTTAAAACCGAAACTGTTCTCAGGAAAGGGTCAGGTTGGGTGAATTTCCTGTTTTGAAATTGTTCTGAAAGGGGCAAAACAGGATGTTTTAATCAAGTTCCAGTTTTTGGCTCAAAATTACTTTTTTGTTTCAAAATTTAAGTTAAATTTTTAGGGAAACTTTTAATTTTTAAAAAGTAAGCATCGGAACACCTGACACGGCTACAACACTGCATACAACATTGAAACAAAACATTTTGAAATTATTGACACAAAATGTTTTGCTTTGACCTGATCAGAAATCTTTTTGGATTTTCTGTTCTCAAAAACTTTCAAGATTTTGACTTTTCATCTTGTTTTGGGACAGGACAAATTTTTGAAATCATGGAAATTCTTGCAGGACAGGAAAATCATACCGTACCCAGCTCTAGCCGATATCTTCAAAGGAAAGTGATAATTTCCTAGAACGTATTTAGCAGTATATTGAGTGATATGTATATGTGGGGAGATGGCAGGTATGATCAATTTATACCCCAAAGCATGACACTGGATTATCCTTATGATAATTACAAATATTACAAGTATATTGCATTTCATTACAAAATACTACTCAATAAATTATAAATCACGCTTCAATATCCAGCCACCCAAGTACATTCCTTTACTTTCACAAAAGGAAAAACCTACTCTAGCTAAATGTAGGCTGATCTGAGGGCAGGCAGGCCACTTCAGCCTTGAAATAGAGTGGTGCAGAAGGAAGTGCCCTTTGCAGCATCTCCATGTCAAGGCACTCATGATTGTAATCACTGTGCACTGCACATAAACGCCCTTATATTCATCACAGATTAAGTGTAGGAAGCAAAATATGGTGACTAAGCAGGCACAATCCTATTCAGCCCCACTACAAACACGACTTCAATGCCATTAATATGCTGAGACAGCTGTACGGTATAATGGGAATTAGTTAAAACTGCAGAATGCTGCAAAACACAAGACAGAGGGGGCCCTGGTGTAATCTGATGTCGCTTCCTCTGCACCACTTTACCATATGCTTAAAGACTGGTGGGAAAGCAAGTTAGCAACAGAACATTTCCCACCACCGGCTGCTCCTACTGCTCCTTCGTTCGCACCTGCTGTCACTGCTGCAGCAGTGGAGACTGCTTGTCTCCCTTTCAAAGTATTAATGTTATCTCCATTTTCAGTACGGGTGGGGTGGGGGAGACACCAATCATTGGTAACATGTGCGATCGCGTGCCGTGTCAGCTAGGGTTGTTAATTCCTATTACTCTGGGGTTTCTGAGTTTTAAATGTCCCCCGCCTAGGAAAGAGAGAGAATGAAAAAGACAGAAAGTTACATTTGTTCTACTTCACTTGGAAGAGACCAGGTTTGTCTATTTCCATGCCAGTCTTTTTGTGTCCATGAATGATCCAGCTGCTTTTGGGAAACTCATTCTAGATATCCCAGTTGTACAGCGGAGACTCTTATAGCTAGAACCAAAATAGCTGAGCTAGGGTTACGCACTTACAACTTGATCCACCTCCCGAAGGATCTATTACTAATGGATCAGTCCCCTACAGACAGATTTTCAAAGGAAGAATCAATAGGAAGGAAGCGTATATTTCCAGGTGCGTGCACACAACCTGCCTGTTGTGGGAATGAAGGGTGGGGGTTAGTTTTTTAGGCGTCATGGTGTGTGATGGGGCATACAGGCCCCATGCTGGAGAGGAAGGGATTAATGGGGGCCCACTATAGCTACAGAGGAGGTCAGATGCGAGGAGAAGGAAGTTAAAAAGAGGGAGCCTAGCTCAGCTGGGGTCTGACCAGGAGGGAAAGTAGAGCCATGCTTCTCCCTTGGTGAGAAAAGCCTGGCTTCAGCAAAGCATCTGCGACTGCTGGCTGGCTGGATAAGCTGTCCCAGTGGATGGGATGACTGGGTCCTGGGAGCCTGATCAAAGGAATGGCTGTGGAAAACGGGCCCTGAGTAGAAGGGTGGGGTCTTGTTGAAGACTAGTTGGATGAATCTGTTTTGAGTTCTTGGTTTTCTCTTATTTTTGGACTTTAATACTGTGAAAGGGATGGGGCTCAAGTGTTCCTTAGCCAGAGGGCTAAAACACCACTGCACTGGACTGTGTAAGAGATAGTGACCAACCCCAGGAGTATTATAATTAGTACTGCCACCAGAGGGAATTCAGTACCCTCTCTCAAATCCTGGAAGTCTTTGCTGGGTCAAAATTCCCACTGAAGTCAAAGGGAGCACTACTGGAGTAAAGTCCATAGGATTTTGCCTTATGTGTGGATAATAGTCCATTACAAACGGTTGGGTAACAGATGTCCAGGCCAGAAGGGATCACTGTGACCATCTAGTCTGACATCCTGTGTAACATAGGCCATAGAACCTCCCCAAAACAATTCCTACAACATATCTTTGAGAAAAGCATCCAATCTTAATTTAAAAATTTCCAGTGATGGAGAATCCATCATGACCCTTGGTAAGTTGTTCCAGTGGTGAATTACTCTCAGTTAACAAGTGTGCATTTTTTCCAGTCTAAATTTGTCTAACTTCAACTTCAAGCCATCGGAGCATGTTGGACCTTTCTCTGCTAGACTGAAGAGCCCATTATTAAATATTTGTTCCCCATGTAGGTATGTAAAGACTATAATCAAGTCACGCCTTAACCCTCTCTTTGTTAAACTAAATAGACTGAGCTACTTGAATCTATCAGCGTAAGCCATGTTGTCTAATATTTAATCATTCCCATAGCTCTTCTCTGAATCCTTTCCAATTTATTAACATCCTTCTTGAATTGTGGACTCCAGAACTGGACACAGTATTCCAGCAGTGGTCACACCAGTGCCGAATGCAGGGGTAAAATAACCTCTCTACTACTCGAGATTCTCCTGTTTATGAATTCAATTGTTGCATTAGTCCTTTTGGCCAGTGTCACACAGGGAGCTCATGTTCAGCTGATTATCCACCACAACCCCCTAATCTCTTTCAGAGTCACTGCTTCCCAGGAGAGAGTCCCCCATCAGGTAAATATGGTCTACATTCTTTGTTCCTAAATGTATACCTTTACATCTAGCCATATAAATGCATACTGTTTGCTTGGACCCATCTTATTATGCAACCCAAATTGTTCTGTAGCAGTGACCTGTCCTCATCATTTACCACTTGCTCAATTTTTGTGTCATCTGCAAACTTTATCAGTGATGATTTTAAATCATCAGTCTAGCGGTCATCTAGGTACTTGCATGATTCCCATCCCTGTAGTGTGAATGCTACATGAACTTTGCAGTTCCCAGGGTTATCTGGCTCTTATTTTACTAAAACTAGTTTTCCCATCTCTAATCTCATTACCTTTTGTCACTTCTACTGTGAATTTGCCTTGGCACAGGGCGAGCAGTGGCAGAGCCTGATGCTGATGCATGGCATGGCAGGGAGAGAAGGATATAATATGACAGAGCGACATTGCTGGGAAGAAAGCATTCCATTTGCAAATCACACACTGTATCCACGATCTGTCAGTGGTCAGGCCATGCTTATTGTGATGGATAGAAGCAGAGTGAACAAAAGCTATTTCCATGAACTGGCAGGCCTCATGTTGCACAGAAACATAGAAATGACACATAGGCAGTTCAATGTGCAGGGGTTGAAGTGGGCTGGCTCTTGGCATCTCAGAGAGCTGGTACTTTTATTGGCAAGCTGCCATCTGGTGCACTGGAAGCTTTTATTATAAATAAATAAATTGTCATTATGGTTGCAAAGGTGACCTTCCAAACATGAGACAAGTGTAAACTAATGCAGCTGACTCTGCAGATAGCCTGACATAAGAGCGCTGAGAGATGAGACCTGCTGATACTCGCTTTGATGGTGAACTCTGTGCCCTAACAACGGCCACTTAAATGTCAATATAGTGAACTGTTTCACTGCTGCTCAAACATGTACGAGAGAGACAAGTCAGACTGATGGGCTGATGTCCCATGCACAGTGCGTAAGAAAGAAGAGGATTAATGGCTCTGAAGGTCTGTACAATCGAGTGGAGTCTTAGTCTGGCACTTCTTGTGGGTGTTTCAAATAGGCAGAGCACAATTTGTGAGTGGAGCCTGGGAGGAACCCACTGCTCTGTATTCTCCATTTTCTTGCCACTAACCTGAGGCTATCAAGTGTCTATCTTAAGGAGGCAAAACTCTTGAGCCTATCTGAATCCATGGACTTCTGATGGCAACATTGCTTGAGTCTGGGTCACCCGCTTGCAAGTTCTTTATCTCAAGCAAATGAGGTTCTGACCACAATTGCAAAATTAAGCACTAAGGGCTAGACGGTCATCCTGCGATCTGCCCTGAATCACAATTCATTCCCTGATTCTCCCAGCACGGTGGCTCAGCTGCATTGGTCAGCACACGGGAGGAGGGGAGACAGGTTCCAAGGGTCCACCCACTTCCTGCTCCTGCATACTAACTCCCCACCCATCTGCACAGGAGATGAAGGAGCAACCGAGTGATGGCTGCTCCAGTCATTGTAACTCACAAAGTGGGTTACTCATGCAAGGGTGTAATGGGATACTTTACACCCTATGGCTGCCTTACATGGGCATGTAGGCATCAGTTGTGAGCCAGCTTAAGTGAAGGTAACATCACAGGTGTTTTGCCTGACTAAGGAGTGCCAAACAGGACTTTAAATTCTGCCTTGAGTTACACCAGTGTAGGTCCATTGACTTAATTAAGTTACTAGAGCTACACTGGCTGACATTGGGGACATAGTATAAGACCATTGGTCTACAGGAGTGTTTCCAAAGTGCAGCTTGACAAAGGGATCCTTCAGGGCTCAGATGTGAAAATGTTGTCGTCCACTAGCCCCTTTGCTAAAGGACCCCTCACAACTTGCCTCCACGTGCCTCTGACCTGCTCATAAGCTCATCCACGTGGGCCTGTAATCTCTTCTTTCTCTTTTAAACCATAGGATGGGAGCTTCATGCAGAGAATAAGATGGAAGGCTCTTTCTACACCCACCTGCCCAGCAGGAAACACTAAACACAATTCAACAGGGCCAGATATTTATTTCACAGCCATAAAATCAGATTTTTAAAAGTGTATTTTGGGTGGTGACTGTAGCCAAGAGCTGGAATATTAATTGGATATCCCTCTCACCATAGACAGCTGTCCTTGGGACAGACTGCTTGAATATCTCTGCCTGTGATTCGTGCCCTCAATTAATGTATTTGATCCTCATCTGGTCTCTTGGCTGCCTGCATTCCCACTTGTATGGGCAAGTGTTCAAATCACACTCGACCGGCAATGCCAGAGGAAACCAGGGCTTTCTTGGGTTTCAAGGAAGGGTGAAGATACTGTAGGTAACCCTGCTGCCAGTGAAGGTTTGCAATGTTGGCTTTAAGAGAGAAGACAGTTTTGCTTTTGCAAGGTGCTCCTTGCATAGCTAATCCTGCTAGGATCCATGTAGTGACAGCAATTTACATTTAGATAACACTTTTCATCCAACATAAAGGGCACTAGGTCAGCTGCTGGGGATGAACCTCAATGAACTGCCTCTTTATTAGATTTTCCAGTTCCAAATTGTCTCCCAGGACACTTCAGCGTCTCTTGCTCAAAGCCCTCTCTGGTACTACTATAGCTCACATTCAGTGGCTCACATGGACTGTGTTCTCTTTCCTGCGTCTCTCTCCAGCAAGTTGATCGAAAGGCTGGTTGGTTTGTGATAGGCAAACCAGTTTGTGTGATGTGACAGCTGGCCCAAGTTGTGGGATCTCCAACCAAACATGAAGTGTTATGCTGGGTTCGCAAGCATTTCCTTCTACTGCAGGGGCTCAGAGTGTGTGTTGCTTCAGCTTTTGGTTCTCGGTGTGAAAATGTGCACAGAGACCATTCCTCTTTTCTTGTGCTGTTTCAGCTGCTGACAAAGCTATTCTGACAACTATTTCAAGCCTTGGATAAAAATCCACTGCCCTGATGCTGTTAAATTGTGTCGAGCGGGATTATAATTACTGACCAAAAAAAACTGCATCTGAAGAAGTGAGGTTCTTACCCACGAAAGCTTATGCTCCCAATACTTCTGTTAGTCTTAAAGGTGCCACAGGACCCTCTGTTGCTTTTTACAAAAAAAAATGTGTTAAACGAACATTATTAGGGTGGTAAAGTCAAGCACTCAAAAGTTAGGAAATGCCAGTCTTAATGTGCAGTCTTAATTCGGCCCCCTTGTGCATGTGCATTCTGATACAATCTTCAATTACATGATCACGTACCATTTTATCCATAGGACCCTTGCCTCATTCAGTGCACAGATTGCGCAGTCCTCACTTACCAAGCAGCTATTCAATATTTCATTGTTCAGTGAATGGCTCCATGACTTAGTTACCTCACACTATTCAAAGCCTGCTCTGAAGACAAAATTATCAATTTCCTCTTGGGTTTTTCTATGACACTCATCATTAAGGTATCTGCACGCTAGTCAAATATTAATGAATTTATCTACACAACACTTGTGAAATGAATGGGTATTACCCTCACTTTACAGATGGGGAACTGAGGCACAGAGGGATAAAGGTTAAAAATATCCACTAGTTTGGGGTGCCCAGTTTGAGAGCGCTAGGACCACCTGATTTTTTCAGAGTACTTAACATTAGATAGCACTTCATATGTTCAAAGCACAGCTCCCATTGACCTCAGTCCTCGCTGTGAGTGCTCGGCACCTCTGCAAATCAGATCCAGAGTCTCAAATTGGACACCTGATGAGGAGCAAACCATTAGTGACAAAGTTTGGTTTCAGTGACTTGCTTAGCATCACATAGGGACTCTGAGAGAGAGGCAGGGAGAGAATCCAGTTCTCTGGGGCAGCTTTCAGCTGACTTAACCATGAGACCCTCCTCTCTTTTCCTACAACCCCCTGCCTCAGATATGCTACACCATCCAACTTCTGCAACAAATGAAGCAGGGGTTTAAAGGTAACAACCTCCTTCACGCCACAACCCTGACCAGGTCCATCCTGTGCACAGAATGAGGCTGAGTCCTGTGACACACACTCTTTTGCCCATTTTCCCCCAAGCACAAGTCTTTCTGCTCTGTCCCCTCTAACCTGTCCCAGTTTTGTCTTTTCTCCACCTCAGCCCTTTGGTCCAGTCCTAGGCTCCTCACCTAGCCAGCCCCAATCTCCACTTCTCAGATTTCTCATCCCAGTCTCTTTACCCAGCCAGTCCTAATCTCCCCCTCAAAGCTCCTCATGGGATCTGTCACTCTCTCCAACCAAGGCCTCCAGATGCCCTCCCCGCCCACATTTCCCCATCTCCATTGGCTCCTGGTCCCAATCTCCCTCCTCAGATTCCTTGTCCAATCTCACTGACTCCCCAGCACCTGGTCTGTTCCCACTCCCACCCCCCACCCTGGCTCCTCTTCAGCTCTTCCTCCCCTCCCCCATCACCTGCTCCAACCTGCCGCACTGGTTCCCAGTCCCAGGATGCTGAGGAGTGGATAAAAGGGGAGATATGGAGACACAGGCACCCTGCACACATCCATTAATATGGGAGTGAACGTAATGCTGGTTCAGGCGAAGTAGAGTGTGGGGCAGGCAGACATTGGGCAAGGCTCCCTGTACATCTCTGCCAAACCAGGTTGGCGCAATGCTGAACTGAGTCCAAATGATGGGTGCCACAAAGCCACCAGAAGAGCCCAGTGGGGAAGTTCTCTGATGTAGATGGAGTCGTTGGCCGATGCAGGGTCATCACAGACTTTGCATGGCTGGGCATCCTCACAGCCCAGCTATACCTGGCTGCTGAAACAGTCTATATGGGCTGGCGCACATGTTAGAGCAACTTCCAGGGCTGCTGTCTCCTGCAACAGGGCCTTTCCCTGCCCCTGACAGCCCCATCACAGGGGAGGTACACAGCCACCTTTCCACTTCTGCTTTGATCCCCGAACAAAGCTCAGCTCAGATACGCCCCCACATGCCACAATGATAGGTGCAATATAAACAGACTAGCAACCCCTTTTTCATTCCAGTCCAGAAGCTCTCTCGAGAACCGATTGCCAAGCTGTGTGCTGCTGGTTTTGTGACAGATAAACAAAGAGCTGAGGCCACCAAATAGATTTTCTAGCTCCAGCCCCACATAGTGTAAGCTCAGAGATTCATTGATATCCAAAGCCAGGAAGGACATTTTATTAACATCTAGTCTGACTTCCTGCATCACACAGACCAAAGCTCATGTGCACTAGAAAAAGCCATATTTGACTAAATCAGACGTCAGCACTGACAACCACATTTTTCCTTCCCCACCCCACCCCCTTTGGACAAGGAAAGTCATTTCCAGAAAATTCCTTAAAACGAGCTATAGGTGGCCACCCGGGATTTACAGAGCCAGTTCTCAACTGACGGTAACTTAATCTGAGCCTCCGTATTCCAGCAAAATGTGGTAAAACATGATAAGGTGAAGCATCAATCAAGAGGAGATGAAGCACAACTAATTGACTTACCTAGATTATTTCAAAAGGGGTGTTTTGTTTTGTTTTTCCCGCATTGGTGACTTTGCAGGAGCTGAAAATGCATCTGTCTCTCTCACTCTTGCTCTTGTTTTGAGTGTCTTCACCTAATTTTTTTAAACATATGGTTTGAAGCTGGGAGACTTCATGCTCAGTGACTCAAAAATATATTGAGCATATGAAAAATAGGGAATTAGTGAAATCTCAATGCATAACACATTGTTACTGTGTAGGATTTCCTGTTTGTCAGTGGGGAAAAATAGACACGCAAGATGCAAAACTTGAATGAATGAATAAAAAAAAAAGTCATGAATAACATTTACCTACTAAACACCACAAAGTTTTACAAAGGTACAAACTTCAGCATATAAGGCACAATCTAGCAATGGGAAAGGGGGTATGATTTGTCTTCCAGTGCCCTCTCCATTTCTCTGCTGGTGAATTTCAAGTTGGACCTGAGCCCCACAGTTAATGTGTAATAGCATCCAGGTATTGGCTGAGGCCCTTCTCCAGTAAAAATCCCCCCATTGGACCAGCTGTTTAGAGGTTAGCTGCAGAGAGGAAAGAGGGGGAGAATGAGAACCCCCAAGTCATAAAGCACTTGTGAGACAGAGCATTCATAGGACAACATGGCTACCTGTGAGGCTTTAAGAGCTACCAGCTAGCAGTAAATACTTTAGCAACAAGTAACATGGGGAGGGAGGGAGGGCAAGGATATTGAAGCATTCAATATTTTCTGGTTTAACAACTGGTGCTCTTAGGAGCCATCCCATTGGTCTAGAGTAGTATCATGCACTGGGATCTGAGCTGGAGATTCAACCTCCTCTTACAACAGTTGGGCCATTTCAGATTACGATTGCTATAGAGGCAGTTCTTTAAAGCATTGGAGGGAAATTGAGGGGAACACCCACAGGGCTCATAGCATTGGAGGCTATGAAGTAAGCTATGCCCAGTCTTCCTTAGCCAGCAGGACAGCCAGGCAAAAAAGGTTTCTTTATTTAGTAATGAGGGAGCCCACAGGAGCGTTTTGTTTCTTTTCTCTACCCTTTCAAACCAATACGAAAGGCAAAAAGAAAGATCAGTGCTTTGCTGGATAAATTTTGACCACTACTATACAGAGGTCTATAAAATCATGAATGGTGTGGAGACAGTGAATAGGGAAGTGTTTATTCCTTCATATAAAGCACAAACCAGGGATCACCCTATGAATTTAATAGGCAGCAGGTGTAAAACTAACTTGACATACTTCTTCACACAACACACAGAACTTGTTGCCAAGGGATGATGTGAAGGCCAAAAGTATAATTGGGTTCCAAAAAAAGTAGATAAGTTCATCGGGCATAGGTCCACCAATGTCTAATAGCCAAGATGGTCTGAGATGCAACCCCCATGCTCTTGCTGTCCCTAAACCTCTGATTGCCAGAAGATGGGACTGGACAACAGGAGCTGGATCACTCAATAATTACCCTGTTCTGTTCATTCCTTCTGCAGCATCTGGTATTGGCCATTGCTGGAAGACAGGATACTGGGCTAGATGGAGTTTTGGTCTGACCCAGCATGGCCATTCTTATGTTCTTATATAATACACCTGTTTGTTACATCCACCAACCTATTTATGTAGTCCTTGAAACTTGTTCTTATATGGTTAATTTTCTAGCAAGCAATTGCTTTGCCAACTAGGAGCAAGCAGTTATTGCTGTGGGTAGCCTGAAGCTCGGCCTCTGAATGGTTTTGACTCAGGGCTGAATTCCTTCAGAGTAGGAAACTGCACAGAGCAGTGTTTTGAAACCTCTTTATAATATATTAACAAGACTGGTGTGTCAGGTGAAAAGGCGTATAAATTACTATTTGTCAGGCTTAATTGGACTGAAGTAACAGGTAGAGAAGGGTTGGATATTTCCACGGTTTTCTTTTTAATTTTTCTTTTCTGTTTTACATGTCACCTTTCATTTTAATTGGTATGGGTCTTATCTCTATAATTTATTTGTATGACGTTCATCTTTTTGTCAGTGATGAAGTACCAGCATAGTACCCCACTCATGAGAACTGAATGGATGGCCTTTGAATTGATCACTAAGCTTTTTTTAAATAGGAGATTTATCTAGGAAAAAATTAAATAAAATAACCCCTATCTAAAAGGATTGCTGATTTTATACAGCACTTCCCACTGAGCACTTTCTGAAATGTTTGTGAAAGCCAAAGGAAATAATGGGAGGTATTACCACTGAAACAAAATGTCAAAACATTTAAAAATTTTCCACACGGAACATTTGAAGATGAAAAAGCCAAAATGAAACATTTTGAAATAGTCAAAGCAAAATGTTCCAACTCTTTCTATGTTGTTGTTGTTTTTTTCCACTTTTTTCAGCTGAAATCATTTTTCAAATTTGATCCAAATTCACAAATAGTTTTGGTGCCCCCCAAAATGTTTTTTTCCTGCTAAAGCACTACTCATCAAAAATAGTTTGCCCAACTCTACTTCAGGTCTCAAAATATAATTGTAAATGAAGAATCATCATCAAATAGGGGTTTTTCTAGTGAGCCCCAAAGGGATTGATTCTTGGTTCTATGCTATTTTGACGTTTTTATTAATTACCTGGAAGAAAACATAAAATTGTCACTGATAAAGTTGCAGATGACACAAAAATTGGGGAAATGTAAATAAAGAAGAGGACAGGTCACTGAAACAGAGCCATCTGGATCTCATGATAAGCTGGGCACAAGCAAACAATACGCATTTTAATATGACTAAATGTATATATCTAGAAACAAAGAATGCAGACCATACTTCCATGGTAGGGGCTCAATCCAGGAAATTAGCGACTCTGAAAAGACTTAGGGGTTCTGATGGATAATCAGCTAAACATGAGCTCCCTGTGCAACAATGTGGCCAAAAGGACTAATGCAGGCCTTGAATACATAAATGGGGGAATTTTGAATAGGAGTAGGGAGGTTATTTTACCTCTGTATTTGGCACTGGTGCGACCACTGTTGGAATATTGTGTCCAGTTCTGATCTCTACAATTCAAGAAGGATGTTGATAAATTGGAGATGGTTTAGGGAAGAACCACAAGAATGATTAAAGGATTAAAAAACATGGCTAAAGTGATAGAGGCAAGGAGCTCAATATATTTAGCTGAGCAAAAAGAAGTTTAAAAGTTGACTTGATTACAGTCTCTAAAGTCCGAACAGGGGGAACAAATATTCAATAATGGGCTCTTCAGTCTAGCAGAGAAAGGTCTAACGAGATCCAATGGCTGGAAGTTGAAGCTAGCCAAATTCAGAATGGAAATAAGGCAGACATTTTTAACAGTGAGAATAATTAACCACTGGAACAACTTAAAAAGGGTTGTGGTGGATTCGCCACCACTGACAATTTTTAAATCAAGATTGGATGTTTTTCTAAGATATGTGTTCTAGGAATTATTTTGTAGAAGTTATGGCCTGCGTTAGTCAGGAGGTGAGAATAGATGGTGACAATGGTCCCTTCTGGCCTTGGAATCTATGAAGGGTACACCCTCTGCAAACTGTTCTTACTAGAGATAAGTCTCAAAATTCTGGATTTTTGCAAACCTCTCAAACTCAGGTCTTGTCCAGTAAGGAGCCGAGTAGTTTATGGGAAATGAACATACAACTTAGAGTGTCTGTTTTTTGGGTCTGGGACTCTCTTTTTGTTGTGTGTTTGTACAGCACCTAGCACAACAGGGTTTAGGTCCATGACTAGAAATAGTAATTAATAATTACAGTGGGGGTGAGAGTGCTCAACAACGCCCAGGAGGCTCTGAGCACCTTGTAGGATCAGTCCCTATTGATGGGGTTCACAAAACTATTTCCAGTTCATGAACTTTGTTTTTGGCATGTGTATAACTGAAGTCCTGGCTTTTGTAACCATGTTTCTCTAGCTAAAGGAAAGTAAGTCTTATATTTGGGATAGAAGAAATCACCCAAGCATGGGCTGGCACAAGTCATTGCACTACAGAGTATTAACCTACTCTATAACGCAGCAGAATTTATAATGTAGTATCATTAGATGTATCGTTAATGTAGATATCAGTGATGCATCAAGTGTCCAGCATTCAGGACTCTAAAAGGTGTTTTATTTTTTTCATTTACAGTTTTCTATCTGCTCCATTTTTCATTTGACTTTTTTGCCATTTGATTTTGTTCCCTGGTCTCTTCCCTACTTCTTTTTTCCACATTCTCCCCTAAGAGGAATTGGGAATCCAACAGCATCCCATATCAAGTCAAATTTTCAAATGGAGTCTGACTTCCATGGAGTGACACTGATTTACATTGGCTGAGAATTGGCCATTTATACTCAGATTTGCAATTATATGGTTGATTGGAATTCACATACTTAAATATTTTATGACTCCCCCATCAGTATGAAATTGAAAATTAATTCCAATGGGAGCAGTACAGTACCCACATAGAAGAGCTTCTGATTTGCAAGGTAAATTTTATATCAACCCCCTGTGTTTGATTTGCTCAAATGAATTTGTCTCCACCGTTCCCAGTACTTAACAAGCTCCAACAATAACCCTGCCCGGTAGTATCCCTGCTTTCCTGGGGTGTCTCCAAAACACATGCAGGCACCTAAAGGCGCTAGCTCTGCCAGGTTGAATTTTGGATTTCTGATTAGAATAACGGTCCATAGCTGATCAGCCTACTCATTTTATTAATGACCTAAGCTTCATTCACACCTGTGCCTTCAGAGGTAACTGACTGCTATGCTGCTCTCCTAGTGAAGTGAAACAGAAGGTTAACGCTATTAACAAGAGTAGACTTGTGCCAGTGCAGTACTGGAGTGTTGGTATACTGGATTAAATAAAAACCCTGCATATTTATAACCACAGAGATATTGCATGCCTGACTGCGGAAAAACAGCTTTAAACCCATCTAGTGTTTCTGAGCAGTGCTTTGGCATTGGAAGAGGAAATGGTTTTCTGTTTATGTTTTATGACTGCATTTTAAAGGTTGTTCAGGCCCAGGAAATTAGTTTTATAAAATTACATAAATGAGACTCATCTAGGAGCCAGGACTTGTCTGCGGTGGGGCAAATGGCGGTCCTGACCCAAGCTCCTCCTACTCATGATACCAAACTGGGATTAAGCAGATCTTTACAACTTTGATGCCTCTCCTTTTTTCATGTGTGCTTTGAGCAGCAGGTCAGTTGTTCACAATGTTAGCGTATGTGTGATCATTATTAAGCTTCAGCGTTTGCCCACTCCTTAAGATGAATGAGAGCATTTTACATGTCTCTCCGAGCTAGAGCTGGTCTTTTCAAGGGAATGTTAGTCCATCAGAAAATGCCACTTCATCAAAGTCAAAATTCTCCACAAGACTGTGTCCATTTTGAGGAAATTTCATTTTGAAAAACAAATTGGAAAAAAGTGTTTTGATAAGGAAAATGTTTTGGTTTTACCTTTTTATCAGATGGGACCATTTCAATTTCTTGTTTTGAAATGATTCATTTTGAAATGTATATGATAAAATGTGTAAAATGTAAAAATCGGAATGAAACATTTCAGTGTTATTGAAACAAAGTTTTGATTGACCTGAAATGAAATTTCATTTGGTGGCAAATTTCAAAATGTCAGAATTTCCCACAGAACAGAAATTCTGAGTTTCAACCAACTCTGCTCAGAGCTACAGTTTTGGGCTCCCTGCAGATGCAGACAGCCATCACTGCATTGATTTACATTTGGTTCACTTTGTTTAAAGTTATCTGTGCACCAATAAGGGCTAGAGACTTCATTCTTTTAAATAATATTTTTTTAAATTCTGTAGCATAATATGTAGGCATTAGGGGATACCTGCTCACCCTGTCCAGTGCGTGGACTTGTCCTATGGAGCAGGATCATTTAATATTTTCATTTGAAGTTTCAACTCAAAGTCTAAGAAATGCCTGTAGCTGGTTTTTTGGTTGGCTTTTGATACAACATTTAAGGGCTCTAAGAATGTACTGGCCCTGTAAGGGTCTACCTGGGTATAGCACATTACTGTTACTGGTTTCTGGCCAGAATAATGGGATGTAGGCGTTGCAACTTGGAGGGACTCTAGACTTTATAGACACAGCAAAGCATTCTGGGAAGGTTGCTAGGGGAATATTAAGAGCAGCCTTTCCTCAGAAACAGTGAGAAACTTGAAGGGAATAAGGTTAAACCAAGTAAAGGGCCCAGAATGGGGTTTAGAAGAGTCTGGAAGAAGACATAGAGGAAGTACCCAAAGGAGGGGTGATGTTTTGGGCTTGAAATCAGAGATTGGGGGGAGACCTAGAGTTGCTTATGGGTCTCAACAGGAGTTGAAGTCTAGGGGGTAAAAGACTGCTTGTGAGTTCTGGACTGAGGGTTTTGGTGAATGACACTGAATTTTTGTTTCCCTGGAAGAGCACGAGTTGACTTGTTTTGGCCAGAGGGCTAAACTAACCTATACAGAAAAGAGGAAACTAGATAAATTCATGGAGGTTAAGTCCATTAATGGCTATTAGCCAGGATGGGTAAGGAATGGTGTCCCTAGCCTCTGTTTGTCAGAGGGTGGAGATGGATGGCAGGAGAGAGATCACTTGATCATTACCTGTTAGGTTCACTCCCCCGGGACACTGTCATTGCATTGGTCACTGTCGGTAGACAGGATACTGGGCTGGATGGACCTTTGGTCTAACCCAGTATGGCCATTCTTATGTTCTTATGAAAGTGAGGCAGTGACCACAAGTGTCCAAAGAAGGAGACATAAATCACTCTTACAGGGGCTAATTTCCAAAAGCAGCCTCTAAATATGTGACCTCAAAATTATGTGCCAACTTGCCTATGCAACTTTGGACAGTCGTGCTTTATGAGTGTTCCAAAATGTGAATTGCAGTGTGCAAATGGTATTTCAGTACACAGCTTAGGTAGTGAGTCCTCTAAGTACCCATTTGGTCTCATGGATATGTTATTGCCACATAAACAAAAATCTGGCTTTTGGGGGGAAGACCAAAATAGCATGGCTGAATATTAAAGCCAAATAGAGGCTGGGCCAAAGCCACTTTGCAGATTTGGTCATGACTGTTTCATGGACATGTTAGTATTAGAGAAACAGTTTCTAAAAATGGTTGAGTTGTTAGGGCTGCTGCA
Source organism: Trachemys scripta elegans (assembly GCF_013100865.1). Taxonomy (NCBI): domain Eukaryota; kingdom Metazoa; phylum Chordata; order Testudines; family Emydidae; genus Trachemys; species Trachemys scripta. Next base: position 92,933,781 of record NC_048306.1, read on the forward strand.
TCTGCCAACCAGCAACTAGCTATTACACTGGAATTAACCAATCCCAGTCATTAGCAGCATTCCCCAGCAGGGGTCTGGACGCAGCGCACGGGCATCCAGCATGTTACTGCAATTGAGACACTAACCAGAATCCTTGCAGCACCATTAAGTGAGCTGTAAAGGGAGCCTCCACCCAGCTGATCAGATAAAAACTGTGCCAACCTAGTCCCAGGCAGAAGCTGCTCTTCCAATGTCTTCTGACTCAAAGCCTGAGACAAGGAGGTGAGCAGTGAGTATCCTGCGGGGGGGGAATCATTTTTTAAATTTTACAGAGTGCAAAATAGGGTTGTCAAATTTGGTTGGACGTGTTCCTGGAGGTTTCATCACATGACATAATCTTTAATTAAAGACTCCAGGATAATCCTACGTGCAAAGGCAAAGCGAAACAAAGAGTAAAAGGGAGACAGTTAGTTTTGATGCACTTTTTAGCTCATTTACATCTCCATCAAATCCTAGAGAGACTCTACTTATTGGAAAGAAGAGATCCAAAATCTCATGTTATTATGTGGCTGGAAGCAGAGCGTTCCTGGTGCAGGGTCCCTAACTGTGGAACTTGCTTCCTCAGGGGGCCTATCGGAGTCAGAGTTTGTTAGCTCTGACAGTGTGGTGCAAGGTTCATCTTTACAGGTATCACTTTGGCTAATCCAAGTCACTCCGTCTTCTTTCTGCATCGCTTTATATTGACATTTATCCCAGATGCTAAAGCAATGGGTGCTACCGAGCTATTAAACAAGAAATCTCAGCAGTGTTCATGAAGCAGAACTTCTTCCAGGTGAAATGTTCTTTAGTTTGTCCCCCGTTCTGCTGCAGCGCATCCCAGGCACCGAAAGCTGCAAATTACTTGCGTCAGTGCTCATCAGTAAGAGCCCTTCACAAAAGAAACTTGAGAAATTAAATCAATACACCTCAGCCAACTTATCAAAAGTGCTCAAGATGTTTAGGTCATTAAGCAGCAATAGAGAGTAATGAGAAAAACAAGATCGCACGTCATTCGTATTAACTGCAGTTGTTGTATCGTTTTTGGTTTCCAAATGAAAAGCTGCATAGCAAACAGGGATGCTGATTGAGGTGTAAAATGTGAATCTACTAAGGTCACGGAGAAGGCAGGAGGAGAACAAGGAGCTAAAATTTGTCCCTCAGAGCAAATGAGAATGCAGGAACTCTGCATCAGCTTCTGTGTTCGTTAATTTAACAAACAATCATGGATGAATTTAGTGCTCATGAATGCAAAGCCCTAATAAATGGATGGAGCCAGAACCACTGCTGGGTGGGAGCTGGGCAAGCTTCCCAGACATAGCTGTGCCAATGTACCTCGGTCTTGACCTGCTGCAGCCTGGGGTCTCTCTTCACCACAGGTTGCCAATCACTGTAGATAAATGGAGTCCATCTGAAGAGACTACCAAATTCATTTCCATTTGTAACTTAAACCCAGGCCTTTAACGGCAAAAAGGTAGCATACTAATTCACTGTCGTCCACTTTGAAGACCCTTGGCTTCTTTAATAATACCAAGCTTCACTAAAGAACTGTAAAAAACTATTTCACAATACTCCTGAGTGAAAGGTAATTGTTATTTCCCCCCACGTTACAACTGAAGAAACTTAGATGTAGAGAGGTGATGCCATTACAACACAGGAGATCGTGGCTCACAGAATCAGTTCTGTACTGATTCATCCAGAACTTGCTGCCTTGTCATGGTGACACTGAAGGGCTGCCTCACCCCTTATTTAACTCCATAGCAAAACTATGCCTGTTTTAAATGGGAACAGAATTAAATGTTAGTGGAACATTGTTAACTATCCAGGTTTTGTCTGCAGCTAAACATCTATCCAGCTTTCGCACCATAAAAGCCCTCAAACCTGGCTTCTCCGTACAGCTGGCTGGAAAATGGGAACAATCTGTCCCATTTCTTTGTCAAAACATTTTGAAAATTTTCAACCAGTTCTATTTCTCTGTCTAGGAAAGAACTTGAGAGATACTGCAGTACACTGTGGTCGAGATTTGTCTGTCATCTGTAGAACTTCCAAACTCATCTGTGACACCATTTGTTTTCTTCCTTCATGTTAAAGATCATTAATTGTTTCCTGGAGAGCTTGTTTGCTCAGGGATTTGTAAGGAGAAAGAGACTTTAACCAGTAGGTTTCCAAAACAGATCTGTAGATGGCTGAACATCACGTCAGCACCATCTGGTCTGGTAGCCGAGGTGACTAACCCAGGATAACCCATGGATGATACTTTGCAACAAAGCACAAAACCAGACAAGTTTCATTAGAAACCCAAGATTCAGACAAGGTTTGTCAGGTATGCCCAACTAGGGTGCCCAAGAGGAAGGATAGTCCTGTGGTTAGGGTGCCAGCCTGGGAAGTGGGAAACCAAGGCTCCATCCCCTGCTCTGCCTCAGACTTCCTGTGTGACCTTGGGCAAGTCTCTTAGTCTCTCAGTGCTTCAGTTTCCCACCTGTATGTTGAGAATAATAGCATTTCCCTGCCTCTGAGGGGTGTTGTAGAGATAAAGCATTGTGAGATGCTCAAATGCTGCAGTAATGGGGACCATACAAATAAAGGGGATTCTTGGTGGGGGCAGAAAGGGTGATTCCTACTCCACGATGCATTCTGGGATGCAGAAGGCCTCAGTATGAGGTTACCAACAGTGAAAGAGGAACAGCAGGTCTGCATGGAATCTTTTGGGTTCCATTAATACTGAATGGACTGAGGGGTGGGGACCGGTAGCAAGCAGCCTACCTGCCCCCAAATAACTTCTCCTGAATTGTGGCAAAGGGGTACACACTTTCTGGGCACCCCAAAGGTTGTAAGAAGGAGTCAGAGCCAGCTAGATGATCTCCCTCCACAAGACATATGAACAAGCCACACACCCAGGGAAGGACACTGGCTCAGGGCATCCAAAGGGAAAGTGATGAAACTCTCTCAGATCACTGGTGGATGGGTATAGAGACTGAATGAACTACACCAGCATTCCTAGATACAAGCCAGAGCCACATGGGCAAAGTGGAGAAGGTTGCACCAATGCTGCTAATGCTGAGTCACTCTATGGATAAGGAGATGGTGCCCAGTTCAAGTTCTCTCTATCAGAGATTTGGCTTCAAAAGCAGCTCCCAGCAAAATAATTAGAAATGAGCTGCGTAAAGTCCTGGTGGCCCCTGTCCATACCAGAAACACATAGTATACTGTGTTCAATCCCACACAACAGGTGTTGGCCAGCACTTGACATGGATGCAGGTTCACAGCTGGTTGGGAAAGGATTTTAATTGTGAAAGAACACAAAACAACAATTCATTTTCAATGATACCTTTCTGTAAAATATGTCAAGTTTTTGTCAAAAAAAAAACAACAACCCTGTTTTCAGGTACCAAAAATCAAAAAATTATGGTTAGTCCAGGCAAAAATTTAGTTTTCCTGAAAATATTTGATGGAAAAATAAGACAAACTTTCTCAAAACTGGATATTTCCCATGGAAATTTCCATGTTGATGCAAAAGCCATTTTTCACTGGGACACAACATTTTGAATGACAGGGCCGCCCAGAGGGGGGGCCCGTGGGGCAATTTGCCCCAGACCTTGGGCCCTGCAGGGGCCCCCACAAGAGGAGTTTTTCGGGGGCCTTGGAGCGGAGGCCTTCACTCACTCCAGGGCCCCCGGAAAACTCTCGCAGGGCCCGGACCCCCAGAGCTTCTTCCGCTCGGGGTCTTCGGCAGCAATTCGGCGGCGGGGGTCCTTCCGCTCCGGGACCCGCCTCCAAAGTGCCCCAAAGACCCGCGGCGGGGGGTCCTTCTGCCCCGGGACCCGCCGCTGAAGTGCCGGGTCTTTGGCGGCAATTCGGCAGCGGGGGCCCCCCACCATCGAAGACCTCAGGCCCCCTGAATCCTCTGGGCGGCCCTGTTGAATGAAAGCTTTGGACCAGTTCCACCTGAAATGCTATGAAATCTATCAAGGGAAGGCAGACATCACTGGAACACGTTACACCCATAAAGTCCTACAGCCAACCCTTGGTCTGACATACACCGGGGAGGGCAAGAAGCTCACTAATTTGAGCACAGTGCTGAGCATCGAGAACTGCTGAGTTCTAATCCCAGCCTTGACACCCATAACCCCTGTGATCCCAGGCAAGTCACTTAACTCCTCTATCTCCCCGTTCGCAGAGTGGGGATTGCTCTCCTTCCCTCTTCCATGGGCTGTTGTGAGAAAGTGCCGTGTGTTGTTGCATCAGTAGGTGCTGCAGGGGTTAACTTGAGTGCCTGGATGCTTATTTTAAGAAGAGCATAAAAACCTGACAGGCAATAATTACAGTGTTGATAACCAGGGAAGGAATATTTGATGTTTCAAAGCTCACATGACTAATTGGCCCTGAAACAGCTGTGCATGCAATTTCTGTGATGTTTACTGTGTGTAACACAGAAAGGGTAGGAGGGGGAATTTTATATCGGTGTTGGAGAAACTCTCCTTCCTGAAGCACGGTTCTTCTGTGCCATGCATCACCCTGACATGGCGGTAATCTGGGGTGACCTTTCCCTTATTATATTGTCAAGCAGAGTGAATTGGAGAGTGAAGAAATAAATGCCCATCTCTATTCCTTAATCACCTGTTTGGACTGGGATTTCTAACCACTGCATTATTGTTACCCAACATAAAGGATGCTGATGCTTATCAGCCACTGAGAATGGGCAGACACTGTTCACACCAGCACTGAGAGGAACACTTGGTTCCATCGGGGAGGGAGAGAGACTGGGGGAATACAATGCAGAAGGCAAGTTTCTCCTCTGACTGTATCCAGCCTTGTTTCTTCTTTCAGCACAGCTTTTTTTTTTTTTTCCCCTCGCTAAAAATGGTATCTGAGGATGTCAGTTGCAGGGTCTCCTGCTCCCTTTCATGCCCTTCCGGAAAGGAGCTTTTGAAAAATATCAGCCGTCTCTTCCTAACGGATGCAAGGGTTTCCTCCTCCTGCGGATATGGGAGATGCTGCTTTCTCTTTCCTAGCTCTTTGGAATGGGTTACTACTAGCAATCTAAATGAGATTTTTGTTCCCCATTCACACTGACTGTCTGTGCTTCTTTATATCCACACTTCCTTTTCCCCTTGTGTTGTGGGTGTCTTCCCACCCACAGCCAGCTTAAATTCTAGGTGAAGGTAAAAGGATCCAGATGGTGTTTTGGGGGGATGTTTATGTTGTTTGTTTGTTTTTTCCTTTTCCTTTTTCTCACTCTCAGTCCCTTCCCCCACCCCCCTTCCTCTTCAGACTCCTTTTCTTTTCTCTTTTCATATGAGGCCGCGCCGCCTGGGTTTCAGAAGCAGGGCATCCAATGTTGTGTAAGCAGGGTTATAACTTCTCTGTGGTCTGTGGAGGATTGAGGGCTATTTTTAAAACGGTGCTGGGTGTGATAAGAGGCTTTAATTACAAGGTAAAATGTGTGGAGGTGTGTGTGTGTGCAAGGGCAAGGAATTTTTTTAAAAGGTTCTTAAAAAGTAGTGAGAGTATCAGGTCCGGTTCCCGTGGGGTGGGAGACCCCGGGATGGGGTGTTGTTGGAGACCGAGCATTCCCTACACTCACCTCTTAATGACTCCTGTCCTGTGGGGCTGGCCTGGCTCCCCACTCCGGCCCACTGGCCCTCGCAACAGCATGCAAGCAGGCCGTCCCTCTGCCACACCCCATCCGACCCCCTTCCTGGCCCTGGGTTGGGGTTCTGGGGGGGGGGGGGGAAAGGCTGTTCCCCCTGTGCTCGGGGCTCCCTTGAGATGGGGGCATTGTGCAAGTGCACCAAATACATATTGGTTAATTGGGCCTGCACAGCCCCGTCATAGTAGGCACACACAAACAAAGAGCAAGAGACCAAAAGAACTTACAATCCAAATAGACAAAACAGAGTAGGTGGGAGGGGAATCAGAGGCCCAGAGGGTACAGCTACACGGCAGATATTTCCCAGCTCTGCTCAAGCCAGCACCTAAAATCAGCAGCGTGGCCACAGTGGCACAGGCTGGCCACCCAAGTATGTACCCAAGGGGTTGGGTAGCATTGTGTTCAGGTACTAGCCTATGCCGCTGTGGGCGCACCTCTATCTTTAGCATGCCAGCTCAAGCAGAGCTAGCCTGTGTACATCTACCCGAGCTGGGAATCATACTTCCCAGCTGCTATGTAGATACTCAGAGTGACTTGCTCAGGGTCACACAGCAATGGAGCCCAGAACAGACTCAGCGAGTGCCCTAGCCCCTGAAGGAGTTCGGTTCCTACATACCGCTGGGCCAGGGAGGTCACATTAATCGCTAATTAGTCTGTTCGGTGCTTCCTTACTCAAATAGGGACAGTGCTGTTGAAGTGTTTCAAGGAAAGATGCAGCCACCGCTCTCCAAGCTGTCTGCAGACTTTGCAGAAGACACTCCCAAAGCACTTTCAGTCAGTCTCATAATGGTTTAGATTGTGCCTGCAAGCAAAGTGCAGTGCTTTTTGGACATCATTGATGATCCTTCTGTATTAGAGCCCTGTGTCCTTAATCATTGGCAATGGACGTAGAATAATGAATCCATTATTAAATACAAGGAGTGGATAAATAACAGGAGTACTTGTGGCACCTTAGACACTAACAAATTTATTAGAGCATAAGCTTTCGTGGACTACAGGCCACTTCTTCGGATGCATATAGAGTGAAACATATATTGAGGAGCATATTATATATTATATATTATATATTGAGAAACATATATTCTCCTCAATATATGTTTCACTCTATATACATCCGAAGAAGTGGGCTGTAGTCCACGAAAGCTTATGCTCTAATAAATTTGTTAGTCTCTAAGGTGCCACAAGTACTCCTGTTCTTTTTGCGGATACAGACTAACACGGCTGCTACTCTGAAAGGAGTGGATAGTGATCCACATACGTAAAAGGCAAACCAATCCATATAATTTAGCGAGAAAAGCTTGTGCTTTCCTGACTGAAAGGGCCTGTGTGGTGCTGAGTACCTACAATCCCTACTGGTGTCATGGTTCAAGTAATATTTAGAAGGAGTGGCAGGTTCCGTATGTGAACACGAAGTCCTTCTATTCAGTCACCCTGAACTCAGGTGCCTATTGAGTTGTGAAGTGCCTTGAAGAAGAAGATGAGAAGCTTGAACTTAATTGGCAAAAGACAAGAGAAACTCATTGAGGAGATCCAAAGAAGGCAGTATCAGCAGCAGCAGCGGTGGAAGATTTGGGGATGTTATCATTTTTGATGGATAAAAGAACAAAGCAAGGGAGAGGAAGGTGTTAAAGTAGCAAAAGCATGAAATGAGCCTGTTGCATCATCGCTGGGTAGCCAAGCTAAGTAGACAGCCAGAGAAAGGGGAATAGGATGGGGGAGCCTGTGGTGTCAAGATATATGGAATCACAGTCCATCTTGAATAGGAGGTTTTTCTTTTAAATAAATAAACAGCTGCAGCTCCAAACAGGCTTCCTCACAGCTTGAATTCCAATTTTGTTTCTCTTGTTTACCAGGGACCCCACTGACTCTGGAATTCTACAGTGCACAGAGGGAATTTACTGGCTGAAATATATACTGCAGTAAATATGGTTGGGCATAGGCTCAAGACAGTGAATAATGTAGGGTAGGAGCAGTGCTCTTTCTGTACTTTGGTTAATTTCTTTAGTTTCATGATAGACTTAGGGGCCAATTCCTGAACAGTCAAGTGGAAAACAAGTCTGTTGGCAGGACCCAAAGATGCACATTTTAAAAGCAGAATAACATTTAACTACATCTGTTTCCCCTCACATTTCAGTATGTAAATTGCTTAGCAGAGAGACTGGTTCAACCAAGCCCCTTTCTTCTCCCACTCTCTTTTGATGCCCAGCATTAGTCCCCTTGGCATTAATGACATTTGTGCTTCTGTAATAATCTTTTCAAGTTCAGGGATCTAAAATTATCTCCTTTATTAAACAAAGACCTAAGTTCAAATGGAGGTGCATAATATTTGGTCCATTTACTTATTCCCAAAAACATTTCAACCACAGATGCTTTTTAGGTTCATTGCAAAATCCTGAGTGCAAAAATTAGTAAAATAGGTACCCAGATTAAAACCTTTTCCCCCCACCCAGTGATTAATTAATTTCAGTGTGGCCCCATTTTCCTTGTTGACCTTGATTAGAGACCCATTTTAAATATTTGTATGTAGGCTTTTCAATTTGGCAGTGGTTTCTGTTTCTTAAGCCATACTGAGCTCTACAGATATGTAGAGACTTTAAAAAAAATCACACCACTGAAATTAATCTTTACAGAGACAGGGTGAAACCATTTTTGCGCCTGTTTTCCAAAGGTAGTTGACATAACTTTGGTTTTCCTCAGAGATCTTCCAGCAGTGGAGAGGGCCAACACCCTGTATTGTACTCCACCCAAAGACTCCCCCTCCCCCTCCCATATGCCAATACACACAAACTCAGGAAACATGAGCAATTTCAAATATGGTCCATTGTTGGAGCCTAAAAGCTAACAGCTTTCTGTCTGCAGTACAGGCCTTCATGTTTTGCTTCTGCTGCAGTTTCTCTGAATTCAGTGTTCTTCTGTCAATATGATCCCAGGCCACCTATTCACTGAAGAGCAAAAATATTTAAATGTAAAAATCAAAAAAAGCAGAATGTTTAATAATCCCACAGTACCTACTTAGATTTCCTGACTTCAATGCTTCGCTTCTATTAAGATTTCTAAGGCATCTCTCACTAATGTGTCTAGGCAGCAATATTAAGGTCTACACTGCAGCTGGAGGTGTAATTTCAGGGCTAGTGGCCCTGAATACATACCTAGAGTTCCAGGTGGGTTGTACTCAGGCCAGCTAGCCTGAGGTGCCACCCACATTGCTGTTTTTAGCACACTAGCTCAATCAAAGTTATCACCTGTACATCTACCCAAGATGGAAATTACACCTTCAGCTACAGTGGTGGTACCATTATGCCCTTAGTGACTTGCCATCTGAAATGTTCTTCAGGATCTACGGGTATGTCTTCACTGCATTCATAGCTCAAGTGTTACCGCGAACTAGAAATTCTGGGGTGTGGTGCGGAGTCAGGTTAGGGGTAACAGGACTTCAAGCTGGAGGTAGCCAGCTCACCAGGAGAGAGGGTGGTTGGAGCCTGAGTGCCCCTGAAACTCAAGCTACTAAGAGAGTGAGTCACTTGCCATGGTGGGACCAAGGAGAGAATATGAGTGGAAAACAAAAGATTCCACGGCTGCCTGTTTTCCATTCAAGTACTGACCTAGCTCAACCATAATTACTAACTTATATAAGAACTGACCAGATTATATCTTATCACTAGACAGCTGCAGGTTAGTGGCTTTGTTGTTCTATTCACCAAAGCTCTCAGCAATAAGATAACAGGAACCTAATAGGCCCCCAAGCCCTGTCTCCTCAATAGACCTGCGGAACATTATCATTATGATCATGTGTGTGGCCCCATAAAGGTACATGGCTCCATTCAAAGACCTAAATGTGCCATCATACAATACAGAACAAATGCAGAGTGGGATTATGATCTTTCTGCAGGAGTTGAAATACTTTGCAGAACAGAAGCAAAACCTCAGCCTGGGTATCAAGTGTATACAATCTTTCCAAACAATGGGCCTGATTCTCCATGGCCTTGTACTTGTGTGTCATTGACATATGAGCAAAGCACTAGCGTTCTGATTGCAAACCACTTTACACAGGTGGAAATGACTGCATGTTGTGCAAGGTAAGGAAGAATCTGACCCAATATCTTTAAGAAGATTCCTATTACAGAAGATTAACAAGCTTAGAAAGCCAGTATTCTCAAGCAGTTCATCATTCAACTGCTAAGCAGGCTCAGACCCGCTCAAATCTGAAAATTAGGTAAGATCAAGTGGATTCATGCCAGTAAGGCTATATATTTTCATTCCAGCCTCTGGTTCTTCAATGGCAACTAATAATGACAACCATGATGTGTCCATCCCAGCATGCACGTATCCATCTGCACTATCATTAGCAGAGGATCTAATACCATTAACTTTAATAAACTGCGGCACTGTACATAACGGAATGAGCTGTTGCACTGACTACCAGTTGAACTATGAAATTAAAGGGGACTGTAGTCATAAGAAAAAGGAGCTGCTGAGCCTGTAGAGAAGACACAAAGTAGTCAGCTGATAAACGTGTTGCTCCTGATGTTACATAGCCCTACTAAAAAGTCCTCTCACCTCATTGAGAGCCTATTTAGGTGCCTAACTGTTTAGAAATCTGGCCCCAGGTCTTCACGACAAAAGGTGTATTTTGACATCAAGATAATAATATCTAGCTCTTGTGTAGCATTTTTCATCAGTAGATTTTAAAGTGCTTTACAAAGGAGGTCAGTATCGCTATCCCCTTTTATAGATGGGGAAACTGAGGTCACACATCAGGCCAGTGGCAGAGCCAGGAACAGAACCAGATTCCCTGTGTCCCAGTCCAGTGCTCTGTCTACTAGGCCACACTGTCTACTGGCACTGAGATGGCTACTCTATGTAAAATCCTAGTGGAGACAAGGTAGTTTTTAACCTCACTGTAGCTACTCAAGGATGGTCTGTGCTTAAAACATAGGTTGACATAGCTATGGCATGTGAAAAATCCACATGTATGCTGTAGATACCAACCTAACCCCTGGGTAGACAGAGCAAGGTTAACAGAAGAATGCTAGCTACTGTCACTCAGGTAGTGTTCCTACAGCAATGGAAAAACCCCCTTCTGTTGGGAAATAGTGCCTACACTACAGTGATATGCTGCAGCTATGCTGCTGTATTCCCACTAGTGTAGACATGGCCAAGGTCAACCCTACATCCCCCACCCAGGTTTGACCCTGACTAGCTATACGGAGGTAAAAACTCCCTGTGCCCAGTTAGAGGTTTAAGACACCAAGAGCATGGGGTTGCATCCCTGATAATCCTGGCTAACAGCCATTGATAGACCTGTACTCCATGAACTTAACTAATTCTTTTTGGAACCTTGTTATAGTTTTGGCCTTCACAACATCCCTTGGCAACAGGTTCCACAGGTTGACTGTGCATTGCATGAAGGAGTATTTCGTTATGTTTGTTTTAAACCTGCTGCCTATTAATTTCATTGGGTGACCCCAGGTTCTTGTGTTAAATCTTGTAACTAACACTTCCCTATTCATTTTCTCCATATTGTTCATGATTTTATAGATCTCTATCATATCATCTCTTAGTCATCTCTTTTCTAAAATGAACAGTCCTAGTCTTTTTAATCTCTCTTGATGTGGAAGCTGTTCCATACCCCTAATTATTTTATTGCCCTTCTCTGTACTTTTTCCAATTCTAATATATCTTTTTTGAGATGGGGTAACCAGAATTGCATGCGGTGTTCAAGTTGTGGGCATCCCGTGGATTTATTTAGCGGCATAATGATGTTTTCTGTCTTATTAGCTATTCTTTTCCTAATGGTTCCTCATATTGTGTTCGTTTTTTTGACCGTCACGGCACATTGAGCAGATATTTTCAGAGAAGACATAATCACTGGTGTATCTTTGGTGTATCTCTGATATGTCTAAACTAGACCTTTTTACCTCAAATGAATTGATTCCTAGTTAACTTAATGTAATTAACATTGCGAAGTGTACAGACTAGCCTTTACAAATGTGTTAACTACCTTTACTTAATTGGAAATTAATTAACTCCTAGTGTGGACAAACCCAGAGGAAATGAATTGACTGTGCGTGCTCTATATGCTAATTTAAAATATCTGTAACATGTAACTGCAAACCAAGTTCTTTTCAACATGACTGAGCATTAATCTTCATTCACATTCAGTGGCTCTAAGTACCAAGCTATTAAATTAAGCTATTTTTCAGTTTTCCAAGCTCAAAAACATAATGATATGATTTTTTGTCAGAAGATACATCATAATTTTATTTTCAAAAAAACTCTTCTTTCAGCTTCTCCTTGAGATACTTTCCACCCCACTTTCTGATGCAACTGTTTTATCACATTTTAGCTTTTGATTAGCTGGAAAACCACATTCAATATCTGGGTCTGTTCTCCCCCCATACCTGTGAGAGGCAGACAGTATGAATTACACAAGGTTAGATACAAAACTCTTTTCTGCTAAGTAAGACTGCTTCTGTTTCTGAGCATGAAGCAAAGAGATTTCATTTTCTCATTTTGCTCAGAAAATTGAAAAAGTCAACAGATAAAAAAGTGTGAAATAAGAATTAACAGCCAAAGAGTGGGACCTGTCTACTTTTTATCACAAGAACTTTCATTTGGTCATTAAGGGTATTTGCTTCACTGCAAATTGTCATTAGGTACAATATATGGATTTATTTTAGACTCTTTTTCATTCTTTACCTCAAACAATAGACAGTTAACAATGCTCAGTTATTAGGGAATCAGTCTTTGGTGTGTGAGAGTAATGTAAATTGAAATCTGTAGTTCAGATGCTGAGGTGAAGTTCTGAAGTATGCTATGGTGTGGCTGCAGTAAAAGAACTGATGTGTAAAAGTTTGACATCCAAAAAGGTCCATTTTAGTTATGACGATACTAATGCTTTTAAACTATGGTATTGAAAGATCATCTTAAAAGCTAAGAAAAAATGCTGCATTCTGGCTCATCTAGATAAATTAAACCCAGCTACAAAGTATGGATGAGAAATCTGGTACAGTAACACAGGTCTGGCATAGTAACATGAAAGACATGTTGAAATCAAAATGACCTCAGGTTGCTAGTGCCATCTGGCTTTTTGCTGCACAGAACTGTCCAGAATTTTTAATGAATAAAGCAGTCACCTCATACGAATATCAGATATTGCTAATATTTAATGAAAAGTCATGAGAGAGCAGGTAATATTTTATGGCACAAGGAAATGCCCTTGTTCTACATTTACATTTATTTGACATTGACATCCAGCAGCAGCATCATAACCTCGGTTTTGCTGTAGTATTTGGCAGTAGACAGGTTAGTAAGTGAGGTTGAGCATCACCTCCAAAATGCAGGAACAGCTCTCCCCAATCCATTTTAATTTCCAAGGTTTCAAATTTAATGGTAATATACCAGATCAAAAGTTCCAAACTCAGGTCTCCAGAGACTTGCTAGTGGTCCATGCAGAGACAGCAGATGAGATGCACTTCTGGCTGTCATCTTTGCTCTAACTACTAACTTGCATTAAAAGAAGCTAAATGTATACTGAATAATTTTCCATGTAAGCAATGGTGGTACTTGCCACAGGGAGCTTATGTAAGTGCAAATGAGAAGAGAGGAAGGATGGTGCAGTGGTTAGGGCTGTAACATGGGATACCTAAGTTCAATTCCCTGGTCCACCACAGCCTGCTTGAATGACCTTAGACAAGTCACTTTGTTCTCTGTGCCTCAGTTTCCCATAGGGATAATAGCACTTCCCTACCTCACAGTGGTGTTGTGAGGTTATGCACTTTAAAGACTACTCAGATACTCCTATGGTAATGGTGGCCATATAAATATCATAGATAAGAGGTGGTCTGTGTTTTCATGAGGGGAGGGGAAGTGTCCATGAGATGATCTCTCTATGAAAAAGGTCTGAGAACCCTTTCCTAGATGATCCTCCTCACTGAGGCACGGGAGGGTTATAACAGCCCCCACATGCCAAGGCTTTATTTTAGTCCGTCTTGCTGGCAAATACCAGTATCTGCCTATCGTCTGAACTTTAGCAAACCTCTCGTAGTCAGGTGGGAGCATGGTGGCTTTAATACTTTAACTTCATCAAAGTACATTTTGGTTATTTTTTTAATCTAAAATACTACAAATATCAGGTCAAAATCATAGTCAATAATCCAGCACAGCAAACACAGCCTACAGCACCTGCTACCCGCACCGCACTCTTATGCGTACTGCATGTCAGATTTGATGGAGTAATGATGACACATCAATCATTGCACAGGTCAAATTCTCTAGCCCCCCGCCTCAGTATCGACATCAATTTCTTGATGCACTGTACATGTGAAAAGAGTAAATCCAACACTATTATGCACCAGCTTGTAGCTTTCTAAGCTGTGGCATTTGAGCCACTTATCATTCACTCCCATGTGCTGCTGTTGGCCTTAGAACCTCCGCATCTTAATTTTTGGGCCCTGATCCAGATCTTGGCAAGTGGGACTGGCTTGCCAAGGTCACTACAGCTATTGCCAATGGAACCCTACAGGAATAAGAAGGAAGGCTCTCTGAGCTGCCCCTCCCTGCTTTCGGTGGATAAACAATATTTCTGATGCTTTCAAGTTATTCATCTGACTGAGGCTGTGACTAAACTGTACCTGGCAGCCGGTTCACTTAGCTTAGGCCGTGCCGCACAGTTGTGCTCAGTTTGATTGTTTGTAAAAGGGCCTCCACAGTCAAAATAAAAGATAAACCCAACAGAAAAAAATGACATACAGTTTGAGACGGACCCAGACCAAAACCTGGCACCCCCAAAGTTGGGGGAAGTTTGGATCCCAATTCCTTCTGCATCTTGGGCCTATCTCGGTAAGGAATACAAGAAGGAATTAAAATGAATAGCGGTACAAGAATGTTTCCATTCTACCCCTAATTGATGATAATGTTGAGAGACTGATAGTCATTTAAATTCAAATTAAGGGAGACTCGTATTGACTTTAATGGCGATCAATAAGGCTACGTTTTAGTCATGGGTATTTTTAGTAAAAGTCACAGACAGGTCACGGGCAGTAAACAAAAATTCATGGCCCATGACCTGTCCCCCTAAAACTTGGGGGGCGGAGGGGGCACCACGGGTGCTGAGAAGGCATGGCCCAGAGGAGGAACGTGGGTGCTCGGGAGCAGGGGACTGGGTAGCTGCTTAATTCTGAGCAAGATATACCCCAGATGTGTTCAGGATAAGATCCTTTACTGTTCCACTGGTATGGCTGAGGTTAGTTTAAATAAGGTGTATTACACTCAGCACCTCCTAGTGGCTGACAAGTATAGTACAGTTTAGCATTCCATTATGCTTCCTGCGTAACGCATTATTTTACTCCATTTTTTTCATCTTGCAGGACAGTAGGTTTTGCTATGGTTCCAAACTCTGCTTTCAGTTACATAGGCTCTTTGTGATTACACATGTATGGAACTGAGTGTATGCATAGATATGTAATGTGTATGCTCACACGTGTAAGTGTGTGTGTGTTTACAACTAAGAGCAAAGTTTAGCCCAGGGGTAGGCAACCTATGGCACGCGTGCCGAAAGCGGCACGCAAGCTGATTTTCAGTGGCACTCACACTACCCGGGTCCTGGCCACCAGTCCAGGAGGCTCCGCATTTTAATTTAATTTTAAATGAGGCTTCTTAAACATTTTTAAAACCTTATTTACTTTACATACAACACTAGTTTAGTTATATGTTATAGACTTATAGAAAGAGACCTTCTAAGAATGTTAAAATGTATTACTGGCACATAAAACTTTAAATTAGAGTGAATAAAAGAAGACTCGGCACACCACTTCTGAAAGGTTGTCAACCCCTGGTTTAGCCCAAACTCATTCACTGTTGGATTACTACACTGTATGCCAGTGCTACTTTTAAAACGTATATTATCATTATTTATTGTGTATATTGTGGTAGCACTTAGGAGCCCAAGGCATGGGCCAGGGACCCCATTGTGCTAGTCTGTGATGGAGCATCTGCCCCACACTAGCCCACAAAGGGTTAATAGGACCCTAGGGAGACTGCGCAACAGGCAGCCAATTGGCGAGGGGCTGCAAGAAGCAGCCAATCAGGACCAGGCAGGCCCATATAAGAGCCGCAAGGCAGAGCAGGTGAGTCACTCCCTGGAGCTCAAGGAGGGAGGAGGACTGGCTGCTTTGCAGGCGGAGGGCAGCTAGCACCTTGGACAGAGCAGTGCTAGGCAGGATTAGGGGAGCGAGAGCAAGCACCCAGCTGACTGCTGGAGCCCTGAGATAAGAGAAGGTGCTGGGGCTGTGGGGAAGTGGCCCAGGGAAGTAGACTGCAGGGTTGGAAGGGACACAGCATGTGGCTGCCATCTACAGGGTCCCTGGGCCAGAACCCGGAGTAGTGGGCAGGTCCGGGTGCTCCCTTCTGTCCCCACTCACCACTGAGGAAGTGGCGGGGCAGTGGATTATGGTTCCCCTGGAAGGAGGAAGAACAGAGTGTGACACAGCCAGTGGGCTGTGTCCTGAAAAGGACACCATGTTCTTTGGGACAATTTACTTCCTGAAGCAGAAGTGAGGGCAGTGAGACGTCACCAGACGAGAGCGCACTGGCGAACTAAGCTAATTCCCAGGACAGCCAGCTGGAGGCGCCACAGCGGTGAGTCGAAGCCTGTCACATAGGCGCAATACGAACACAAAGCAAAAAGATTGTCCCTGCTCCAAAGAGTTTACAATCTAAGTATAACACAAGAAACAATAGGAGGATACAGACAGAGACAGGGCAGCACAAAGAAACAATGAGACCAACCCACTAATGTCAACAGGCCTGATTCTCTGTTGACCTGTGCCTTGAAATAGTCATCCATACCCAGGCAAAGTGAGTGTAAAATGCTGTGTTTCTGATTTGGCAGCTGCACCCTGGACCTTTGCACTGTAAATGACTACTCTGCATGCAGGGAATCAGCCCTAGTGGGTGTAACAGATGGGGGTAGCTGAGGGCAGAATAAGGGTATGTCTACACTACACGCACTACAGCAACAGCTATGCTGCTGTAGCACCATGGCATAGACACCTAGTACAGCAACAGAAGAGATTTTTCCATTGCTTTTGTACATCCACCACTTTGAGAGGTGGTAGCTAGGTTGATGGAAGAATTCTTCTCTCGACCTAGCTGCAGCTACATTTCAGATTAGGTCAACCTAATTACATTGCACAAGCATGAAACTTTTCACAGCCCTAAGCAATGTAGCTAAGTCAACCTAAATTTTAGGTGTACAACAAGCCTTAGATTGACTGTTACAACATGCTCCTCCAGAGCATTCACAAATTGTGATCTATGGTTTGTGGGAAGCAAGGAGAGAATAGAATTGTTTTAATAATATTTGGAACTGAGCACTAAGTATAACAGAGATGCTTCTTGCCTTCCCCATACAATTAAGGACACCGGGTGCTATTTGGGTGTCTTGGTTTTGCTTTCATTAACATGTTAGATCAATTTCCCAGCTGTCTCAATAACAAAGCAATGGGAGGTTACAGTGAAATGAAAGTGCTCAAAAGCATATCTCAAACGGGTCATCATCTTTCCATTGCAAAATCAATATTGCATGCCCAGCATCACTCTGTATACAATAATAAAAAGCCTTCCGTCATTATTGCCATGGAGCATATTGATTCCGTTTAAATATTTCCTGGGAACATTTTCAGCATTATGCATGTGAATCTATAATCACTGACCAGATACATGGAAAATCTCCAAGTCACCTAGTTGTCTGAATGAGCTTTTCAGCCATCTCACTGAGAATGACACTTAGATCTGTAATGCTAGTGTGCAAAAGAAGAAGGTTGTCATTTTTATTATATTGACTTTTTGGCTATTAGCACACCATAAAGTAACCATCTCGCCTGCTCACTGTTTTTCTGCTTCTTCCTCTCATCATTTTTCCTTAGAATAAATAGATGCAGCCTACAGGGGAGGCAGAGAACCAAGACTGGGTGGTTTCTGCTTTATGTACCATCTCAAACGGAACTGAGAGCCAGGTCAGAATCACAGTAACTTCATTCACTGGGGCTGCACAGATATAGGATCACAGAAGGACGCCTGGAGCAAATGATGTTTCTGTGTCCCTTACATCTGTGACCTACTCTAGGAGGAAGCTTGCAAACAGTATCATTTGTCGCGTTAGTCGAAGAGATGGGCCAGATCCAAAGCTCAGATCTGAATGCCACGAAGAATGGGAATTTGGATCAGATTCCAAACTTTACAGCTGGCATTTTAACAGCCAGCACAAAATAACCCAGATCTGAATGTCCTTGAACTTTGGGAAAGATCCAGATTCAAATACAAGCTTTGTGGCTCGAGTCCCTCTCTAGTTAGCAGTCTTAGACATAGGTCCCTCTTTGGATGCCTTTATACTTACTGGTGCCTGTACGTCCATAGTCCCTGGTCCTCAAGTCCATGTGGAGCCACAGGGCCACCTCCTCTCTGCCAGTGAGGACAGCAATTTGCTTGGCAGCTCCCTAGGGACACAAAGTGCCTTATCCTTACCCCACTGAAATCAAGGGGAGTTTTTCGATTGACTTAAATGGGCTTTGCATCAGGCCCACATGAGGAGAGGCTCTTTGCATGATCCCTGGCTGTATCCATCCTAAGGCTGGGCACAAACTAGCCCACTGTTAGTGTCAAGTCTCTTTTCCATAAAACCCACGAGTCTTGGAAAAGCCTGGATCTAAGCCTGACAGCCCAAGTCTGTTCCAGTCATTAGTAATCAGGGAACTAAGGGGAGTGTGACGGGGTAGAGTTACCCTCCCCAGTGGAAGGATTACAGAGCAAGAGAAAATCCTCATTGAGGGCCCAATTCTTTGTAAGATGTTGAGCAACCTCAATACCCATTGGAGTCAATGGGAGACAAGGTGCATCCTCAGAGCTAGGTGCGATATCTAAAAAATGTTTCCATCCCAACTCGGGATGAAAAGTCAAAATGTTGCAAACCAAAACATTTTGTTCTGATCATCTCAGTAATTTCAAAACTTCTCATTTCAATTTCAACCACTTTTTATTTTATTTTTATTTTTTATAACAACTAGCTTAATCTTTTTCAACAAAATGTTGTTTTGAAAACTGCAAAACTGGAATTTTTCATTTCAAAGATGCCAAAACAAAAGGTTTAGACCATGTTAGAAACTTTTTCCAAATATTTACGCAGAAAAAGTCATTGAAACCAACAATTTCCCCACAAATTTTTGATGAATCAGCATTTTCTGGTGGGGAGAGTTTTGTCAAAAAATTGCCAATCAGCTCAAGTACTCAGCACCTTGCAGGTTGAACTCTGCATCCGGTATGTAAAGCAAGAGTCACTTTTTCACAGCAATCTTCATAGAAATTAGATGACCACCCATCTGTGCTGGGAGTTTCTCCAGATCACAGGTTTTGCAGTAGAATAATTCCAGCATCTGTAATTAGAGTTTCCATTAAAGTCTCATTGCTCGTATATTAATTTAGGGAGTGCTATATTGTCAAGAATGTTATTAAGGAATGCCAAGAGTTGCAAAGAAACGCTGAGTTTTGTTTATTTTGTGTAGTAGAGGAGAAGTCTTTCTTTTTGTTAGCCCTGCGATTGTTACTGTTTCACTGACGGTCTCTGTTTCTAAAAGCAGGCTAAAAAACTAGTGCTCACTTTCAGCATGCCCTTGGTGCTGGGTATAGGATGTCATTACTCATGCCTGGGAACTCAGTGGCAAGACTACTATGGGAAGTAGCTGAAAGGAATCAGGATGCAGTTTTCCAAAGCATCTAAGCAGAGGCGGCTCTAGGCACCAGCAAAACAAGCAGGTGCTTGGGGCGGCAAATTACCAGGGGCGGCCTAATGCTGGAGCCCCAGCTCCAACCTGAGGCAGTGTCCTGGTCTGGATCCTAACTGCCCTGTTGTTCCCTGACCGGGTGCCGAGCGGCAGGGCAGGGGAAGCCAGCTCAGTGGGGAGTGTGTCCCTGCCGCTCTCCCATGGGCAGTGGCCAGCCCCCCTCAGGCAGGAGCTGGTAGCGTGGCCCTGCCCCGGTCGCGGAGCATAGGGGGTGGCAGCGGAACATGGCGGCCGGGCGGGCTGTTCCTCCAGCGCCGGCTGCGGGCTCCTCCTCGGCTTGTCCCCGCCTCCCCCCTGCGCCACCTCCTGCCCGGGGAGGGGAGCGGCAGCCCCGGGCTGAGCTGAACTTGTGCCGCTGCACAGGCCGAGCCCGCGGCCGGCTCGCGGGGGTCCTGGGGAGCTGAAGGCCCGGGCACACTGCCCTGCAATCACTAGCCACCAGCTGCTCTGCCCCGGACCCCGGCAGCCGAACCCCGCAGCCACCCCAGCTCGCTACACGTGAAAGCTACAGGCGGTTGCCCCCCTTACCCCCCAACCTGCTGGCTCTGTCCCCGGCCACGCCGCAGGGTGACTGCCCGGGACTCTGGGGTGTTGCTGAGGCTGCCCCAAGCCAGGCTCCCCAGGATCCGCTGCCCCTCCAGCCACAGGGGCCCTAGGCCATTGTGGGAGCCGGGATGCAGCCCTGCTCTCAGAGCCTCCTCCCCTCCGCGTGCTGCATACCAAGACAAGAGACCGTGGGAAGGGCTGCTACAGCCATTTCAGGCTGGGATTGGCTCCAGGGGAGCGGAGGTGATTGTGCCCTGGCTGGAGAGACCAAGCAGCCCCCCAATGCCTGCTGCTTGCTCCTGCCGGCACGGGGCTGCGACGCCCAGCTTCGGAGGGCAGTGCCAAGCCCCTGGGCATGCTCGCGGGGAAGGAGAGACAGGAGGCAAAGCTGTTCGGTGTCTCCCACGCAGCTCCAGGCCCCTCTGGCTACTCGGCAGCGACAGCCAGGCTGGATAGCCACCAGCAGCATGACTTGGTCTGACCCCCACAGACCACATGAGCCCTGGGGTCGGCGCTGACATCCTGCCTATGCCAAGGCCTCCGGCGAAGGCACAGCCCTAGCTCTGCCCAGGCAGACACAGCCCAGGTCACTCCATGGTCGGCCCAGTGAGTAAATGACTACACTAGTAGGAAATTGTTTTATTTCACTAACAACAAAAAAATGAAAACAGAGAATTCGTATTTTTAAACAGTCAAAAACAAAACAAAACAAACAAACCATTGCAAAGTGCAAAAGTGTAAAAGCCAAAAAAAAGGGGGCGGGGGCAGCCAATTTTTTTTTTTTGCTTGGGGCGGCAAAAAACCTAGAGCCAGCCCTGCATCTATGGCCTTGTTTACTGTTGCACTACTATAACTATACCAGAAGAGTTAAAACAGTACAACACCCCCAGTGTGGATGTAGTGATGCCAGTATAAAAGTGCTTATACCAGTATAGCTTCCAATACACAAAGGTGAATTAGCTATTCCTGTATATGGCGCCTCTGTGCCAGTATAACTGCATCCACATGAGGCATTCTATTGGTATAACTATAACAGCAAAAAAATAATAATAATCACATCCCTACCTGACATAGTTATACAGGTGCAATTCTATGCATAAACCAGGCCTGAAAGATGTAAGTGTTTTTGAAATTTTCACTCATAGCCTACAAGTCTTGGTGCTCCCAAGCAATTTAGGAGCCAAATTGGGGTGAGAGAAGAAGTAATTGTAAGTGTCCAAGGGACTGAATACTGGATTGGAAGAACAGGTGAGCTACATCAAGTTAGGCTCTACTCCTGGATTGAGCTCGGTACAGGTATACTCTTTAGAATTACTTAGACTTACACCCACTGAATAACACACAATTTACACACACACACCTTTCCACATCGCCTCTGAATTTGGCCCTAAGAAAGGACCTATTGGGACCTACAGTACTTGGATTTAGAGGGTCCTGTGCAGGCATATGGATCCACAAGCATGGAGAACATTGCAGGAACAAAGCCATTGATTCCCCAGACTTTTCTGGACACACTTACATTCTCTCTGACATTGGCCAAATTCTACCACCCTGAGTAGTACCATACTTCATAAGTAGGTCCATTAATATCAATGGGACTACTCATGGAACAGCTGCTATTTGGAAAAGCAAACTTCATCAGAGGTGTTATGCCTCCAGTATTATTATTATTTGTAGTATAAGTGTTCAGTTCTCAGGGTAATATACTGCCTGCATATCACTATACACAAACCATTATCTGTGGAAGAGACTTTGGATGGTCTCTAGTTCTTACAGAAGTTCCACATCCTAAGAACACCACCACCACCCCACCAGGCACTGATGGACCATGGACCCCTTTGTTGTCTGTCATAGCAGAGAGGCTCTCAGGAGGTAAATGAGCCTCCTGTCCCTGGGGATGGTTTTCTTGGTGAAGACTGAAACCTGAAAGCAAAACTCTACCAAAACAAAACCCTCCACTGCCCACACAATTCTCTCCCTGGGGAGGGGATGAAAGAGAAAACAAACCACAAGTGACAGATGTTAGTCACGTTACTTAACACGCTACAGGAAGGTACTCAGATAATACAGAGATCAAGGTGACATAAAAACCTGAATAAAACAGAATAAAGGCACATTGGCAGGGTAGTGTATAGAAGGCTGGTACTGCTGTTGCCTATGCAGGGGCTGTTCTATGGCTAAAAAGAGGACTTCAGTCTACAGGACCATCAATTTGCCAGCTGTTTCAACATTAATGACCCAATCCTGTGAGGTACTGAGCGTCCTCCACTTCAGCTGAAGCTCAGCACCTCATAGGATCTGGTGCTAAATTCCCTTGACTAATCTGTAATTGCATTGCAGCGAAATTGCAATGAATCTAATTTTTAAGGAGAATACATTGCCAGCTGAAGAACTGAGAACTCTGTGGAAAGTGGCAGGGTCTATCCAGCTTTATTTTATACACTAATTAAACCAATACTGGTCCTGGACTCCTGTTATTTTTATTCATTCATAAAAAAGTTATTTTGTCTAGACTTGAGCTGCTGCAGTTTCATTCTTAAAAATACAGTTGATGCAGTTTGCTTGTAAAAAACAGCTGCCCTCTTCTGTTTCCAAAGGGATATTGCCAGTTTTTGAAATTCCAGCATTTATGGCACTGAAATTGAAATAAGATACCAGCACTTCGCCCACTCCACAAAAGCTAACGCATGTCAATAAAACACCATCACCTCTCTTAACACCTCCTTTGATTTTGGAGCCTCAATATGGAGTTGGGGGTAAAATTTTCAAAAATATCTAAGTCACTTAGGACCCTAAATCCCACTGAAAGTCAATGAGACTTAGGGTCCTAAGTGACAGATATTTTTGAAAATTTAGGCTTTTAAGTTACTTCGGTCCTTTTACTTTACCCTAGAAGCCTAATTTTAAGCACCTAGGTTTGAAAATTTGTATCTGTGTCTTTTACAAGTTTGAGACTGTCGATGCTTAATGAATCATACGTAATGATCATTAGAAAGCGGAATCCAGAAATGTTTTACAGGTGTGCAAGAGAACAATTGGAGTCCACATGAGCTGCCATGTTTCTGTTGGCTAGAAACACCTGCGAATAGCCAAAAGATTGTACACTGTTGCAATTAATATTCTACAGTGTGCTTGTGTTTCATAGAATTCATTGATTCCAGGTCAGAAGGGACTACTGTGATCATCTAGTCTGACCTCCTGTGTATCACAGACCACAGAACTTCCCCAGTGAGAAAGAGCAACTTGATAGCAGGCAGAGCAGTGTGCTGGCTTTTTACAGGTTACAGGCAAGGCTCCGTGTTTGTCACGGATTCCGTGACTTTCCGTGACTTCTGCAGCAGCTGGTGTGCCTGGCCTGGGAGCCACCTGAGCAGCTCAGGCAGCCCATGGGCCAGTCCTACTGGCTGCTGTGGGGCAGGCTCCCCCTCACCAGCAGCAGGAGTTTGGGGGGGAGCACTGGGGGTTGGGGTGCGGGGCGATGCCTACCTGGGGGGGGGCTCCCCAGAAGGGCTACAGGAACTCCCCTCCCTGAGCTCCTAGTTCCACATGCTGCCTCTGCCCACAGGCACCGCCCCCGCAGCTCCCATTGGCTGTGGTTCCCAGCCACTGGGAACTGCAGAACTGGGGCTTGGGGCAGAGCAGAGGCAGCACTTGGAGCTCAGGAGCCAGGTAGGGAGCCTGCCCCAGCCCCCCCAACTGTTCCCCCCCCATCACCTATGGCAACCCCCCCAGGCCACACACCCCTGGGCCACACCTCCCCTGCGGCATCCCCAGGCCCGTCCTCCCGAGCTGCCACCCCCCCAAAGTTTTAGTCAGGGGTATATAGTAAAAGTCCCGAACGGGTCATGGGCTGTAAACAAAAATTAATGGCCCGTGACCTGTCCATGACTTTTACTAAAAATGCCTGTGACTAAAACGTAGCCTTAGTTATAGGGCCTGATCAAAGCCCATTTGAGTCAATTGAAAGATTCCCCTTGGCTTCAATAAGTTTTGGATCAGGCCATATTGCACTTTTTAAACTGTTTTTATTGAAACTGTCACAAGAATGTATGTGTGTGTAATGTTCTGCCTTTGTTTTCACTAACATCTTTAAATCTAGGCGAGAGTGGCACTATACCTAGATAATAATATACCTCTACCCCTATATAATGCGACCCGATATAACACGAATTCGGATATAACGCGATAAAGCAGCGCTCCGGGGGGCGGGGCTGCGCACTCCGGCGGATCAAAGCAAGTTCGATATAACGCGGTTTCACGTATAACGCGGTAAGATTTTTTGGCTCCCGAGGACAGCGTTATATCGGAGTAGAGGTGTACCAATTGGATACAAACAATATGTTAGGGGTGAGTCTATATTTTTTATTTTGAAATAATTAATTGTTGATTCCCATTTATTTTCAGAGCGGCCTACGTTCTCTTCTGTACTTGACCTCTCACTCCTTGGAACCTTTCCTACGGGGGGAATGCTGATTCATTAAAAAGCTCCAGGTGACTGATTTGCAATCCTTCAAGGTGATGGTCAAATTGCCTCCCTCTCATAAAATCTATTTTAAAAAAACAGCTTTACCAAGTCAATGTCTTTATAAGCGGTGTCAGGCATCCCTTCTCTTAACATGAATCTTTGCACCAATAAGATTAACAGATATTGCACCTTATGTATTCAAATTGCTGTAAAACATTAACTAATCTATCTGCATAGCACTCTCATTCTCCCATGAGAGATAGGCAAGATTATCTCCATTGTACTGTCAGGTAAACTGAGGCAAGGTCAAAATTTTTTGGCTAAGGTCAGCAAGCCAGTGGCGGAGACAGAGCTAGAACACAGGCACTCATAGCTCCTATTCCTGCACTCATCTATCTTGTGCAATACACTTTCCTCCAGCTTGTAACCCGGATCAGTAATTCACTTTCACTATCAAACACCGGTTTTATTAATGCCATAGATGAAATGATGATGGTTAATGTTTTGTTGGCAGGGGACTGAGGGCCAAGTTCTATTAGCAAATTAAATTCTCAGCAAGGTTATGTCTCTTTCTGTGAGTGACATTCTTTCAGACTGAAACCAAATTCTGCCAGTATTCTCCATCCCCACTGCCGAAGGTGAACTGGAGAAGATTTTGAAAAATATTAAAAACTTGCTTGCAAGAGGGTAAGGGAAAGTATGTGTGTTTGAACATATTAGGTCCTCTGCAGCCTAAACTTGACATGGCCTCTGCTATTTGCATGCACTACGGTACTTCTCTTGTACCCAAAGTCTGCAGCTTCTCTATGGTTTGTTCCTTTCTTTTATTCCTTGAGCACCCCCAAATGCTAGCCTATTTTTAAAAGTAAAAATTGATACATATTTAGGCCAAATTCAGAGGGTCGTTTAAGCTAGGGTAATTTACACCTTCTTTCAGGCCTCCCCAGCCTGTGCTTACAACACCGGTGATTCCCTGTAGACTCTCCAGGACTGATTCTAGGTTGCATGTGGAAAGCAAATGCTGCAGCTCCAGGGGCAAGAAATTCTTGTGTCACTCCGTTGCACACTCCTGAAGCGCACAAATGCAGACAGGCACTGATTTGTGTAAAGGAGAGGAGTCAAAGGTATGGGCCACACTCTCACTCCCCTCAGTTCATTCCCTTGTCTCTGCACAGCACAACAGCTCCTTGCCGTGCTTGTCAGGTCACTGCTGCTTCAGGAAGAACACCACAATGGTGACAGTTGCAGATATGTGAGACTAAGGACAAGCTCAACCATACTCTGGAGACTCCTGATCCCACCAAGCCCAAGGTGCTCTTAGGTAACAGCCAAGCACCTTGAAGCACAGTCATTCCGGACAACGAGGAAAGCCCCTCTGCTGTGAGCCCAGGGGACCCACAGAGTGAGGACCTGGACAGGGAGCTAACGCATACATTGCTGGGAGCACAGGATCTCTGTAGGGGAACCTGGGATCCCAGTAAAGCTGTGAACTCGACAATGGACACAGCAGCTGAACTGGTTGTGTGGCAAGGAAAGGAGGAGGGATTGGGAGAAAAGGGATCCACTTCCTGCAGCAAGCCAGCATCTTTGTATTGTAATGTATGCTGTTGGGAATTGATTTTCCCATGCTTGGGTCTGGGAGAAGAAATTTCTGTGTCCTTCTGAAAGCTGCCATTACTATTTCTAAAAGGGCAATACACTCACCCTCATCTGACGCTGTATTTGACTCCCATGGCCTGCTAGTCCCTGTTCCCTCTCCTTCCCTGCACAGCCTAAGCAGCAACGGCTGAGCCACTCCTCTGCCCTCCTGGTTCAGTCCCACCTCAGGTCTCAGAATCCCTCTCATGCCCCTTTCAGCTACATGGTCCCCTGTTCCTGCCCAGGATGGAAACACACAGCTGTCTGAACCAAGCCACGTGGCTCATCTCAGAATAGAGGATGAGGGTGGGGAGAATGTAGAAGAGTTAGAGAAGCCATGGTTTTCAAAGGCTCAATAAAAGGCTCAAATATTGATCTTGTATTGTACCTGTTGGCCCATGTGCCATTCCCTGACACATAAAGCATGCAAGCATGGGCCCATCTGTAGAGAGGACAGAGAGAAGCATCAGGTGCCTGTCAGTCAAAAAGAACAGGAGATGAGCTATCATCAGGAGGAGAAAAAATAGCTCATCTCAATTGATTGGCCTCTTACAGTTGGTATGGCTACTTCCACCTTTTCATGTTCTTTGTATGTATAAATATTTTCTTGCTGTATGTTCCACAAGTACTCCTGTTCTTTTTGCGGCTACAGACTAACACGGCTGCTACTCTGAAATCTGTCAGTCGAAAGTCATCTCCCATTTAGACTCCTAATTATGGGCCCAATTTTCAGAAGGGCTTAACTCCCATTTTAATATAAAAAAAAAAGAACGAGGAGTACTTCTGGCACTTTAGGAACTAACAAATTTATTTGAGCATAAGCTTTCATGGGCTAAAACCCACTTCATTGGATGCATGCTGTGGAAGATACAGTAGGAAAATATATATACACATATAACATGAAAAAATGGGTGTTGCCATACCAACTGTAATGAGGGTAATTAATTAAGGTGAGCTATTTGGTGAGCTATTATCAGCAGAAGAAAAAAAACGTTTGTAGGGATAATCAGGATGGCCCATTTCCGACAGTTGACAAAGTAAGTGGCCAGATTTTCAGAACAGGTCCTGCTGAGTTGTTTAAAAATCTGGCCGTAAGTGTCCCAACGGGAGCCGCTGGGAGCTGAGCTCTTTTGAGCACCTGACCCCAATAGGGTTGCCAACTTTATACTCGCACAAAACCGAACACCCTTCCTCTGCCCCCTGCCCCGCCCCTTCTCTGAGACCCCGCCCCTTCGCCAAGGCTCCACTCCCAATCACTCCATCCCCGCTTGCTCTCTCCACCCTCACTTACTCGCTTATTTTCACCAGGCTGGCTCAGGGGGTTGAGGTGCAGGGGGTGTGAGGGCTGCAGCTGGGGGTGTGGGCTCTGGGTGAGGCTGGGGATGAGGGGCTTGGGGTGTAGGAGGGTGCTCTGGGCTGGGATCGAGGTGGTCATAGAGTAGGAGGGGGATCAGGGCTGGGGCAGGGAGTTGGGGCATAGGAGGGGGTGCAGGGTCTGGGCAGTGCTTACCTCAGGTAGCTCCCAGAAGCAGCAGCATGTCCCCCCTCTGGCTCCTACACAGAGGCATGACCAGGAGGCTCTGCGCACTGTCCCGTCTGCAGGCGCCACCCCCGCAGCTCCCAGTGGCCATGGTTCCTAGCCAATGGGAGCTGCGAAGCTGGCTCTTGGGGCGGGGGCTGCATGTGGAGCCCCCTGGCTGCCCCTACGCCTAGGAGCCGGAGGGGGGACATGCCACTGCTACTGGGAGCCATGCGGAGCCAAGGCAGGCAGGGAGCCTGCCTTAGCCCCGCTGCGCCTCCGACCAGACTTTTAACAGCCCGGTCAGCGGTGCTGATTGGAGCCGCCAGGGTCCCTTTTTGACCTGATAGTGTAACTCTAGCACTTTACAGCTTTCTAAGGCTTTTTATTTCACCAAATTCTCTGTGAGGATAGAGTCATAGAAATTTAGGGCTGGAAGGGCCCTCAAGAGGTTACCAAGTCCAGCCCACTGCACTGAGGCAGGATCAAGTAAACCTAGACCATCCCTGACAGGTGTTTATCTGACCAGTCCTTAAAACCCTCCAATCATGGGGATTCGACCACCACCCTTGGAAGCCTATTCCAGAGCTTAACTACCCTGACAGTTAGAAAGTTTTTCCTACTATGTAACCTAAATCTCCCTTGCTGCAGATAAGCCCCATTACGTCTTGTCCTACCTTCAATGGACATTGAAGACAATTGATCACTGTCCTCTTTCTAACAGCCCTTAACATATTTAAAGATTCTTATCAGATACCCCCCTTGGTTTCTCAAGACTAAACATGCCCAATTTTTTTAACGTTTCCTCAGAGGTCATCATTTTGTCGCTCTTCTTTGGACTCTCTCCAATTTATTCATGTCTATCCTAAAGTGTGACCCACAGAACGGGAAACAGTCATCCAGCTGAGGCCTCACCAGTGCCAAGTAGAATGGGACAATTACTTCCCATACCTTACCTGTGACACTCCTCTTAATACTGATGTGATGAAGTAGGAATGTTCTTGATGTGTTATTTGAATACTGAGAGGGGAGTATTGACCTGGGAAGGTTGCAGGAGAGTTTTGCTGGGACTGCCTGCATTGGGGAAGGGAGGATACCTGAGCATGTAACATGAGAACCCAGGAGGGGAGTTGGAGGCCAGGTAACACCTCTGCCCGGGAAACTGGACAAAGGACACAAAGGCTGGGGGAGGAGCCAGGGGAAGGCCAGAAAGGAGACGGCTGGAGGGAGTTTCAGTTTGGAGCTGGCTGGGAAATGGAGAGGGGCTTCCCGACAGAGCTTGGGCTTCCCAACGGGGCTGTGGCCTCCCTGGGGGCCCCAGATGGACCTAACTAAAGGGGTCCTGTTGTCTGTACCGGCAAGACTTGTTTTGGACTGTGTTCCTGTCGTCTAAATAAACCTTCTGTTTTACTGGCTGGCTGAGAGTCATGGTGAATTGCAGGAAGCCGGGGTGCAGGGCCTGGTCTCCCCCACACTCCGTGACAGCTAGAATGATATTTACCTTTTTCGCAACTGCAAAATTGTTGGCTCATATTCAATTATTCAGTTTGTGATGGCAGGACTCTTTCAACATCTGTTTTGCAGCCTCAGAAATGGATTTAAACCCTTTGAGGGATGTGGAAAGGATACTATTTGGAAGGGGCCTCTTAAGAGGCAAGGTAGATAAAAGGATAAACTAAGTTTAGCCGTTCAAAGGAAACAGTTTACTTCAAGCATACAGCAAGTCCACAAATAAGAGAGACAGCAGTTGTGATGCTTCTGTGGTGCACTAGATGGCAGTGGCACTAGATATATAGTATTGGCCGAAGACAAGTCATTTCTAGCAAACAAGAATTGGAAGAGCCCCCGGCACCAGAAAAAGATTAAAGATTGAAGCCCAGTAGGAAAGACGTCCTGTACTTGTCTGGCAGAACCGCTGCCAGCAAGAAGAAATCTGCAGCTATAATTGTTTTATCACAAATGTCAAACATAACTGATGCCCGTGTATGATACAGCCTCATAACTGGGGTAGGTCTAGATTCTCTCCCTGGGACATGCTTCGAACAGCCACATCCCACATTCACTTAAACAGCAAGTGCGAATGACCTTTTAAAAAGCAAGCACTGCCCCAGCTATTTACAATTTATGGCTCTGTCTTCTTTGCAAAAAAAGTATGTTTTTAGATTGAAATAGCTAACTTAATCTTGATGTTAAATCCAAGTGGAGATAAGTGACTGTTGTTTTTACCTCTATGTCACTAATCAAGGTCAATTCCAGGTGGAGGTATAGGCTCGATATATAGGTATAGGTAAAAAAAAAATCACCTGTGCCTTGTCTGCACTGGGACCTTACATTGAGATAACCATCTCGAGTTAGCTATCTCCTTGTAAAAACACACCCCTTTTTGCAGTGAAGTCATAGGGTAGAATTTTCAAAGGCACCTAAGTCATTTAGAAGCCTAAGCCCCATTTTCTAAAGTGATGTATGCACTTGGGGACAGACTTACAAAGGTATTTAGGTGCCTAAAGGATACAGATAGGCGCCTGGTGAGATTTACAAAAGCATCTAAGCAAGCTAGGTACCTAATTTCCATTGACTTCAACTGTGCCATTGACATCAAAGTGCCTAAATTAAGTCACTTTAATTAAGCTCCTAAGTCACATACACTGTTAGATTTATAGACTTTAAGGCCAGATGGGACAATACATGATCATCTAGTCCAGGGGTCGGCAACCTTTCAGAAGTGCTGTGCCGAGTCTTCATTTATTCACTCTAATTTAAGGTTTTGCATGCCAGGAATACATTTTAACATTTTTAGAAGGTCTCTTTCTATAAGTCTATACTATATAACTAAACTATTGTTGTATGTAAAGTAAATAAGTTTTTTTAAATGTTTAAGAAGTTTCATTTAAAATTAAATTAAAATGCAGAGCCCCCTGGACTGGTGGCCAGGATCTGGGCAGTGTGAGTGCCACTGAAAATCAGCTTGCGTGCCATAGGTTGCCCACCCCTGATCTAGTCTGACTCCCTGCACATTATAGGCCTCAGAACCTCACCCACTCACTCCTATAATAGGCCCATAATCTCTGGCTAAGTTACTGAAGTCCCCAAATCTTGATTTAAAGACTTCATTTTACAGAGAATTTTACTGTAGTTCAAACACGCAAGTGACCTATGCCCCACACGGCAGAAGAAGGTGAAAAAAAACCAAAGTCTCTGCCAATCTGACATTTTGAAATTTTTACCCATGGTCTAGAAGAGCAACACTGTCACATCCCTGGAGTTCAAATTGTGTTTCCTCCATTTTTATTATAAACCCCACTGCCATTTTTATAATAAAACCCAGTCAAGTCCCAGCTATTTTAATATCTAGTATAGATATGTTGTTCCCATCTGAAACGCCACTTCATACTGGATGTACCCATATCTGGGGGGAGGAAATATTTCATTGTTTGAGTTCTAATTTCCTAAGCTATGCAGTGTACATTATTGCTTATATCCAAGGGAGCAATGGGGCTAGAGCACGGCACTGGAAATAGGAACCATTGGGCTCTACGCTCATCTCTGCCACTGACTCACACTGCAACCTTGGACAAGTCACTTGGCCTCTCTGTACCTCAGTTTACCCGTGTGTAACATGCATCATAATCATTCATACTTCAAGAGGTTAAGCCGGCTCTCCCTGCAGACACCATAAAATCAGTTGTTGCAAGCCAACTGGGAGACTCTCCACCCTGGCATGGGGATGTGCAAGGACACAACCTCTGAATTGATCCATACGAATCAATTTCCAGTTGACTTCTTTTTTCCCTCTGTTGTTTTTCTTTTTCTTTGGTCTTTTTTTTTTTTTTTTTTTTTGGCTCGGACTGAGTGAGTTTCCAGGGAGGGCGCTGCAAAAAGGCTCTTGTTAATCTGAAGGTGCAAAGAAACCTTTCTGAGGCTGTTGAGGAGAATGAGGCCTGTGGGTGATGGAGGAGGTTGATCCTTTCCTTCTCCCACTCCTTGGTGTCTGTTTTTAGATGGTGTCAGCTTTCCAAGGTGGGGATCTGCCATATTTTAGAAGCATGAAGCCTCTAACACACTTTTGGGTACAAGAGAAATAATATGTTCCTGCAACGAGGCAGCAAAGCCTTTTGAGAAAAATATATTATAGCTACGACATTAAAAGCAATTTAATAGAGACAGAGGGGCTAGAGAACCTGCCAATTTTCCCTCTGAGACTTTCTCTTTTAAGTGTTATGGCCTGCGATTCAGACCCAGGATCTCTCTTTGGGTCCCATTGTTTTGGGGAAGTGAGCTTTATATTCTGGAGACCTGAGCTTTGGACTCATTGTGATTTTTGTATGCCACTGACAATAAATGTTGGCTGGCATTTTATGCGACCCATGGTCTCCTGTGAATTGTTTCTGTGAGCTTGGGCACTCATCCATTTCCCAGCCAGGTTGTTAAGTAGACAGCCTGACAGCGCCCTGTAACACAGCTTCAGGTTTCAAAACAAACAGTTTGCGGACATGGTTTCCTACGTTAGGCTAAGGCCTGTGAATTTGGTGGGAAGCAGAAAACACAAAGCAAAGCTGGCTTGGTTGTTGCATTCAGAAGCTGGGGCTTGGGGCATGCATGTGAAGTGTCAAAGCCATTACTGTATCATAAATTGTTTTGCCACAGTGTGCTCTGCACTCAGATTAGA
Source organism: Trachemys scripta elegans (assembly GCF_013100865.1). NCBI lineage: Eukaryota > Metazoa > Chordata > Testudines > Emydidae > Trachemys > Trachemys scripta. The sequence continues at coordinate 92,966,118 of NC_048306.1, forward strand.
ATGCATCTGAGAAGTTGCTGTGGTCTAACTGCATTTTAATAAGTGCCTGCCATGTACATATACATACCTATGGCCTGATTCTGCAATGAAGAGCTCCACTCAGGCAGCAGACCTCTGTGCCCATGTGGAGCTCAGTGCAAGATCTGGGCCTCAATATGTCAGATGGCTGCTGGAGATATTACTGCTAAAGTAGGTTTACAATGTGCCTTTAGAATCTCAAACTATGGGCCCAGTCCTATACTCCTTTTGAAACAGACACCAAAACTCCTATTGAAATCAATGGGAGTCTAGAATGTGCAAGGAATGTAGGATCAGGCCAGTTGTGCTTGCAGCACCCTTTCTGAAAAATTATATTTTATAGAATGTGCTGCCTTTTGCCTGCAGAGACCTTGCTGGAGGGGTTCCAGTGGCAGAAAGCCCTCCCAGAGGGATAATGGTGGCACAAGGGCACGCTTCCTAGCCCCCAGGATGCCCATTTCCAGCAGCTCAGCCCAAAAGGAAGGCAGTGCTGGCCAGTTGGAGAGTGTGCTCCAGGTAGCTGGGATATGTGTTGATTTACCCAGGGTAGCATTTATGGAACCCTGCATAGACAGGAAAGCTATCCTCTCCCAAAAGAATACCATTCCCAGAACTGGATTCTCCCCTTTCCCCAGTGCAGTCATGATTTGCATTAACAGGGCAGAATCTGATCCCTGTATAATAGACTTTTAAGAAAAGTGACAACAAAAAGGCCACATTCAGATTAATAATGTGATGGCAAGAGAATCAAAAATTAAGACTGATTTTTCAGAGTAAACTTTCAAAGTCTAGCTTGGGGATTTAGCCTTGGGATTCAGCATACCCACATAAGACTGGGTGAAACTTGCATTCTCTGACATTTATTTCTTCTCTCATTAGCTGGAACTAAGAATGAAACAGCCTGACATCATCTTCTTTTTTAAATGTTGGTCCTTTTTTCTCTCATAATTTTCAATAACTTTCATTACAAAGGATTTGTTTTTAAATGTAATAATAATCCATGTTTCTCCTAAGCAAACAGACTTTAAATCAATCAAATAAGATGTTAAAACAAATAGAATAAAAGCTGTCCTACTAATTACATTTATCCGAGCGACAGTGTGACCATTTCCAATCTTACTGGAAAGCAAAAAAGAAATCCTTAGGCACAAGTAAAGTAACACCTTCAAAGGCACATTCACAGGTTAGATGCCCAGTTCCTGATGCCTAGATACCAAGGTGACAGGCATCAGATAGATAGAATGCACAAGGGGTCAAACTCAAACCTGGCATGAATGGGTGCAGCATCACTGAGCTGAATGGTGTTGCATCCTCTTACATTTGGACCGTCATAAACCCTGGTTGATTCTGAGTGCCATTCATTGCAACACGAATTGAGGGGGCTCAACAACTTGCACCAGCAGAGCTCACTTATCTTTTAACCCACAGCCCAGCCAGAATTCAAGACTTTTGCCATTTCCAAGTTACAACCCAACATGCTGCTGATGGGACACTGAGACAGGCAGTATAGATGCTTTTATTATATAGCAACATAAAAAAATATATATATATTTTTTGCTTTGATGAAGTATTTGGTCCATAAGTGTGTAGACACAGCAGCGTCAAAATGAGCCATCCTCCTGATGAAATGTGTACAAGCTATATATTATATTATTATTAGCAATGATCTTCATAATTTTTGTAGCCACCTCCAAAGACCAGCGGTTAACACTTGCGTTTTCATAGCAGGGTGCCTGGGGATTTTGCCATGTGCCTTTCCCTGGATTCTAAATCCCTGTGCATCACCTTTTTAAATCTACGGGTAAACACAGGCTAATGTAACAATTTTGGATACTGTTGGTCTGATTCATTTAGCTAAATCCATGGGCTGATTTGTTTACATTATTCCTGCATAAACTGATTCTGCAGAGGCAGCATAACCAGTTTATGATGCTGTCATATTAGTTTTTCTTTTAAAAAAAATCACCTTATCCAAACATAGACCTTCTGTTCAAAATATCCCTTTGTGAAAAATGAGACCCTGATCACGAGAAACAGAACTTAAATGAATACGGTACCCTTAGCACCTTTGTATGTACACCAAATACCTACCAAAGAGAGTTTGTAGTCCCAGGTAATTTATTGGGGACGGTCCTCCCATCTCCCTTTATACTGGTGTAGATCCATTTTAAGTAGATATATTCTTGCTTTACACCAGCACGGAAAGAGAATTGGGCCCAGTGGAGTTATGCTGTTGTAAAAGAGGTGTAATTCCAAGAAGGATTAGGCCCATTGCATGATACTGTTAGAATAGTTTTATAACTACCATAAAATAGACAAGTCACCATCCTAACACCTTGGAATAACTAATAATAGGGGCAGGGACAATTTATATGAAGTGAACATAACCTAATACAGAAGACCCTGCATTTTGCTAATCCAAACATAAAAATTGGCAGTTTCTCTCCACTTTTCAGCTAAGATTTAACCGCAGAGACACTGCCAGGATGAGGTTTGACATTGCCAAGACCTCGTTCTTTTTAAAACTCATGCCACAGTCCAGTTACTAAAACATTGTGAAGTAATATAAGTAATGAAAATTAAACAATTGTTAAAATACTTTAGCGTTCAGTGAATTGGGAAGGAGCATAGCCCAGTGATTTGGGTGAAAACTTTGGAGACCTGGGTTCAGTTCCTGGTTCTGCCACAGACTTCCTATGTCACATTGGGTGAGTTAATTAGGGCAAAAGCCTTGAAGGTATTTAGGAACCTAACTCCTATCGAAATCACTGAAAGGATCTGGGCCTTAGTCTCTCTGTAAAATATGAGGATAAATTAATGGGAGCCATGTAAGTACCTAAGACATAGCATTAGTCCCTGGTTTTGAGTCATTTATTTTTTATTTACTTGCTAATTCACCAAATTCAGCATTTGGGGTCTTTTTCCCACTGTTTCTCAAGTGCAATTTACTGATATTTGACTGTGCTGAATTGCTGTGCGCTTTCTACAGAATGCCATTAACCGATGTGAATGCTGAAGAACACCATGTCATTCATTTGACTACCATGATTGGTAATATCAGGCAGGGCCGGATTAAGGCAGGGGCTTTAGGGGCTGCAGCCCAGGGCCCCAGCTCAAGGGGGGGCCCGCATAAATAAATCACAGGCAGCGATATCTGAGCCGCTAAAAGGGGTGTTCAGGAAGGCTGCCTGCATGCTGTGGCCCCACGCCACTCCCGGAAGCAGCTGGCTGCTGGCATGTCTCTGTGGCTCCTGGTTGGGGGGGAGGCAGCTCCCCGTGCTGCGGGCGCGGGCAGCGCATGGCGACACACTGTCCCCCTCCCCCCCAGGGGCCGCAGAGACGTGCTAGCAGCCAGCTGCTTCCGGGAGCGGCATGGGGCCACAGCATGCAGGCAGCCTGCCTGAGCCCTGCCATGTCGCCCGCGGGGAGCAGCCTGTGGTAAGCGTCTCCCAACCAGAGCCTGCACCTTGCACCCCCTCCTGTACCCCAACCCCCTGTCCCAGATCAGAATTCCCCTCCTGCACAAAACTCCCTCCCAGGAAAAAGACTTGTATACAGGGGCCCCACAAAATCTAATAGCCCTGGGCCCACAGGAGAGTTAATCTGGCCCTGATATCAGGTAATGAGGGCTTTCCACTCTTCATAGAGCTTTGTCCTAACTGGTGCTTCAGATGAATCACGGTAGCAATTCCTGCCTCAGCTCAGGTCGCCGTAGGATTTGTGCTAAATCAATAACCTAAATCTCTACTTGCAAGGCTTCTTAACTTTATTAGCTTGGTAGCTTCTCTAATGAGAGGGTGATCTATGCATTTAGTCATAACTTCCGGGCTCTAGAGGGGACAAAGTGCAGCAACAGGGGATGTTCATTTCACTGTTAGAATGGAAGAGTTGTATGTGAATTCTAAAGGTCTGTGACACTGAATGCATTCTGTAAGTTACCCACTATTATGTATTACACTCCACCTTCGTGTTCGATGTTCTGGCTGCCGGGGAATTTGTTCTTTAATATCTAGCAATGATATCGAGACAATTGTCTGAATTAGAAGTCTGCTAGTCTAAACACCTGATCCCGTACAGAGCTTCCACAAAAGGCAGTGGGAGTTGAGAGCACTCAGCACCCCACAGGTTCAGGTCCTGAGGCCAGTAAGTGCAAAGCTTTGTAAAGTGTATTGATTAAGACAGCTTGGCTCTCATTACTTGCATTATTATTTTTCTCCTTTTCTCAAGGGTGTGTGTAAGTAAAAGTAAGAGCTTCAGGACAATTTTAGAAAGGTCACTGGGAACAGGACTGAGAACAGCAACTCATATAGGCACTGAACAGCCATCATCATTGTAAAAACTTTAAGGCCCCTGTTCAGGAAACATCCCTATTCAGGAAATCTCTTAAGTTCATGCTTAACTTTTAATAAGTGCTTTCCTGAATCAGGGCCATAAAGTGATGTAAATGAAAGGGGAATCTGGCTCCCTGGAGTTATACCAGGGCATATGTGATAATCAGGTATGCACCAGTCTCTTGAGCCTTTCAAAAACCTTTTATATAGTTAAATGCCCGTATGATTTTTCACTCTACCTTTTTCAATCTGGAGATGCAAGTGAGCTTGTGGTATCCATTCTGCAAGAAAATATAATGTGATGCAAAGCCCTTCACAGTGATTTCGGCTCCTATCCTGCCAGGTGCTGAGTATCCTCAACTTCTTGTGAAGCCAAGGAGTCTTGTGGGGAGATTCAAGTCTAAAATGGACTTCAGTAGGAGTTGGAGGCAGTCAGCGCCACACAGGATTGGACCCTTTACCTGTGCACTAATACATATTAGGCAGCTAGTCTCAATCACCTGTAACTCTTCTGCTAAGTGGACGACTGTTTAGAGCCATGCACTCACCAGCAGCAGTAAAGCCAAAACACTGAAGTTGTGGAATGGTGAGAGCAAGACAATTTATTGTAGAGTGGAGAAAAGGTTCATTTTCATCATCTCAACTATTCCCCTACAGAGTTCAATGCAATAAAAAGAGGGACAAGTGTACAAAACGAACCTGACAAGAAGGCTCTAGATGACGTACATTCAAAGCATTTGCAAATGATGCTACTATACAGATGCAGATACAAATTAAATCAATTTCTTCCAAAGTGGACTGAACCAATTCTGTATCCACATTCACTATTTTGTGTTTTGTTTCAGAAACAGCCATAATCCTCCCTTTCACTACAGATGCCTTATTCATTTTTTATATCACTCCACTGGCCTTTTCTCATCACTGGGAAAAGGATTCCAGCTATTATTGTCTAACAATTTATTTAAAAGCAGATTTTATTTTTACTTCCAATTTGATGCAGGTGGCAATTGATTCTGCTCCAGTGAAGTCAATGGGAGGTTCACCATGACTGAAATGAAAGCAGGATCAGGTCCACGGTTGTTCAATCCCGCATGCTAATTTATTCCTGGGAACACATGGACTTTGCCAGTTGTAAAAATTGTTCCTTTTGGATCCATCTTGAAATTTGCTCTTCTTAAGGGGCAAAAGGTTTCTTCCTCATCCAGAGCATCCTTGTGGATACAGACATAAAAACATGTACATGACAAGGCATCAGCACTACAGAGTTCCTGGAGTGGTTTAGGGCTTGACCCTGTTCCACTGAAATCAATGGGAGCTTCAACGCCAATTTCAGTGGGAGCAAGTTCATGCCCTTACAGAGCAAGAGAAATATTCTTTAAAAAGCCAAGCCAGCCTAGATCGTTGTAACAAAATCTACGATTGAGAGAACATCATTTAGCACCCTGCTTTGTTTTGGCATGACCAACGTAAGTATACAGTGCAGCCATGTCATTCACTTTGTACGCAGGCAACAACCCCCTTGCTGTCAATGGGAGTCTTGCCTGAGTAATGTGACGACAGGATTTTGCTCATGTTATTAACAGCATGTTAGTAAGCCAAAATAAGAATCAATGCTTACAGATAGATTCTCTCTATAATGTTCATGTAGTAAGGGAAAAAAAAAAATCTCCTGGACTAAATTTTGCTCTTGGTAACACTGGTGTAAATCCAGAGTAACTCCACTGAAGTTAGAAGGGTTACTTCAGATTTGCACCAGAATAACTATAAGCAGAACTGAGCCCCATGTTAGGTAATGATATAACACGTTTATTTGTTAATGTGTAATGACATCTAATGCTTAATAAAACAAAACAGTACCTCTTTCGTACTCCATATAAATTATATGGATCCCATGTATTGGTCTCATTGCCTTAAAATAAAAGCTACAGCTGGAATGAAATGCATATGTATTTAATGTTAACATTAAGATGTGCTCAATTTAAAGCGTCCACCATTTAGACAAAGGTTGCAATTGTGACTTAAGAAAAAATCTGGAGGCAAACCCTGAATTTGTTTGCCATGAAAACATAAAGGAACATTTTTTATTTTATGTGAAGGAAAAAAAACACATATACGTGGGGAGAGGGGGAAGAGCCACATTTTCACAAAAAATAAATATCTAGTCTGATTCGAAATCAAAGTGCGCTGAAGATTTTTCTATTTAAACAAAAACAACCCATAGGATAAAGCCATAAATATTCACAAGACTGTCAGTGGTCAGCATAATAAAATAAATATGAATGCAATGATTTTTTTTTTTAGCAGCAAAGGTCATTAATCTACTGGCCAATGTGATAGCTTCACAAAAGTCCATTTTATTTTTCCAGTCAAGAAATAAACTATTCAAGGGTGCGGGGGGGGGTCTCTAAAAAGGTGCCACACCTGTATTCTTAATGGATATGGTGCCTCTCCTGCCCCCTGCCGTGCCCCCACCCCACCCCCCATTTCTGAATGTAGATATAGCAGGATATGTTTTCCCCAAGCATTCTGAATCCTCATGTACAGAATTACTTTAATATGCATGTAGTCAAGTTCTGACTTTAATATGCATATAGTCAAGTTCTCCTCTTGCTGAAGGGCCTTTGGGTTGGCTTTAACCCTTAAAACATAGGGGCATAGGACTGGAAGGGCCCTCCTGGGTCATTGAGTCCAGTCCCCTGCTATTGCAGGAACACTAATGAAATCTAAGGTGTTTTTTTTTCACACCTTCATGATTAGCCATTTTCTAGGTCAAGGAGAAACCACTGTGGGTGCTGTGATGGGAGGGGCAGTCTTTGGTTCCCTTGTGCTCACATCAGATCTTCTGGACAGAGCAAGTCCCCGCATGCCCCACATCCTTCTAGCCATGGATGCCTTTTCTCCTGCCTGGGAGACTTGTCAACAGGTGCTGCGGAGTCCCACGCCCTGCTTCACACAAGGGAACAGCAAGGGCAGAGGAGAGATGGAATTCTGGAGGTGACAACCCTCATCCCTGATGTTCAGACTGAGACTGGATGGCGGGAAGGTCTACCTGCCTGTTGGGCAGCCTCCCAAGGAAACCTGTGAGAGCCCCATTGCTGGGGCATTTCAACTAGACACTGTTTTGTGAGGGGAAATTCCACCTTGGCTAGACACCGAGCTAGACACTACGTATAACAGGGCTTTCCCCAGGTCTCATTTTATTCAGTGTTGCATGAAACAATGGAAACACCATGCCGTGGTTTATGGCAAATGGACATTTAAACATGATGCAGATATCGTTGTGGGGAGACACGACAGGGCAACTATCGTCCACCATCCTCCGTCCTTACACGGGGGAGTACAGCCAGGAAAATAGAGGAAAGGCCACAGTTCCACTGTGTGGAATGGGGAGCAGGTCATACCCGAGGACTGCACTCTCTACGGCAGCACAGGAAGGTTGGGAATCGGGCAGGCCAGTGGGCATGGCCAGGGGGCCAGCCAGGGAGAGCACAGGGGAAGGTGCTTGTGCTTGTGCTCTGCAACCCGGGATTCTGTTCTCCCACCCAATGGAGCTCCTCTGTGCAAAGACTGTTTACTCAGGCTTTGCGCAGAGGACCAGCATTAGGTGCTATAGACACTGGAGTCTGTTACCATGCATATAAACATGGATCAGCAGGGAGCATGTGATGATTGCTGTGACCGCCATCACAGTTTAACCTCATCGAGTATAGGAGTGCTATATAAAAGACAGGGCAGTTGGGCAGTGCTCGCTGGAGGTGGCCGATGATACAGATTACTCAAAGTCTGAAGAACAGCTTTTACTTTTGAGCACGCAAGTGATACAAGCCTTTCTGTGGTGGACTGAGAAGATGAACAGAAACTGTTGTTCAAAGCTGAAAAAGGCTGGTGGAATGCAGGAAACTAGGGAGAAGGTGAAGGATGGCGAAAAACAAGGCTGTCTGCCACATGATACGCACTGGGCCAAATTCATCCCCGGTGTGGCCCCACTGAAGTCAATGGGATTACACCGAGGCAGATGTTGACTCGCTGTCTCCAGGAGGAGGGGACAAGCTACAAAGCACCTTTTCACTTCTAGTACCCTCCCACCTGAGAAACAAAGGAGCTACACCAGCATAAAACCGGAACAGTAAAGCAGGCCTGGAAATGAGATATCCACAGCACCTGCCTGGCTCTGATCCTATATAAAAAAAAAGATCAGGATCATTAAATTCACCACAACTGCGTGAATGATCAGAGGAGAGCACAGCAGCCCCACTCAGAGATCACCAGGGGACCAGCCTGGCAACTCAGCCCGAATATCACACAGGGGAGAACACAGCAGCCCAGCCCGGAGATTGCATGAGGGACAGCACAGCAGCCTAGCCTGGAGAAAATACATGGGAGAACATGACAGCCCAACCTGGAGATTACACTCACGCTTGTTATCCCTTCCTAAAAAAAAAGACTGTAAAACGCTGATGTTCAGAGAGAAGCAAGATAAAGGAAAACCCAGTCTGAGACTTAGAGTAAAGGGAAGAAAGGAAATATGCCCAACACGGGCAGCTCTCCTCCAAGGGTGAATTTCACTTTGCACATATAATGCCTGTCAGGCTTAGAGCAGCTGAATGGAGTGGAGATTGAGGCATCTGAAATCCAATAATCCCCAATTTCCAGGGAATTTTACTACATCACAGACCCACCCCCTCTACAGTTACTACAGGCTGGAGAACAGCATTTGACCCCCCTCAGCACCAATTTGATAGGGTGTTTGGACCCACGATTCCTCCCCAGCCCATCCTCATTGCACCATCCATGCTGTCCTTTAGAGGGCCAAGGCTCAGTACAGAGCCTCCATCAGATTATATTAGCTTCTGTTGCCCTCTGGGCCCTGCACAGGCCCCGCTCCCATAGGTGAATTTCACCCATGCTGCATAAAGATGCCTAGTGGCTCCAGTGTGGTAAAAATCCATTGCCAAGAGCAGACCAGAATCTATCCTCCTTGACAGAAGAGAATATCTGCTGATGTGGCAGATCAGCTACTCTCCTATTGCAGATGTTAGGTTGAAATCCTCACCAGCCACTCCAAACACTGGGGGGTGGCCTACATGAGGGTGAGGGAGATAGGATCCTCCTTAGGGTATGTGCACAGCCTCTGTGCCATACCAAGAGGAATGCAGGAGGCACCTGCTGTAAGTTGTATTTGAGGCTATACCCTCTTACACTTCTGCTAGCAGGGATGTGTGGCCAGCAATGCCATTCACACGTCCGCTGGCTCTGTTACCTCCTCTTCTCTAGCCTGCCCATAAAGTCCCCCTGCTGCGGAGTGATGCTGTGGAGCACAGCTCCAGGACACACCAAAAGGGGTGTTGTGTCTCCACATACCCTGCCTGCGTGGCAGAACCATGGTGGTCCCAGTGCTTCTTGGGCCTTGCACATTCATGCAATAGGGCATGGGGGAGGACAGGGCTCCCCCAAAATGCAATGAAGAGCTTTAGATAACAAGCAAACAAACATTAAAACCACTTCACATCCTGCAGAGCATATTCCTGCCAACAGCGATATAAAAAAACCCTAACCATACCATTAAGTTTGCAGGTGTTACATGTATAGCTAGAGAGCATACTCCTATCAAATGGAGCACAAAGCAGGGCATGTGGCAAACAGCAGGCGAGACAAGCTGCTCTATCTGCAAACTACTACCAAGGGATAGCGTGTCATTGTACATAGCCAAGATTCTCCATCTCATTCCTATACCGCTGTTCAGACACCTTGCTTTTGTGCTGTTTGCTTTCTAAATGTTGTCGGAACTCCATCTCTTCGCTAGCCCCGGCATTGCACATGGAACAGTAGTACTGGCCACTTGGGGTGACACACATGGCGAGATCACGAGGAATTCGCTGGCGGGAGCGTGGATTGAAGTAGGGACCTGCAGAGAAAACAAAGGCGTCCATTTATCTGTAAGCAAGAGGAGCCCTGTGTTTCGAGCCTCACTTCACAATCGCTAAGGTCTATGAGGAAAATTGTCAAAAGCACCTAAGTGACTTGGGAGCCTAAATCCTACTTTCAAAAGTGACTTAAGCACTTAGGCCTAGATTTACAAAGGTATTTAGGTCATATTTTAAACAAATTTACTTAAAAAGCCATTCTCCAGTTTATTTACAGGGAATAAACTGTACACAAGTTAGAAAAACTAGCATGCTTAATTAAATTTGACATAATTATTAGTCTAAGAACTTCTCCAACACTTAAGTCAGGCCAATTCTAAGGCTCTTTAATGAGTATAAACAAAATGGAACACTCACTTTATGCTTGTTTCTCTACAACTGAATGCAGCATAATACAGTCTAAATGCCTCATTACCAAAGTAATAACAGACATGGTAAATTTTAAACTGTTTAGTCCATTATAAATAATGGTCTGCATTTATTATCCCTCATTCTTGCCTTTTTTTAGGCGCCTACCGATACAGACAGGATCCTAGTAGAATTTTCAAAGGCACCTAACCGGCTTTGATGCTTAACGCTCACCTAAGTCAATGGGACTTAGGTCAATTTAATTTTGTAGTGCAGACTTGCCCTAAATTACGTTGATGTACAGGCACCGCAGTAATTGAATCGCTTTTGCATGTCCACACTATGCTCCTTGTGTCGGCGATGCGCGTCCTCACCAGAAGTGCTTGCACTGATTTAACTGCCAATGCTGGGCACTGATTTAACTGTCAATGCGGGGCACTGAAAGGCAGCAACAGTCCATGTAAGCAATGCAGCATCTACGCTGACACTCTGTTGCCCTAACTACATCGACATAAGTGCTATGCCTCTTGTGGAGAAGGAGTTATTAAGTCGGTGCAGTGGATGAGTTACATCGGCGGGAGCTACATTTTACTGTAGACCCCTACAGAGTTAGGTCGATGTAAGCTGCCTAACGGTGTATTGTACACCAGGCTTTAGGCTCCTAAGTGCTTAAGTCACTTTTGAAAAGGGGAGTTTGGAGCCTAAGTCACTTAGGAGTTTTTGAAAATCTGACCCTGTATCACTGCTCCCTCTATTTCAGAATTAGAATCAGCTTTCTCATCAGAGTAAGTTTCCTGCTTGCTTAATTAAAAATAATTACGAGAAGATCATATTTAATGTAATTTTAGAAGAACCATTATATTAACTAATACCATGCTGAAAACACAAAATTAAACTAACACTCATCAGAGGGCTGTCTGCGCTAACGAGCACTCATTACAAGACTTGCAAAGAAAAAAAATAAAACCGCTGATCCAGACACTATTAAATATACTTCAAATTAAATGGTATAGAATTAAGCACTTGGACGGGAAGCTGCAAATCAGGAACACCTCTGTTTAGGGTGACCAGACAGCAAGTGTGAAAAATCGGGATGGGGTGGGGGTAATAGGAGCCTATATAAGAAAAAGACCCCAAAATCGGGACTGTCCCTATAAAATCGGGACATCTGGTCACCCTACCTCTGGTGTGCTCTGTGGGGTTACACAGATATAAAATGGCAGTAAATGAGTCTGTCTATCCAGGCCGGGAGGCTTGCTCCTAGCTGCAGTGCAGACATAACCAGTGGGAGTCATCAGCGCTGAGGTCCACCCTAGCCACACCTCCTCCTGCTCCCAATCCACCCCTTCCCCTCCTCCAGTCTGTCAACCTTCAACACCACCACCCCTCCCCGCTATGTCCCAACCCACCACTCCTCCACGTCACTCTGTCCTGCCCTAGAATGCTTCCAGCTTCTGCAGAGGCAACGCACCACTGGCAGACCTAGCCCTGCCCTGGCCAGAGGCTACTCTGAACTGGAGGAATTGACTGGACACAGAGCTGGGCACAGGAGCAAAGTGACTGTCACTCAGGGGTGAATTTCCCCCATGTGCTTTTCCCTGCTTATTCCTAGATCAAAGTTCTTTTTAAAGGATTTTGCAGTAAATCAAAGTGCTTTTCTCTCCCTCCCCACTGCCAAAATAAGAGAACAGGATCTGTCTTTCCCGTATTGGGTTTGTTCAAAGGGTGGCAGAGTCAGAGTGTGAAACACCAGAGAAACTGATTCAGGGAACAGATGGCCTTGGAGGGTGGCAAACCTGCTTTATCATTCTGGACAGCAAGAATGCGAGCATGGGTTGATGTGGTACAGTCGGAGTCAAAAGCTCAGGCCCCTTGCCAAGAAAACACCAGGAAATAGCCACCACTTAGAGCAGCAATAGAGAAAGGCAGATGGGAAATTAAGTTACGAAATGAGAAACCAACCAACCAAAGAGACTGACAAACTGAAGTAACTTTAACTGCTGAGAGGATCAGCGAGAGCCAGACAAAGCCTTGGCACCACAAATAGCTTCTTTCTTTGCAAAGCTTCCTTGACTGAGGGGCTCTCTCAGCACCTGCACAAAGCACGGGTAAACAGACTGTGCGGGGAACAAAGGAGTGGGGAATGGAATGCTCCCAGCTTGGGCATGGAGCACCCGTGCAGACCCTGCACAGCCTCTGAGGCTGCAGCAATACGGGGTGTGGTATCGCAGCTTGCTGAATCGCTCCTAGACAGAGGCTTTGGCCAATGGGACTGCATAATCATAGACCCACTGACTGTCTTCAAATGCCCCCTGTGAGGTGCGCACACAGCCAGGGTAGGGCTGCTCACTCAGCTGCCATGACTGACCCCAACCCCCAGCTCAGTGAAGACCTCCTGGATTATGATCGGGAGGACGTGGTGGATCCCCTGGCGCTTGGTTGGTGCATGGGGCTCTCCATCCCTCGTGTCCCTCGGGGTGTACTCCGGGAGATGAGGGCAGCCTTATCGCCTGTCTCTCGGGCCTTTCTCGAGCAGGCCCTGCTGGAGGGTGCTCCCTGCCCGCCCCTCACCTCTGGTCCTCCAGACCTCGCCATCAGGCCCCTGCTCCGCTAGCCCCCTCCCCCGCACCACCCAAGCCAGCTGCGTGACCTACACTCGCCTTGTTTCTGAATCAAGCCTAGGAAGTGGCTGTATGTTCTCATACTCCATAGCCTTCACCCTCGTCTCACCCTGACGCCAAGTGGCAAGATCTTCTACCACACGTGGAGGATAAGGCGCCCCGGTTGGCCAGTCTATATTCTACCCTGGACCCTGACCTACCAGGGATATTAGCTGGCAACTCCTGGCATGGTTCACCCACTCCCCTCCCTGACACATGCCCTTTTTGCAGTGTGAGATAGACCCTGGCACACATTTAAATCAAGTGCACCAGGTTGCAGCCCCTTTTCCGGTTCCTCCAGAACCTTCTCCTTTGGGTCTCGCTGCACTTTTTTCCACACCCCCTGATCTACGCTCACCCCATCTGTGGCCCCACGAAGTCGCGAGACCGCCTCGTCAGCCTAGTGGCGCTGGCCAAGATGGCCATCCATCATGCTAGGAGAAGGATGCCAGATGGGAGGTGCTCTGTGACTGTGGGGCCTATTTTCGCTCCTCCCTCCGGTCACATATCTGGGCCGCATCCACTGGCTCCCTGGATGCCTTTGAGGAACAGTGAGCGCTGTCTGGGGTTCTCTGCTCAGTGTCCCTCTCTGGCTCCCTGCTTTTACCCCTCACTCCCATCCCTGCTTTTCATTCATTGTCCCCTGAATTTACTTGAGCCCTGGGCTCAGTGGCTGCTCCCTTTAGGCTGGGGGAGGGTCCTTTAGATGTGGGCGGGCACAGATGTTCAGTAGGTGCTATGACTCGCCTCTCCAACAGAGCCTGCAATGACTCAACCCTCAGGCATGCTGCAGCAGCCAATCCCTGGGCACGGCCCAGGTCAGCCTCTCCTCAGACCCCGGTTTCAGCGCTGCCCTCAGCCAGGTCACAACTCTACAGCTGGCTTCGACCCTTGGTACCTGCTCTCCACCATTGCACCAACCACCAGGGCTAACTGCCTAGAACCCAGCACCTGACACCCCCTCCATGGACCTGCTGGAGTGTTTCCCCAGAGGATGCCTGCCCTCCAGTGAAGAATAAAGGTGCATGGAAGGAGGCTGGGGAGGAAGACTCAAGGTGGTTCCCCTCATA